>NC_045541.1:67009147-67331647 GCF_009769535.1 Thamnophis elegans | reverse complement strand
CCTTACCTCTATTGTGAGAAGACAATCTGAAAAGATTTAATGGTCTTTCTTTTTCCTTTTGAAGAGTTATAAAAAGAATTAATTTGCAAACAGCGAACTTTACAAAAATTGATTATTGGACTAAGGATTAGAAAGGTTAGAAGAACCTAGTGGATTAATGTGGACTAATTTAGATTTGGACAACTCAAAAGAAGGAATGAGCCAGAAGAAAAGAGAGAAGAAAAACTTCTCTTTAAAACTTGGATAATTGGGATATACATATTTAGAGAACTATAAGGCTGTAAATTATTGTAAAATAAAGTGAGGGATTTGGGAGGTATAAACATGGGATTGATGAAAATTTTTAAATACTGAAATATTGGAACAATAGAAATATATTATTTATAATTGGTATTAAATCACTATAAAATGGATCCAAAAGAGTCATTAGAAATATTGTTGATGTTAAAAAGTCTGTGTGAACTTATAAGAGATAGTAAAGAGACAAAGAGATTGTTTAAAGATACAGAAATAAATGTAGAAGCTACAATTATCAACAATCAGAAGGAAGAAATAGATGAGAAATTAGAAAAATCCAGGGAAGGATAAAATAGAAATGAGAAGCAAGAAATCTTCCAATGTATAACAGTACAGAGAGAAAAGAGAAAAACCTCACTAGATGGATGTTCAAATAATGCAACAAAAAGAGATAAAAGGCACTCAGGAGGGAAAGATTAGTAGATACAAAAAAAAACTAAAAAGAGATATAGGAGCTCAGCAGAGAGAGATAAAAGGTTTACCCAAAAAAATCAATAAATGATGGAATTATAGAAAGATTAAGAGTTGATGGATAAGGAGAAATATATTAATAAAATGAGAAAATACCATAATCCCAATAAATGCAGATTAGTAGATGATAATCTAAGATTAGATAATATAACTGTATTATTAATATTAATAGTGTGTTAAAATATATTGTACTCCCATGATGGATTAAATATTGCTAATAATTGGTGTTATTAGTAATCCCAAACATTTGGAACATTGAAGCTATGGTGGAAGAATGACTGATTTTCATAATATTGAAGGATAATATCTAGGAAGAGATAACAAATATAGGGCGCAAAGAAATGTTATTTATGTTTAAATGAATTAATGGGAAAATGTTAAAGGAATATGAGATGAGATAAATATTGTTGAAGTTGGAAGATAAGAATTTCACATACTATTTATATTATTATTGTTAAAGTTGTCCAAAAAAGGATTGATTCAGTCATTGCAATGTTCACAAATTATGTATGTTTATTACTGGAATTTTTAAAAAAATTGGAAAAAAAGGAAAAAAAGGTACTATATACTTACTATATAGTAAAGTAGAGGCAAAGGGCAGGTGCCTTTGAAAGTCAGCCTGAAGATTAACCCCTTGTTTGGGAGAGGCTGCTTCACTACAAATATATCCTTCATCCCCATCACCTGTAGCCTTCTTTTTCCAGTGGAGCTACAGTTTAATCCATCTCATCCTGATTTTTTTTTAATTGGCTTCTTCTGACATAGGGGAAAGGAAGGCAGATGTTCTGGTGTGATTCAGCAGATGGATAGAGAATGGTCAATACTGTATGTTTATTGGCAGGGTGTACAAGTGTATCTGTAAGTGTATATGTGTAAGTGACTCACAGTATATTTTAGATAGCTCAAAAATGAAACATTAAGGCATTTTCAACACTCGGTCACACTAACCAACAAGAAAACATAGCATGTGACTCCAAATTAGAAATAGATAACTCAAATAGCAGGCAAAACCCACAGAAATGAAGTTTTAATCGTTTTTAGTCCGTTATGGAGAATTGGGGAATATTCTGAATGTAACTTAGGGTATCTCAACAATATTAAATATGCTCTGACATGTAAGAATATATTTAAGTTTGTAAGAGTGTGATGACATTAGTCTAGAATGGGGTCTTAGCCTGTGGGCTATGCTCCCTCCCAGGAATTCAAATGGTCTGTGTCTTATCATCCATACTTATATGCACATGAAAGTTTAAGATCATTACTGAAATTGCTGCAAAGCCTTCCTTCCTTCCTTCCTTCCTTCCTTCCTTCCTTCCTTCCTTCCTTCCTTTTTTTCTTCTCCGTTTCCTTATTGGGCAGATCTTTTGGCCTTCTGCTTTCTAGTTCGTACCCTTCCAGGTCTATAAGGGAAATAATAGCTTGATGGCTTGCTGTTCCTATCCAGTAGCCCAAATGAAATGAGTTGGAAATAAATGTTCTTCCATTCTTTTAAACACAGAACAGGATTGTGGAATCCTTGATAGTATTTAACTGGGTAATGAAATGCCTACAAGAAAACAACCAGAGGACACCAAGGACTCTACAATTCAAGCCTGAACTACAAATATTCTCTTTGATTGGTACAGAATAGAATTTTCTCTCTTCTAATCTCTTTAAGAAAGTAACAACACAGTCAATCTTTAAGAGATTAGATGAGGACATTTTTGCCACTGTATTAACCCAATGTTTTAGCTGCAGAATTTTGAGAGTTGAATTCTATGCATCTTAAAATGGATCAGGCTGAGACACACTCATAATCGAAATCATAACAACACTCCAAGAAAGAATGACAAGCAAGAATTCCACAAAGAAATATAATTTATTTTGGAAAATAGTAAATAGAATCAATCGTAACATATTTGTCAAAAGACTAAGATGCTCTGTAAAATGAGCTGTAAAACTGGATTTTTGATATTCTGGCAATATTATCAAGAATTAAAATTGAGAATATATTTCTATATTGATCACCAAACAAGAAATGTAAATGACTGGATGAATATAAATAATCATAATCACCGCCCACCTGCATACAGACCCCCATTTTGAACTTCTTTTCAGACTTGGTCCTTAATTCTCTCTTTGCTTTGATAGATGGGTAAACAATCATTTTTACCATTATTTTAAGCTTGTGTAATTAATGTTTCATGTATATTTTATTATGCCAGTTTCTTTAAATAATAATTTGATAATAAAATTGCTTGCTTTGTTCTGTAGTAGACTTGGATTTTAGTAAAAGAAGGAGGAAAGGCAATTTTGGCATCACAGAATTATTTATAATTCCTAGCCACTTAAAATTTAATATGTCTTAGAAAGAAAGATGTTTTTTAAAAAAAGAATATATCTTTAACAGCTAATTCTAAAGCTGCCGCATTTTACAATGATAACTTGTCATTTTTCCTATGAAACATACATCTTTGCATATGTCTGCAAATGTCTTTGCATATGTCTGCTGCATTGGATGAACATTACCTGTTGTGACTCAGCAGCAGTCTTCTGTGAGTCTTTTCGGAATGCAAGATTAACGATGCAGCTGGGGCTCGTTAGTGGGGTTTTGGAGATAAAAGGACGGATGCTGCCACGCCCTAGTGGCAGAAGTCAACGTTCCATGGTTCATACAACATTGCTTGATCATCAGTCGTGGTTTATGTAAGATACACTTGGATAAGTGCTTGGTGTTTCCTGTAACCCTGATTCAAGGCTACACTTGGAGAAGTGCATTACTTGTAAGAGTTTTTGTTTGGTATTTGGTTATCTCGTTAGATACTTTATTTATGTTATTTTTGGGCTCACAGCCAGTCGGAGCTGAGAACCGATAAAAAGACTTCCTTTTAAGTTTGTCTGCTTGCCGTTTGTTAACGAGCCGTGAAGGGGGGACAGAACAATTACCATAGTGTTCTTTGTAACAAAAGATGTAGGCTTGAATCAAACTGTGCCCTTAATGAATGGAAATGGGTTTATAATTGAGCTAAAGAAGTTGATAATTTCTCTGAAATGCTTACCTACAACATGAATCAAATTCCACCATCCTGACCTTGAAAAACCAGCTTTTGAAAAACATTCTAGACTGCACTGAGAACAAGATAAAAGACATCACTGTTCTTTAAATAGGTTCATGTTCAGAGTTCATTGAATCGAGAGTAATAGATGATATTCCATCCAATATATTATCCCATTGTTGAAACCATGAAGATAAGATATATTTCTCCATTAATAAGTGAAT
Source organism: Thamnophis elegans (assembly GCF_009769535.1). Lineage (NCBI taxonomy): Eukaryota > Metazoa > Chordata > Lepidosauria > Squamata > Natricidae > Thamnophis > Thamnophis elegans. The sequence goes on along the minus strand of NC_045541.1, from coordinate 67,327,620 downwards.
ATGATTGCTGGTCAATTATTTTTTAATTCTAGCACAAATGTTTGTTTGTTTGTTTGTTCATCAAATGTTTATAGCTGCCCATCTCACCAAAAATGAATCTGGGCAGTTGCACAAAGTTAATATGTGTTAACATATTATCTTATTATTAACATATGATCTTATTTGCCAATGAAATCTCAGTTCAAGAAACTAAATTCAGTCTACTAAACAGAACACCTCACACGTACAAAACTCACTCCACTTCATAGAAACAATAAAGAAACAAAACCTATAACCCAGCAACCTACTCGTGAGCTTCGATGTCATATCCCTCTTCACCCAAGTGCCTATTCAAGAAGCCTTGCAGCTATCCAAAACAAATACAGCCCCCCTAAGCACATCCTAGATCTGACCAACCACTGCCTAACCAACACATACTTCATCCACAATGGACAAAGATACAAACAGATAGAAGGAGCACCTATGGGATCACCCCTCTCACCCGTCATCGCAAACCTATACATGGAACATTTTGAAACCCATGCCTTAGATAAATCTGAACACAACTCAAACTCTGGCTCAGTTATGTAGATGATGCTTTTGTAATTTGGCCACATGGGAAGGAAAAACTAGACAACTTCCTCACACATCTCAACAGCCTACACCCCAAAATACAATTTACTATGGAAATAGAGCTAACAACCAACTTCCCTTTCTGGACGTCCTAATCTACAAAAAATCCAATGGCACCCTAGGACACCCCATCTACCGGGAAAAAACACACACCAACTGCTACTTAAACACACAATCCCATCACCACCCTGCACAGATCAACTCCGTAACCAAGACCCTCATCTCTAGAACCAAATGCCTAGCTGACAAAGACCACCTTAAAACTGAATAACACACTCTCACAAATGTATTAATTCCCAACAGATTCCAAAGAGACACAATTACCAACCTAATCCAAAAGGAGACACCCCCCAGGGAGACATAGAACAGGACAACGGCATCGCCCTCCTCCCTTACATCAAAGGCATCACAGATAAAATCAGCAAAATTCTTCACAAACACAATATCAAGACAACCTTCGGCACTGACCAAAAAATAGCCAACTAGCTAGAAAACCAAGGAGTCTATGAAATACCATGCAAAATCTGCCCAGCCACATACATTGGATAAACTAATAGGAGAATAAATGCACATATCGCAGAACATAAGAACGCAGTCAGAAAAGAAGAAAAAACTTCCTCCCTTTTCCAGCACCTTAAAGCAACAAGACATGAAATTAATTTTGAAGGAACCAAATTAATCTCCAAGACTGAACGCTTCAACAAGAGAATGATTATGGAAGCCATTGAAACACCCCCACAACAAGAATAAATGTGATGATACCTTCTACCTACCAAACATCTGGAAACTAGCCCTAGTCTACAAACGAGTCCCAGTCATGAAAACCAACACCGGACCCAGAACAACACAGGACGCCACCACCAATCCCCCTCACCAGACTTAAACCCAAACCCATCCCATAGATGAAATGCAACCACCATCCAGAAGCCAAAATAGGGTGGCATCACCAACTGCTGCACCCCCCTCCGACCCCCACACAAAGCAAACTGACACACACCATGAACACATGGCCAGACCGCAAACCTGGAGCCAAACCAAAGCCCGGGATGTTACATCACAGCCATCTGCTCAGTACATTACATCACAGAACTCAGGATGTTACAATGCAGCCAACCTCCCAGGATGTTGCAGCACAGGACTCAGGCTATCACTACACTAGAGCTCAGGATGTCATTACACAGCCCAATACCCAGGTCGTTACAACACAAAAGACTAATGGGCACACAGCTAGTACCTCAGCCACACAGGATGTTACAAAACAGCCAACTAATCTCCATACATCAACTCCAAACTAATCAAGATGTAACAACACAGCCAATCAACCCGCTTACAGCAACAAAGTCAGCACTCTACATGCACACACCAATATTTATAGAAAGACGGCAGCTCCGATCATGCTTTGCTCACACAAGCACGAAGCCGAAGGCACCAACCTGAAGTTGGCGAGTGGGACCTCATTTGCTTTTTCAGCTATCAGAGCAATCGCATCAACTTAATATAAGTTGTGGATGTTCCTGTCTTTCAACATTGATCTTGAAAAAGCAAATTCATCTTCTTCCAATCAACTGGAAACCTCCAGTTGCATTATAACTAAATTACCAATAACACTTCCTAAAAATGAAAACATGTCAGTAAAGTGAAATTACCCAGGATGATCTCACTTGTAGCCTCCATGTATTTAATACCAGTTGACCATGAGTTCTACCTGTCAGGGATCACACCTGTATATGATAGTATCTGGTCTTTGAAGAACTTCTCAGGCCAGATTTGAGACTGAAAAAACATATAAAGTAGCTGGTTTTTCTATCAATAGTTTGTGCCTGGATAGCACACTGGGTAGATATACAACTTCCCTGAGAACAGAATTCTCATTATCATGAGTTTTTTATATTTTGATTTAAATTTGAAGAATTGTTTCCAAATTAATATTTATCTTGCTCTTTCCCAAACTAAATGAACATAACCATATTTTATGCCAATCTTCATTCTCTCTGATGATATATAAGTATTCCCTACTACATTTTCTTTTCTGCTTCTTATTTTATTTCTTCAAATCATTTAGCATACTATTTCTTACTCCTTTTCTGCACTTTGTATAGCACTGCTTAGTCCAAAAGGGAATAGAACGATGGGTACATACATATACACAAATAAACGCACACACTCTCACATTTATTGGCAGACACAACAATTTCCAAGAACTTGGTAGCTGAGAATATCAGGGGATAATATCCCAGATGGCATCAAATAGCATTTAAGCTTTCTCCTTCTACTTGTACAATCTGAAAGTAAGGAAAGAAACACTTGCAGTATTCCTGGTAAGTTATTTATTAATAACAATTAAAACTAAAGTTAAAAATAAAAAATAAGTGGATTTCACATGTTTTACCATCATATAAGACATTTGTATTGAATTTGTATAAGAATTTGACACTAAAAATAACTTAGAATGCTTTGACTAAATGCCAATTAGCAACTGAGGCTAGCCAAAGTCAGATTCTTTCATAATACTAAAGTATTGAAATATTTATTGGGACTTAATTCCACACTTACATATTTTTGTGTAATTGTGTGATACAACTTTCACAGCAAATACGATTGACTTAACAACATACAGAATAGAATAGAATAGAATAGAATAGAATAGAATGGGGTGGGGTGGGGTGGGATGGGGTGGGGTGGGGTGGGGTGGGGTGGGGTGGGATGGGATGGGATGGGATGGGATAGGATAGGATAGGATAGGATAGGATAGGATAGGATAGGATAGGATAGGTTCGGATAGGATAGGATAGGATAGGATAGGATAGGATAGGATAGGATAGGATAGGATAGGATAGGATTCTTTATTGGCCAAGTGTGATTAAGGAATTTGTCTTTGGTGCATATGGTCTCAGTGTACATAAAAAGACAGGATACATTTGTCAAGAATCAGAAGGTACAGCACTTAATGATAGTCACAGGGTACAAATAAGCGATCAGGAAACAATATCAGTATAAATCATAATGATATAAGCAATAAAGTTACCATCCTGCAGTTATTGGTGGGAGGAGATGGGTGATAGGAAGGATGAGAAAACTAATAGTAATGCAGCCTTAGTGAATGGTTTGACAGTGGTGAGATAATTATTTGTTTAGCAGAGTGATGGTGTTCGGAAAAAAACTGTTCTTGTGTCTAGTTGTCTTGATGTGCAGTGTACAACTTTAATGTCAAGAACTCTTGCTTTCCATCTCAGCTAAAAGAAAACTTACCTTCAGATTGATTTTTGGATGTTCAAACTTGAATAATGTTGTTATGAGAATAAAATTTTAATAAATTTTCCTACAAATAGTAATCATTTTAAAGATCTAATTTTGCGTTTGAATATTGTAAACTATACAGGCAAAACCTTACTGCCTTACTGACTTTCATTGATGATATTTTATTATTATTATCATTATAATTACTAGTACAGTGTTTATAGTAACAATAATTCTGGTTCAGAATTGTTTTCAAATAAAACCTATACTGATGAAATAAACATACTGCTTCCTTTCCCAGGATATAAACAGAAGGGAATTCTGGATTCAACTCTTCTGGATCCAGCATCCATTGTGAAAAATCATGGATAAAGGAAATCAGTCTGTCATAACAGAATTCATTCTTATCGGATTCACAGATAATCCTAAAATGCACTTCAGTCTTTTTATCATCTTCTTCTTGGTTTATCTTTTTACAGTATTAGGGAATCTTGGGATGATTTTGTTGATCTGTGCTGAAACCCAGCTTCACAACCCCATGTATTTTTTCCTGGGTAACCTCTCCTTTGCTGATCTCTGTAACTCCTCAGCCATTGCTCCTAAAATGCTGGTTGATTTCTATGCTGAAATTAAAAAGATTTCATATAATGGTTGCATTACGCAACTGTTTGTATTTGCCTTGTTTGCAAATGTTGAGTGTCTTTTATTGGCTTTAATGGCCTATGATAGGTATGTGGCCATTTGCAATCCTCTTCTCTATTCAATCATAATGTCCAAAAGAACCTGTCAAGAATTGATGACTGTTGCGTACTTTATTGGGGTGGTAAATGCAATGATAAATACTTCTTGCACATTTCGACTGTCATTCTGCAGATCTAATATTATCAATCATTTCTTCTGTGATGAACCTCCACTGCTCATTCTGTCCTGTTCTGATACCTACATCAGTGAGATAGTGATATTTGCCTTTGTTGGGTGCATTGAAGGAATCAGCCTTGGAATGATTCTTGTATCCTATGCTTATATTTTGGGTACAGTTCTGAGAATGCACTCAGCTGAGAGTAGGTACAAAGCATTTTCCACCTGCACCTCTCACCTGACAGCTGTTGGGATATACCATGGGACAATACTCTTCATGTACTTTCGACCCAGCTCCAGCTATTCCATGGACCGAGACAAATGGGTCTCGTTGTTCTATACGGTTGTGATTCCCATGGTCAACCCTCTGATCTACAGCCTGAGGAACAAGGTGGTGAAAGATGCTGTGTCAAAATCTCTTGGCCATATAAGGGTTTGGAAAGGAAGAAATATTGTTTTATAATAACTGGAAAGTGTGTCCATTTAGGAAAATGATATACAAAAGGTTTAGCTAGATATCCCACCGTATGTTACAGATGATACACCAGTAGTGGCAGGTGACTAAAGAGACCAAAGAAATGGGAGTCTGTCTCAAAATTTGTACACCATTTGTATATGTCTGTGTGTATGTGCATTTTTAAAATCTAGCTAAAGACATAGCAAATATTTTAATTAAATTCTCAAAGAATTAAACAAGCAATTAAACAAACAATGTTTAATTTACCTTTATATAATCTAGTAATATATTTTGAAGAATGTTCTTTAGTTTGCCAAAATTAATTGTACTCTGTATACATGGATCTTGTTTTTTTGTACTTCTTTAATTCTTTTCTAATTAGTAAGCTTTGATGTCTTATGTATTTATTATTGGGATTTTACCATCTCTCCAAAATTTTACGCATATATCTTATATGATTCCAAAAACTGCTCATTTAACTGCAAAATCAGAAAATATAGCCAAACTGATCCATAAAAAGTAATATGAACAACTAAGTGGTTAATTAACGCTTCACCTTAAGTAATCATATATTCACTACATGTCAAAATATTATCCAAATAAGGATTTAATTCTCAATTTGTCTAGATTCTCATAACACAGGGAGACGTACGAGGGCCTTGAATTTGACACCCCTGTTCCATATCGTTTATTCATTGACTATCACTGAGTTAGATTCTGCCCACTCTTCCCCAGTTAAGATCCTTTTCATTACATGCGATATAATGAAGCATTCCAAAAATAAGTGACATTCAGAACTCTGCCAGATTACCAATCTTTCCATTTGCTAATAAGTCCTAATGCAAATCAACACAAAACTATATTTCTCTACATTTCACACCCCCATGTATTATTTCCTGAGTCACCTATGTTTCCTGGACATGTGCTATATCCAGTGGTGGGTTGCTTATCCCGTTCCAACTGGTTCAGTTGGAATGGGGCCGGTGGCGTCCTTGTGCATGCGCACAGTTCATGCATGCGTTGTAGCACCTGCGCGATGCTCCAGCTGCCCGCGGAGAATTGCGCAGGCGCTGTATGTGCCATCCAGCTGCTCGCGGAGAATCGCGCAGGCGCTGTATGTGCCATGCGCCTGCGTGGAAGTGCAGAAGCCTTCAAAGACCAGTAAGGAGTGCGGGCGGGCGGGTGGGCCCTTCGCCGTTCCCAGAAGTTACTTACTTCCGGGTTCGCCAACCAACCGGTTCACGGGGACCGCCATGAACTGGTTGAAACCCACCCCTGGCTATATCCCATAATCACCCCTCAAATGCTGTACAACCTCCTGGCAAATGACAAAACCATCTCCTTTGGCAGTTGTGTTGTGCAGATGTTCATTTCCCTGTCTCTTGGAAGTACCAAATTCATCCTGTTGGCTTTCATAACATATGACCCAGAGGTCGGATTCAGCAGGTTCTGACCAATTCTGGAGAACTGGTAGCAGAAATTTTGAGTAGTTCGGAGAACCAAAAAATACCACCTCTGGCTGGTCCCACCCCCATCTATTCTCTGCTTCCCAAGTCCCAGCTGATTGGGAGGGACTGGGGATTTTGCAGTATCCTTCCCCTGGAGTAGGGAGGGAATGGAGATTTTACAGTAACCTTCCCCTGCCACGCCCACCAAGCCATGCCATGGAGTGGTGAAATTCAATTTTTTTTAGTACCGGTTCTGTGGGCATGGCTTGTGGGCGTAGTGTGGCTTGGTGGGCATTGCTTGGTGAGCATAGCAGGGGAATGATACTGCAAAATCTCCATTCCCAACCCACTCTGGGGTTAGCCACAGGTGGCATTTGCCAATTCTCCGAACTACTCAAAATTTCTGCTACCAGTTCTACAGAACCTGTCAGAACCTGCTGGATTTCACCCCTGATGCCATGCCCACAGAACCACTAGTAAAAAAATTTGAATCCTACCACTGATATAAACCAGTACATGGCCATTTGCCATCCCTTGTAATTCAATGTTGTTATGAAACAATAGTTCTGTGTACAGATGGCCCTTGGATATTGGCTCTGTGGCCTCGTGCAGTCAGTGTTCACTCTGCAACTGCCATCTTGTGGGGAGAAAAGATAATGAACCATTTTTGGTTGTGAAATGTTAGCTGTTCAGCAGTTGGCTTGTTCAAACACAAGGGATGCTTTGATGCTAGGAGCAGGTATCCTCCTTCTGCTCACCCCTTTTTCCTGGTGCTGGTGTCTTTCATGTCCATTTTTTCAACCATTCTTCATATTAATTCAGCAGATGGAAAGCACAAGACTTTCTCCACCTGCTTAGCCCACATTATTTATTTATTTATGGCATCTATGGCATCTACAGAAGTCAAAATCACCATAATATGGAACCATAGGATTTCAATGGGAAAGATGTATAGAGCCATAGGATTTCAATGGGATAGGTGTAATAATTCAATATTTCTCAACCCAATTAGCTGTGGTGATTCTGTGCTATGGGACAACTATCTTTACCTATTTGTATCCCAGCTCCCACAATTCATCCGAGCAGAGAGGGCAAACTGTGTCATTGTTCTACTGTGTTTTCACACTGATGCTGAATCCCATGATCTACAGTCTGAGGAACAAAGTGGTAATAGGAGCCCTGGAGAAGGTTCCTGAAAAGAAAAGGAAAAGCAGAAGTATTCTATGGGTCTACTTTCTCTACTTTATCAATCCAACCTAATGTGAATATCACCAGAGGAAGTCCCTGTTAATCCTCCTTCAGTAAGAGAAATGGATATATTTGTTACAGAGCATTTTTGTGCTGATTTCCTTGGAATGTCTTCTCACAGGAGGTACCTGTGTTTCAGTAGTGAGTTTAAAAATTTTTTAGAACCTCTTCTATAGGTGTGGCCTGCTTTGTGGGAGTGGCTTGCTGGCCATGTGACTGGATGGGAGTGGTTTACGGCCATGTGACTGGGTGGGCATGGCCAACTTGTAAAATGTGGTTAACAACGCTCTTGCTTAGCAACCAAAATATTGGCTCAGAAACTCTGGCATTTGAAGCATGCAAGTCTTAAAGCTGTCAGGTTACAAGAGCCTTGCACCCCTAACCTTTTAGAAAAAAAAACCCAGGGGTGTTCAAACTTGGCAGCTGTAAGACTTGTGAACTTCAACTCCCAGAATTCCTCCCCTCACTCTTCATCTTGATGATGTGCAGATGGGCGGAGAGAGGGAGCTGGAACTGGTTCTAAACGGCACTGTAGATTTGTGGAACCTCTTCTATAGAAGAGGAATCCACCTCTGCTGTGTTTCCAGTGAGCCCAGGTCAAAACACAGATGCACACAGAACTTTAAGCTGGTTGACAAACTATTAAGCAACTAATGTTATTGTGTCATCTTTAGATTGTAGCTCCATTTCTTATATTCAGTTTTTAAATGTTGCATATACCTTTTTGAGATTCCTTTTTGCTGCAGCTCAGCTATTGCAGTAAATATAAAATACATTCATAAGAAGATTGTTCCATTATATATGTTAATTTGGTTAAATAAATAGTGTGATTATTATTGTTATTATTATTATTATTATTAATAATAATAATATAATTGATATTAATGCAATGAATTGGTTATTTCCTAAAATGATTTGTACCCAGACAGCACACTGTTCAATTGAAATTGGAAAATTTGTATGCTATACAATAAAATAAAATTAAAACTTGTTGCAAAAAAGTAGAAGAAGATTGTTCAATTTATAATTTCAGAGAGAGAAATTGGGGAAGTTAATTGGGGAAGATCATCTACTAACAAAAACTGCTCCAAAAATAGTAAGTTGGATATTTTCCCCAACACCAGCCAATCCTTATTATCCTTCTAATGACTCTATTCTAACACCACTGTTGGGTGGTAAGTTCTTTATTATGCATGTGTAATGTGTGAGAAGCAAAGTGATTGACTGAGCCCTCCAGCTTCACTATACTTCATTTCCATCACATCCACCACATCACCATCAATGACAATCCCGACCCAGGAATAGGGCAAGTATGACTATAGAATTCTGGACCTCTACACATAGTCTTGTTGATGTATGTCAAACTATCATCTAAACAAATTACCATAGCATAATATACATATATCATTAAAGACATGATAAACTTACTTGAGAGACCGCCTGCTGCCAATTACCTCCCAAAGACCCATTAGATCACACAGATTAGGCCTCCTCCGGGTTCTGTCTACTAGCCAATGTCATCTGGCCACTACCCGGGGGAGGGCCTTCTCTGTGGCGGCTCCGGCCCTTTGGAACGAGCTCCCCGCAGAGATTCGGACCCTCACTTCTCTCCAGGCCTTCCGAAAAGCCGTTAAAACCTGGCTGTGTTGGCAGGCCTGGGGTCGATGAGTTCCCTTCCCCTCTCGAAACGTGTGGCTGTTGGTTGTTTTAAATGCCCTGTACTTTTTGTTGAAGTTTTTGTGTTTCCCTTCCCTTCCTTGGGTTTGTGCGCCGCCCTGAGTCCCGCCGGGAATAGGGCGGCATATAAATAAAATGAACCTGAACCTGAACCTGAACCTAAACCGAGACTAGAAGCATGCAGTACTAATACAAAGATTATCTTACCCTTCTAAGAAAGAAAATAAGAAACAGAATGGGTTCTATAGAGATTAAAGTACAAACACCAAAATAGACTTAATACTTTTTTTAAAAAATCAGCACTGCTTACATGCTGCCATAAATCATATTTCTTACTTGGCTGGCAAGTATGCTGAAAGAATAAATTATAATTTATTGTCCACTTTCATTCTTAAAAATGTTCCCAGAATAAAGAATAAAATAAAAAGCCTGATCAGGTTAGTTTCCTGCTTTGAGGAATACCTTTCATATAGACAAATTCACTTCCCTCCAATTTTAAACAGAGTAACACATTAGATGATATGCTTAGATAAAATGCTTCAGTTTGTCAGCCTTCATAAACATCTCATGCACTTTAAGAAAGCCATCTCCAGTGCCTGCGTCCTTCTCAAGACATTTTTGACTTCCTTGTTCCTCAGGCTATAGATCAAAGGATTCAGCATTGGAATCACTATGGTATAGAAGACGGAGGCCCATTTATCCTGACCCAGAACGTAGCTGGAACTTGGGCGCAGATACATAAAGACAGATGTTCCATAGAAGATGGTTACAGCTGCCATGTGAGAGGCACATGTTGAAAAAGCCTTTTGTTTCCCCTCAGAAGAATTAATCTGCAGAATTGCTGTCAAAATGAATGCATATGACACCATAATTTCTGTTGAAGTAAATATACCCAGAATTGTTGCAAAAATGAAGAGCACCATTTCGTTGATGCTTGTGTCACTACAAGAAAGAGACAGCAAAGGGGGAACATCACAGAAAAAATGGTTGATGACATTAGAGCCACAAAAAGAGAGCTGAAAGGTAGAAACTGTTTGTGTCACTGCATTCACCAAGCCAATAAGATAAGATCCAGCCACCATCACAGTGCACACTTTGGGAGACATGGTAACCACATAGAGGAGAGGATTACAGATAGCCACGTACCGATCATACGCCATCACTGCCAGGAGGATACACTCAGTACTTGCACAGAAAATGAAAATATACATCTGTGCAGCACAATTAGCATATGAAATGCTTTTCTTGTCTGCCAGTATGTTAGCTAGCATTTTAGGGGCAATGGCTGAAGAATACCCAAAATCTAAGAAAGACAAATGACTGAGGAAGAAATACATAGGGCTCTGGAGCTGAGAACTTATCCTGATTAATATGATCATCCCCAGATTGCCAGTCAGTGTAATTAAATAGATAATTAGTATCACAATAAAAGAGAGCAGCTCCATCTTTGGACTATCCACTAAACCTACAAAAACAAATTCAGTCATCTTTGTGTGGTTTTCTTCAATCATTTCTTGTCAGTAATTAAAAACTGTTGAAACACTAGAATCTGTTTCTTCAATGGCATCAGATCTGTAATATATAAAAAAGGATATTTTATAAGGATCCGTATCTTGACCAAGGCTCTGCAGATGAAGCTTCTTAGCTGCCACTGCTAACACAAAACATTAGGATGTATAATGAATCAAAGCAAAGACCTTTAGACTTAATCATGAGGAAAATATTCCTCAACAATCCTTTTTCTGATATATTCCCCATGATACTGTTTTTGTCTTATCTCCAACCCATACCACAGGCAACATTAAGCTTGCCTTTACTTTTCTGCTCTTAAAAGAGTATTTTCCTCTGAAGCAGGAAGCATGATAATTTTTACTGCGGATACAATCTAAGACACTTCATTGATCATTCAATGGGTGGTGAAGCCAAGTAACTCTTAGATGATGGATCCACGCTTGGCAGGTGAGGTTCCTAAGCACCTACTGATCATTCTAGGCTGATACAGTCATACCATTCTCCTGCCAGTGCCTGGGTACTATTCTCCAAGGACTTTTTGATTGGGAAGAAGGAGTGTGTGGTACTTTCAAACTGCACTCTCCCCAAACTGAACCAGAAGTCTTGGCTTTGAAAGAGGGTCCATCACAGGAGGAAGCCTGAGAAATGAATCCAGTTTTGTTTCTGCTGTGTCATCCACAGCGATGATCTGCGGTGAGGTTTATTTTGAGCACACATTTAATGCTGTGTGGCACATATCCTAACGTAGCCTCAAAATAAACCCGATAATAGCTACCTGGCAGTGGCAATGGAAGACAACTGCTCAGCTGTTAGCCAAACTCATTGCCAATGCACCAACTCAAAACACTTGCAAGCCAAAATGAATTTTGACAGATGGTTACACTTGCCATTCAATCTACCTGTAAAACCTCAATTTTCCCCAGTAGAGTCTCAGCCTTTGTAAAGATTATGATTCATGATGCTTGGTGGGAAGGATGGGATATAAAGCCAGAGGAATTCACCAGTCCATTTCCTTAACTATTCTAGTAAAGCAGATACCCATGAGATACTCAGGTTATGAGGACAATAGCAATTAATAATCAGAAGCATCCTATTTGCACTGAATTTTATAGCAACTTTTCTGTCCAGATCTTCTGTAGCGGTCCTGTGCATGTATTCTTTTCAATAGAATTTTGGGCAAGTAATTTCAGATAAGGGAATTCTTACACTTAACATCAACATAAAATCCATTTTGCTTCTGCTTGTAGTATGGCTTCCTAGACACACAATGATGAAACAGACGTATGTATAGCAAACCTTTCAAAGTGGATCCATTTAGAAAGGACGGTCCTATGATTTACACACAGGTGAATTGGGAAGATTGAGATTAGACCATTAAAATCTATGCAAGTGTCTTAAAAGCAATTTCATAATAAGTGCAAGTCAACTTGGATTAATCAAGAGCAGGTCTTGCCATTCTAACGTATCAATTTTGGACCAGTTACTTCCTTGGAAAATTGTGTAGTAGATATATCATGATTTCAACAAAAAAATGGCAAAACATCCCATGACATTCTGATTTACAAGCTAGGAATTGAAAAGATTGAAAGCATTTTCAGATACCTCAAATTATCTGGAGACAGCTCTTCTTGTCCAAACCAAATAATGGTAGAAATATTCTGAAATGTAACAAAGATCTTCTATAGTTAGATTAGTTCAGTGGATCATTGAGATATCCTTCATATCGAAGATCTTTATGATCCAAACAACTGATTCCCTGGTGGTAACCATCAACTATTTTTTTAAGTTTATTATCAAGGGTAATAGCTACTTCTACTGTTGCTAAATGAATTTTCAAAGGAATAGGGGGAAAATCTTCTAATTGCTTGTATTCACCTGTGTGTGGCATATGTGTTTGTGTGTGGGGGTCTATTAAGTTTACAGTAAATAGATCTACAGAGATAACATCCAGAAATGCTTTAAAGACTTCATTGATTCTTCATTGATTGATTGTTTGATTATGTGTCATAAGGCAGTGTCAACTCTTAGCAACCACATAGGTAGAGCTTCTCCAAAATTATTTGTCCTGACTTAGTTTTTAGGTTTAGGTTTTCCAGTAGTACATCTATAACCAGTATAATCAAATTGATCCACTTGGCTCATTTCTTTCTTTCCTTTCCTTCCATGTTTCCAAACCCTCTGAACTGATTTGTTGCACTATTCATTTGTTTGTTTTCTTACCTATCCACGGTATTCTCAGGAATCTTCTCCAAAATCAAAATTCAAAAGTAGAAACATTCCTTGTATGCTACTTCTTCAAAGTCCAACCTTCACCTCCATAAAGTGTCACAAAAAATATTAAATGCATGATTCTGATCTTTGTAGGTATAAGCATACTGAATAATTTATCCAAGGCCTTCCATGCTACCTTACATAGTGCTAGTTTGTGATATATTTCTAAATTGCTGGTTCTTTTATTATTAATGGTAAATCCTAAAAGATAGAATCTATCAATCAAGTCAATAACTTTATTGTCAAGTCTAAATTTTACTGTACCAGATGTCATTAGTTTGTTCTTCTTTATCTTTAATCTTAGTCCCATTTTTTTTACGGTGCTTCTTAACTTTTACATACATACATACATACATACATACATACATAAATACGTTGTTGTTGTTGTTGTTGTTGTTGTTGTTGTTGTTGTAGACTACCATTTGCCGTTTCAGATATCAGAGCAATTGCATCAACTTAATACAAGTTGTTGATGTTCCTGTATTTCAACATTGAAATTATATATTATAACTAAATTACAAATAACACTTCCTAAAAAATGAAAACATGTCAGTAAAGTGAAATTACCCAGGATGATCTCACTTGTAGCCTCCATGTATTTAACACAGGTTGGCCATGAGTTCTACCTGTCATGGATCACACCTGTATTTTATAGCATTTTCCCAAGAACTTCCCAGGCCAGATTTGAGGCTGAAAAAACATATAAAGTATCAACAGTTTGTGCCTGGATAGCACACTGAGTAGATATGCAACTTTCCTGAGAACAGAATTCTCATTATCATGAGATTATTATATTCCGATTTAAGTTAGAAGAATTTTTTCCAAATTAATATTTATCTTGCTCTTTCCCAAACTAAATGAACATAACCATATTTTATGCAAATCTCCATTCTCTCTGATGATGTATAAGTATTTACTTGTTTATTATAAACAATGTATGTAGTTAAATCCTGTAATTGAGGACCTAAGAAATAGGTGAGTAAGATTCAGTTGTGATTAAGGTTTTGGATTATAATTGGAAGACCATGGTGGTTCACAGACTGATACTGAGTCAGTCTTTACTCTTAGCCTGATCATAGGACTGGTGTTCTGTGAAGCAGATGCAATGGAGAGAAGAATGAGGGCAATGCAAAGCTTTGAAGGAGTTCTTTGTACACAAGCTTTATGGAAAGCATTCCTCTTCGACTGGTTTGTAAGTTATTCCTTTGCAGATGGTTTATATTTAAAAAATTGTCCTTCCTGTCTTAACAGCAAAGCAGGCATAATGCTGCCATCTGCACCTATGAAATTGTGTGTGTGTGTGTGTGTGTGTGTGTCTGTGTGTCTGTGTGTGTGTGTGTGTGTGTGTGTTCCAGCATAACTCTGGAATGCCTCAAACAATTTCAACCAAACTTGGTACACAAATGACTTACTCTCTGGAAAAAAATATTGTTGGGTAAGACACCCCTAACACCCTTCAGAGTGTGTGTTCTGTTAAGATACAGCCTGTTGTGCCATACTGTCATACTGACTTCTACTGTACAGCACAGTGGAGTTGCCATGGTAATGGCTTCACAGTGCTCCACAAGGGGGCTCCCTCTGGTATGGGGGGAAAGCCAACATTAGAAATTACATTTGGTCCAGACATTTTTCCCCTATAAATAAATACCTGGGCAATGCCAGGTTATTGGCACTAGTGAACAATAAATATAGTGAGACAGTCTGCACTTGTACTTTTTGACTGGGAATTCCTTAATGTCAAATGTTCTCAGTTGAATAAGAGGATGATATAAATGTAAGGAACCAGAGAATAACAGAGCAAAGTTCTAGTTCACTCAAGGAATGAAGAGATGGAGGATAAACACATGATCCTTCACCTTGGGAAGAAGCACACATCCCTGACATTTTCAGAGATATGCATCAGGCAGTCTCGTCACAGAAGATTTGTGCTGTAGGGTGTACCTTTACCCAGATGAAGCTGTAACTGTTTGTCAGGATTTTGACTGAAAGGATACTAAGGTGACAATGAGCAACATTTTTTTTTAGAGTATTTTATTAAGATTTATAGGCCGCCCTTTTCCCTGAGGGGACTCAGGGCGGCTTACAATCATTAGGGAGGGGGTACAATACAAAATAAACAATATATAAACAAAATAAAGTAGTAAAAACACAACATGCATTCTACATTCAACACTCGGGTGGGGCAAATTAAGGACTTATCCCCAGGCCTGTTGGGAGAGCCAGGTCTTGAGGGCTGCGCGGAAGGCCTGGACGGTGGTGAGGGTGCGTATCTCGACGGGGAGATCGTTCCACAGGGTCGGAGCTGCAACAGAAAAGGCTCTCCTCCATGTAGTCGCCAGTCGACATTGACTGGCGGATGGAATTCGGAGGAGGCCCAGTCTGTGCGATCTTATCGGTCGGAGGGAGGTAATCGGCAGAAGGCGGTCTCTCAAGTACTCAGATCCACTACCATGAAGGGCTTTAAAGGTGGTCAACAGCACCCTGAAGCGTACCCGGAGATCAACAGGTAGCCAGTGCAGCTCGCGGAGGATGTGTGTTATGTGGGCGAACCACGGTGCGCCCACTATCACTTGCGCGGCCGCATTCTGAACTAACTGCAGTCGCCGGATGCACTTCAGGGGCAGCCCCATGTAGAGCACATTGCAGTATTCCAGCCTAGAGATCACAAGGGCTCGAGTGACTGTTGTGAGAGCCTCCCGGTTCAGGTAGGGTCGTAACTGGCGGACCAGGCGGACCTGGGCAAATGCCCCCCTGGTCACAGCCGACAGATGATGATCGAGAGTCAGCTGTGGATCCAGGAGGACTCCTAAGTTACGAACCCTATCTGAGGGGTATAAAATTTGACCCCCAGCCTGATAGATGGAACATTAGCCAAATTGTTGGGAGGGAAACACAACAGCCACTCGGTCTTGTCCGGGTTGAGTACCAGTTTGTTAGCGCTCATCCAGTTCTTAACGGCCTCCAGGCCCTGGTTCATCACGTCTACCGCTTCATTGAGTTGGCACGGGGAGGACAGATACAATTGCGTATCGTCCGCATATTGATGGTATTTTATCCCGTGCCTCCGAATGATCTCGCCCAGCGGTTTCATGTATATGTTAAATAGTAGGGGGGATAAGACCGAGCCCTGCGGCACCCCATATTTTAGGGGCCTCAGGGACGATCTCTGCCCCCCTACCAACACCGACTGCGACCTGTCCGAGAGGTAGGAGGAGAACCACTGCAAAACAGTGCCTCCCACCCCCACCTCCCGCAGTCGTCGCAGAAGGATACCATGGTCGATGGTATCGAAAGCCGCCGAGAGGTCAAGGAGAACCAGGATGGACGCATGGCCTCCATCTCTGGCCCTCCAGAGATCATCGGTCAATGCGACCAAAGCGGTTTCTGTGATGTAACCGGGTCTGAAGCCGGACTGGAAGGGGTCAAGGTAGCTAGCTTCATCCAAGGCCCATTGAAGCTGGAAGGCCACCACCTTCTCAACAACCTTCCCAACAAAGGGAAGGTTGGAGACAGGACGGTAGTTATTTAAAATGGCTGGATCCAAGGATGGTTTCTTCAGGAGGGGTCTCACCACCGCCATTTTTAGTGCGGCGGGGAAGTGCCCCTCCCGAAGGGAGGCGGTTACGACCGCCTGGATCCAGCCACGTGTCACCTCACTGCTGTTGGCAACCAGCCAGGAGGGACACGGGTCCAGAATACAGATGGAGGCACTCACAGCTCGAATGGCCTTGTCCACATCCCCAGAGGCAACATCCTGAAACTCAACCCAGAGATGGTTTGCCAAGTGATCCTCTTGTGTCCCGGCTGGATCTGCTGCGGTGGAGTCCAAGTCCGACCGAAACCGAGCAACTTTGTCCGCTAAGAATTGGGCATAATCCTCAGCTCTACCCTGCAAGGGTTCCCCCGTATCCCTCCTATTTAGGAGGGATACGGGTTATCCTAAACAGGGCGGCTGGGCGGGACTCAGCGGACGCAACCAAGGTGGCAATATGAGATCTTTTTGCTGCCCTAAGTGCCCTGATGTAATCCTTGGTGCAGGTTGTTAATAGTGCTCGGTTCGACTCGGACTTATCGGACCTCCACAAGTGCTCTAGGCGTCTCCTCCAGCGCTTCTTCTCCCGGAGCTCCTTGGTGAACCAAGGAGGTCTCCGGGATCCGCTGACCCGGAGGGGCCGTAGTGGCGCAATCCGGTCAAGAGACTCCGATGCTGCCGAGTACCAGGCAGCAGCCAGAGTCTCTGCCGAACTGTGGGCGAGAGTATCAGGAATAACCCCAAGCTCCGTCTGGAACCTCAAGGGGTCCATCAGTCGCCTGGGGCGGAACCACCTGGTCTGTTCCTCCTCCCTACGGTGGGGGTTTGGCCTCCGGAAGTCAAGCCTCAGTAGGCAGTGGTCTGACCACGACAGGGGTATGGTCTCATTTCCCCTCAGACCAAGATCACACATCCACTGCTCCGAGAGAAATACGAGGTCGAGCATGTGACCCGCTGAGTGGGTTGGGCCCCGAATTACCTGGGTCAAGCCCATGGCTGTCATGGAAGCCATGAACTCCTGCGCCCCATCAGAGTGTTCACCGAGCGATGGCAAATTGAAGTCCCCCAGAACCATAAGCCTGGGGAACTCAATTGCCAGCTCGGCTACTGACTCGAGGAGCGAGGGGAGGGCTGCTGCAACGCAGTTGGGAGGCAGGTACGTTAGCAGCAGACCCACTTGACCCTTGAGGTCCAACTTCACCAGCAGAGTCTCACACCCGACAAGCTCCGGAGCAGGGACCCTACGAGGTACTAGAGACTCCCGGATAACAATAGCCACACCGCCACCCCTTCCCTGGGCTCTCGGCTGATGAAGCACCTGAAATCCTTCTGGGCACATCTCTGCAAGGGGGACTCCTCCTTCTGTGCCCAGCCAGGTTTCAGTAATACATGCCAGGTCTGCCCTCTCGTCAAAAATTAAGTCCCGGACGAGAGGAGCCTTGTGAACAACAGACCTGGCATTTAGCAACAGCAGCCTGAGACCAGGGTCCTGATTACTCACGCCATCTGGCCTTGGAGTGGGACTCATAGGGCCGGAAGGAGGGATCTCTGTAATATAGCGAACCCTCCTTCCCCAGTAATGGCCAGCCCTAAAGTCCCCGCCGTATCTGCCTCTCCCTGTAGTGACCGTTATGCTCCGACCCACTCCCGTATCCCTGGTCCCCCCAGCCACCCCAATGACCCCAGTGTTCCCCAGCAGGTCCTCCGAGGCACTCATACTCATTCACTCACCCAAGCAGTCTCCACACCGTAATTAAAACACAAAATACAGCAGATAAGTCAATAAAAGTGGAACCATTCGCTCAATCACATGCGTATCCCATGCATATCCCATACAAAGGAAGAAAGAGAAGAAAAAAAGAAAAAGAAAAGAAAAGAAGAGAAAAAAGTTGCGCAGTTACTTAAAAGGTGCAAATTCTGGGAAAGTCCAAAAGAAAGTCCAGAGTGGTTGAGGGAGGGGGAGGGCAGTTGGACATTCTGCAGTTGGATAACATCAAGCATGGAGAAGTAAAAACTATTGTCAGGCGAGAGTACACCAACAGAGTTAGGAAAATTTTGAAATCTAAATTGAATGGCGGAAATACAATCAAGGCCATAAATACCTGGGCAATACCAGTTATAAAATACACAGCTGGTATAGTTAACTGGACACAAGCTGATTTGGACCTTTTGGACTGAAAAACCAGGAAACTAATGACAATGCACTACAGTTTACATCCCCGTGGTGACACTGATAGATTATACCTGCCCCGAAAATCAGGTGGCAGAGGATTATTACAAGTGAAGCAAACAGTTGAAGAAGAAAAACATGCACTGGCTGATTATTTAAAAGAAAGCCAAGAACATCTATTAATTGAAGTAAAGAACAAAAATCTATTGAAGGTCCAACAGACGAAACAAGAATACAGAAAAGATGTGATAAAATCAAGAATGGAGAGTTGGCAGAAAAAAGCATTGCATGGCCAATTTCTGGAAAAAATAAAAGATAAAGTGGACAGTGAAAAAACTTGGTTATGGTTAACAGCAGGTACATTAAAGAAAGAAACAGAGTCACTAATCCTGGCTGCGCAAGAACAAGCTATCCGCACAAATGCCATTAAGGCCAAAATCGAAAAATCCTCTGATGATGCCAAATGCAGACTTTGCAAGGAAGCTGATGAAACTGTTGATCACATACTCAGCTGCTGTAAAAAAAATTGTGCAGACTGATTATAAATTGCGGCACAATTCAGTAGCACAAATGATCCATTGGAATTTGTGCAAAAATTATAATATTAAAACAGCAATAAACTGGTGGCAACATAAGACTGAAAAAGTCACTGAAAATCAGATGGTCAAGATCTTTTAGGATTTTCGCATACAAACGGACAAAATACTGGCGCATAATACACCAGACATCACACTGGTTGAGAAAAATAAGGTTACAATCATAGACATCGCAATACCAGGTGACAGCAGGGTCAACGAGAAGGAATATGAAAAAATCACGAAATACCAGGACTTAAAAATCAAAATTCAACGATTATGGCACAAACCAGCATTGGTAATTCCAGTGGTAATTGGCACACTGGGTGCTATTCCAAAAGCACTGGAATTACATTTAAAACCGCATTGCTTGGATCTGCACGCATATTACAAAAATACATTATGACGTCCTAGGCCCCTGGGTGGGGCCCGACTAGTAATCAATGCCAAATCTGGCGAAACAACTGGCCACTGTGATACAATTGTGTTGTTCAGTGGTGGGTTTCAAAAATTGTTCGAACCTACTCTGTGGGTGTGGCCTCTTTGTGAGAGTGGTTTGCTGCCCATGTGACCGGATGGGAGTGGCTTGCCACCCATGTGACTGGATATGAAGATGCCGACGACACTTGTCAGAACCACCTTAAATTACCTCACACACAGCACTGGCATGCATAAGAATATGATGTAAACTTTTTTTTAAAAGGCATCTTTGGTTTGCATTAAAACAACTTCAACACACAATGTTCTGATTGCACCACAAATGCAGTAGTCATCCTTACCTTTCACAGAGGCACTGAGTTTTATAAATATGAGCATGATAGTGTAGAATAATCATATCCAAGGACCAGTGGTGGGTTTCAAAAATTTTTGGAACCTCTTCTGTAGGTGTGGCCTCCTTTCCAGGTCCACTGGTGGAACCTCTTCTAACTGGTTCAGTAGATTTGACGAACCGGTTCTACCGAATAGGTGCGAACTGGTGGGAACCCACCTCTGGTGTTGTTGCGAATAATAATAATAATAATAATAATAATAATAATAATAATAATACTCCGCCGTTGCCGGTCCCAAGCCCGGATGAGAAAGGAGGAGGGTTGGGGTCAGGTTGGCATCTGGTCCTGTAAAAAAAAACCCGCCAACCCATACAATATGGTGAAAAAAACAAATAAGAATTCCATACTGCATCGGTCATCGCGCGGGTTAACAACGGCCGCAGTGGATGTTGGGGTCCCTGGACATCCGTCGACAAGTGGGCTACAAGTGGACCAGCCAACAAAACGACAAAAATATAGTGCAGATGAAAACCGTGCCATAATGGCCTGTTACTACAACTCAGAGCCAGAAAAAAGAGGCTATTTAAAGCGAATGTATGAATTATGGAAACAACAATATCCAGATTCAAATGTTAGTGAACAACGACTAGCAGATCAAAGGCGATTTATTATACGGAATAAAGTGTTTAGTGAAGTTGAACATGAGGAAATTCAGGCAAATTGCAAAACCCAAAAAACAATATCACAAGCGGAAATAACTGATATTCAAGACACAACTAAAGACATTATAGTAGAACTCCCAGAAGAAGCTCTCGGGGAAGAAATAACATCACCACCATTAGAACCAATTATCACTGAACCAACTGATGAACTAACTCAAAAACAAAAAGAATTGAAGGATAATATCATGGAGCATTTTCTGCTTAATGAGGAAAGGCAACGTTTACCAACACTAAAAACTGTGCCTAAGAAAATTTTGGCCCCTATCATGAAAATGGTTAATGCAGTGTTTTCAACAATTGAACCAGGATCCATCTTGGAAACAAACCAGTTAATGTACAGCGCAGCTGTAATAGTCACTAATGAACTAGGCATTAAAATTAAAGTACCTAGTCACACAACAGAAAAAGCATCAAAGCCAAAGTGGAAAATCCGTTTAGAACAAAAAATCAAAAAATTAAGGGCAGATGCTAGTAACTTAAAGAACATGCATGAGCAACGACTTAAAAACAACAAAATCATAGATCGGCTAATCAGAAGATATAGATTGGATACAAGAAACATCAATGAAGCTGTAGAGATTGTAAAACAGCAGATAACAGCAACAGCTAGAAAAATTGAAAGATATGAGGCACGAATCATCCAATATAAACAAAATCAGCAATTTCGATCAAACCAACGGCGTTTTTATCAAAGTCTTAATGTGAATGATGACACCAAAAGTGAAAAACCAGAAAAAGAGGCCACAGTTGAATTCTGGAAAGAATTGTGGGAAAGTGCAAAGGACTACAATAAGGAAGCAAAGTGGATACATGACTTTGAGAAAAGCATTGGCAACAAACAAATGCAAGTATTAGAAATAACAACTGAGATGGTCAAAAATCGAGTTAAAAAGGTAAAGAATTGGACATCACCTGGAAAGGACCAATTACATGGTTTCTGGCTTAAATATCTGACCAGTTTACATGCAATATTGGCCAGGCAACTGAATGAAATTTTACAAAAGGGCCAAATTGATGAATGGCTGACAACTGGAAAAACATACTTGATTCAGAAAGATGCAACTAAAGGAACAACACGTGAAAACTACAGACCATGCTTGCCAACAACCTTCAAATTACTCACAGGCATTATTGCAGATAACATGATGGATTATTTGGAAACAAATAACATCTTGCCAGTAGAGCAAAAAGGCAACAAAAGAAGGAGCAGAGGGCACAAAAGATCAGCTTCTAATTGATAAAATGATATTAGAAAATTGTAAGAACAGAAAAACGAACTTGAATATGGTCTGGATTGATTACAAAAAGGCATTTGACTCACTGCCACATAGTTGGATCATAAAATGCTTAGAAACAACTGGCATTAACAAAAATATTACATCCTTTACTGAAAAGGCGATGAAACAATGGAGAACTGAGCTGGCAGTAGGGAATGAGATCTACGGAATGGTTAATATCAAGCGAGGAATTTTCCAGGGTGATTCACTTTCACCTCTTCTCTTCATCATCGCAATGATCCCACTATCAGTAATCTTAAAAAAAAATGAAATTAGGCTACCAAACAGCCAAAGAAGCTGAAAAAATTTCACATTTACTATATATGGATTATTTGAAACTCTATGGAAAGTCAGAAATAGAAATCCAATCATTGACAAACACAGTCCGAGTATTCAGCACCGATATATCAATGCAGTTTGGCATGGAAAAATGTGCCACTGTATCCATAAAAAGGGGCAAAATCACTGCATGTGAGGGAATTGAAATGCCCAATGGCCAATTAATTAAATGCAAAGAAAATGAAGCCTACAAATACTTAGGCATTCTGCAGTTGGATAACATCAAGCATGGAGAAGTAAAAACTATTGTCAGGCGAGAGTACACCAACAGAGTTAGGAAAATTTTGAAATCTAAATTGAATGGTGGAAATGCAATCAAGGCCATAAATACCTGGGCAATACCAGTTATAAGATACACAGCTGGTATAGTTAACTGGACACAAGCTGATTTGGACCTTTTGGACTGAAAAACCAGGAAACTAATGACAATGCACTACAGTTTACATCCACGTGGTGATACTGATAGATTATACCTGCCCCGAAAATCAGGTGGCAGAGGATTATTACAAGTGAAGCAAACAGTTGAAGAAGAAAAACATGCACTGGCTGATTATTTAAAAGAAAGTCAAGAACATCTATTAATCGAAGTAAAGAACAAAAATCTACTGAAGGCCCAACAGACGAAACAAGAATACAGAAAAGATGTGATAAAATCAAGAATGGAGAGTTGGCAGAACAAAGCACTGCATGGCCAATTTCTGGAAAAAATAAAAGATAAAGGGGACAGTGAACAAACTTGGTTATGGTTAACAACAGGTACATTAAAGAAAGAAACAGAGTCACTAATCCTGGCTGCGCAAGAACAAGCTATCCGCACAAATGCCATTAAGGCCAAAATCGAAAAATCCTCTGATGATGCCAAATGCAGACTTTGCAAGGAAGCTGATGAAACTGTTGATCACATACTCAGCTGCTGTAAAAAAATCACGCAGACTGATTATAAATTGTGGCACAATTCAGTAGTACAAATGATCCATTGGAATTTGTGCAAAAATTATAATATTAAAACAGCAACAAACTGGTGGGAACATCAACCTGAAAAAGTCACCGAAAATCAGATGGTCAAGATCTTGTGGGATTTCCGTATACAAACCGACAAAGTACTGGTGCATAATACAGCTGACATCACACTGGTTGAGAAAAATAAGGTCACAATCATAGACATCGCAATACCAGATGATATCAGGGTCGCCGAGAAGGAACATGAAAAAATCGCAAGATACCAGGACTTAAAAATTGAAATTCAACGACTATGGCACAAACCAGCAGTGATAATTCCAGTGGTAATTGGCACACTGGGTGCTATACCAAAAGCACTGGAATTACATTTAAAACAGTTAAAAATTGACAAAATCACCATCAGTCAAATGCAAAAAGCCGCACTGCTTGGATCTGCACGCATATTACGAAAATACGTTACGACGTCCTAGGCCCCTGGGTGGGGCCCGACTAGTAACCAATGCCAAATCCGGCAAAACAACTGGCCGCTGTGATACAATTGAATAATAATAATAGACCATGCGCTTGCAAGCAAATACTAGGTAGAAAATAATAGAAACTAGGACAAAAACGTGTGATGTTCTCTTACTTGTTAAATGTATTTATAGATAAATGTATAAGCAACACTACTATGATATATTTGAGATGGGGCCATAAATGTATGTGAATGCAGATGATGCCATGTTGCTGACTGAGAGATTGAATTATTGTAGCAAACTGCACAATGCAATGAGCAGTATGAAAAAATGTTTGTGCACATTTGGGTAAAAGGAGTGATTGATGGCACATTATGCATACATGGTGAAAAACTCAAGCAAGCAAATGAAGTTACGGGAAATAAATTGGAAGCCCCTTTACCAAACAAGAGAAAGGGGATGGTTATGAAAATGATAGCAGAAAGATAGTAGGTGGCATATGGTCTGTTACAAGGAACGAATATTTATTGAAATATATGTTAATGGATGAGTGCATGATGTGCTTTTGCCCACTTTTTTTATTTGGAAGTGAGAGTTGGGTGTCTCAGAAGAGACATAGAAGGAAGTTGAACGCAATGAGAATGGGATACTTAAGGGGATGGTAAAACAAGAAGCAACTGTCCGAAATTAGTGTGAAATAATATGAGCGAGTGACCAGTATAAAGTATGAAAGACATAAATGAGATGGTCTGGTCTTCTAGAAAAAATGAACAAATGTCAGATTGCATAATATATATAAGAAAAGGTTAAAATGGTTGGGAATGAGAAGAAGACTAAGATAATCATCGTTAGATAGAGTTGATACAATCCTCAAAACAGGGAGAAGATAAATGTAAAAAATAAAATATAATATGTGAAATGGAAGAATCATATGGTGGAAATAAGAATGGTTTTCAGGGAAAGAAAGGTGTGCAGAGGTGCAATGTATGATATTGGTGTAAACCAGGAGTGGGATTCTACCAGTCCGGACCAGTTCAGGCAAACCAGTAACTTCGACAGGCATGGACTTCTGCAATCCACTTCTTTATTCAATCATTATGTCCAAAATGACCTGTCAAGAACTGATGACAGTTGTGTAGTTTATTGGGGTGGTAAATGCAATGATAAATACTTCTTGCACATTTCGACTGTCATTCTGCAGATCTAATATTATCAATCATTCCTTCTGTGATGAACCTTCACTCATTCTGTCCTGTTCCTACATCAGTGAGATAGTGATATTTGCCTTTGTTGGGTGCATTGAAGGAATCAGCCTTGGAATGATTTTTGTATCCTATGCTTATATTTTGGATACAATCCTGAGACTGCACTCTGCTGAGAGTAGGTACAAAGCATTTTCCACCTGCACCTCTCACCTGACAGCTGATGGGATATACCATGGGACAATACTCTTCATGTTTCGGCCCAGCTCCAGCTATTCCATAGACCAAGACAAATGGGTCTCGTGGTTCTACATGGTTGTGATCCCCATGATCAACCCTCTGATCTACAGCCTGAGGAACAAGGAGGTGAAAGATGCTGTGTCCAAATCTCTTGGCCATATATAGGTTTGGAAAGGAAGAAATATTGTTTTATAATAACTGGAAAGTGTGTCCATTTAGGAAAATGATATACAAAAGGTTTAGCTAGATACCCCACGGTATGTGGCAGGTGACTAAAGAGACCAAAGAAATTAAGTCCATCTCAAAATGTGTTTTTTATATCTATATTAATTTTTTTAAAAATCTAGCTAAAGACATAGCAAATATTTTAATTAAATTCGCAAAGAATTAAACAAACAATTAAACAAACAATATTGAATGTACCTTTATATTATCTAGTAATATATTTTGAAGAGTGTTCTTTAGTTTGCCAAAATTAATAGGACTCTGTACACATGAATCTTGCTTTTGTGTACTTCTTTAATTTTTTTTTCTAATTAGTAAGCTTTGATGTCTATGCATTTATTATTGGGATTTTATCATCTCTCCAAAATTTCACACATATATTTTATGTGATTGCAAAAACAGCTCATTTAACTGCAAAATCAGAAAATATAGCCAAAGTGATCCATAAAAAGTAATATGAACAACTAAGTGGTTATAATTAATGGTTCATCTGAAGGTCCTTAAGTAATTAAATATTCACTGCATGTCAAAATACTATCCAAATAAGGATTTAATTTTCAATTTGTCTAGATTCTCACAATACAGGGAGACATGATTTATTTAATTAATGAGAATGAGTTTACACAATACACTAAGATATAAATCATAATTTATAAATGCAGAGACAAGGTTCATAGTTCCCACAATACAGCAATCTATATTTTGATTTAATTAGATTTTAGTTAGAAAACACAGGTACTGTGGGAGAAAGAGAGAAGGAAAGATGAAGTGTACTGATCAAAGAGACTGTATATCAGGGGTGTCAAACTCAATTTCATGGAGGGCCACAGCAGGGTTGCGTCTGACCTCGGAGGGCTGGGGTGCCAGGAAATGTACATAAGGCCAGCTCAAAAGGCGTGCCGCCTCCTAACCAGTTCTCCAAATCCAATGGCAATGGATTTGCTCCACGAATCTATGGAGAGCTAAACCTAACCATAAGTGCAATTTTCCTGAATGGGATTTTCCCATGTATTTTGCAAGGAAATGTACATAAGGCTGGAGCAAATGGTGTGCCCGCTCCTAACCATACTGACAGGGCCTGAATCCAAGGGTGATGTCCGTTTTGCTCTGTGAATTCATGGAGAGCTAACCCTAAGTGGAATTTTCCCAAATGGGATTTTCCCATGTATTCTGCCAGGGAATGTACATAAGTGTGGCTGAAAAGGTGTGCCCCCTCTTAACCAAACTGACCAGTTCCGAATCTATTGGCGATGACCCTTTTGCTCTGAGAATCCATGGAGAGCTAAACCTAACCATACGTGCAATTTTCCTGAATGAGATTTCCCCATGTATTTTGCCAGGAAATGTACATAGGTCTGGCGCAAAAGGCATGCCCCCTCCTAACCATACCAACGGGGCCTGAATCCAAGGGTGATGTCCATTTTGCTCTGCGAATTAATGGAGAGCTAACCCTAAATCTAAGTGGAATTTTCCCAAATGGAATTCCTTACCAGCACATCGTAATCAATGACAATCCCAACAGAGGAATATGGCAAGTATGACTAAAGAATTCTGGATTTATCCATATACTCTTGTTGATTTATATCATATTATCATAGCTTAATATACACATATCATTAATGACATGATAAACCAAGACTGGAAACGCACTGTGCTAATACAAAGATTATCTTACCTTTGTAAGAAAAAAAATAAGAAACAGAATGGGTTCTCTAGACATTAAAGTCCAAACATCAAAATACACTTTTTTTTAAAAAAAAAATCAGCACTGCTTACATACTGCCATAAATCATATTTCTTACTTGGCTAGCAAATATACTGAAAGAATAAATTATTGTCCACCTCAATTCATAAAAATGTTCCCAGAATAAAGAATATCATGTTTTACAACTTATTTTAGAGGCTCACCCACCCCAAGGTAGATAAATGAGTGTCATTCCAGTTATCAGTTCTGTCTAAATTTTTCCAAAATAAATTAGGTCCCTTTGATGGAATGCTTCTTTCTGTCCCTTCCTGAAGTGGAGTTCTGATGCCTATAATTTCTGCTTTCATGATACTTTGATGTTATCTTTCTGTTAATATAATATCTATGAAGAGGTTGTAAAGCTCTTTATTCTGAGATACATCATTCTCTGGACTTACTAGTGTTGCATTAATAGTTATTACTACTATAATTATTGTTATGATCTTCATTGTCAACCTTATCTATTCTAGTTTAGAATTAATCAATAATAGTGTCTCTCAATGTGAATTGGCAATTTATGTTTTTGCAACTGGAGCAGATGAATTTTGGCAAGAAATTCACTCAAACTATACGAATGATATACCAGAAGCAAGCAGCAAAGATAATGGTAAATGGAGAACTAACAGATCCGACTGAAATAAAGAGAGGTACAAGACAAGGCTGCCCACTATCACCACTACTCTTTGTCCTAACACTAGAGGTCTTAAATAGAAAGATCAGAGAAGAAGAAGAAATAAGAGGAATGAAAATTAAGAGAGAAGAGTATAAATTGCAAGAGTTTGCAGATGACTTAGTCTTTATTCTTGAAGATCCATTAGAAACCACACCCAAATTGCTAGAAAGAATAGAGGAATATGGAGAAGTAGCAGGCTTGAAAATAAACAAAGATAAAACAAAGATCATGACAAAGAATATCCCAGCAACAAAAAAGGAAGAGTTGTCAGAAATGTTGCAGATTCAAAACACAAGTAAGGTTAAATATTTGGGGATATATCTATCACCTAGATGTAGCACTCTTAAAGAGGATAACTATACCAGATTAAAACGACAAATAGCAATCGACTTGGAGAAATGGGAAAACTTGCATTTATCAATGATGGGAAGAATCTCTACAATTAAAATGAACATTCTACCTAGAATTCTATATCTGTTTCAGACAATCCCAATCAGATTGGGTAAGGATTTTTTTCAAGATTTAAATAAAATAGTTTTGAAATTTATTTGGCAAGGGAAAAAAGCTAGAATAAAACTTAAATTACTACAAGATGTTAGATCAAGAGGAGGTTTTGGGTTACCTGATTGGGAGCTATACTATCAGGCAGCAAACCTGATGTGGATTAAGGAGTGGATATCATTAAAAAAACTCTAGATTATTGAATGTAGAAGGTCACGACTTGCTGTTGGGATGGCATGCTTTCTTATGGTATAAGGGAACTAAATCACATGGTTATTTTAGAAGACATTACATAAGGGAGGCATTGTTGCTAAACTGGGAAAAGGTTAAAAGATTACATTATTTAAAAATTCCAGTCTGGATATCAACAATTGAAGCATTTTTGTATCCGATAATATATAAATAGCAATAGCAATAGCAATAGCAGTAGACTTATATACCGCTTCATAGGCCTTTCAGGCCTCTCTAAGCGGTTTACAGAGAGTCAGCATATTGCCCCCAACAATCTGGGTCCTCATTTTACCCACCTCGGAAGGATGGAAGGCTGAGTCAACCCTGAGCCGGTGAGATTTGAACCGCTGAACTGCTGATCTAGCAGTAGCCTGCAGTGCTGCATTTAACCACTGTGCCACCTTGGCTCTAAAAAGGAACAAACAGTTAGATATACAGAATTATTGAATACAGAGGGTGAGCTCAAATCTAGTCAAGAGTTGAAGCAAGAAGGGATGGAAATGAACTGGTATTCATATGTACAGATACAATCTAGATATAATGAAGATAGAAAAACTAAAGGTCTTTATAACAAAATGACTGAGTTAGACAAAATTCTAACAGGTACTGATGAAAAAGTAATTAAAAAACTATATGGATATTTATTGGAGTTTAAATTGCATGAAGAAGAAGTTAAAGAAACCATGATAGCTTGGGGAAAAAACTTTAGGTATGGGATTGATTTAGAGAATTGGCAGAAATTGTGGTCTCAAAATTACAAAATGACAATGTCTACTGCATATAGAGAAAACTTTTATAAGATGTTTTACAGGTGGCACCTACCCCCGACCAGAATCGCAAGAATGTTCAAGAATAAATCAGAAAAGTGTTGGAAATGTCACCAGATACCTGGCTCATACTACCACATGTGGTGGACTTGCACTGAAGCTAAAAGATACTGGACTAAAATCCACATGTGGTTGGAGAAAATGACACACAAACAAATAGACTTTAAACCAGAGGTCTTTTTATTGGGAATCATACCAGAAACCTACAACAAAGACTTAAAATATCTGATTGTAAATGTGTTAACAGCAGCCAGAATTGTAATTGCAAAAATCTGGAAAAACGAAACAATACCAAAAGAGGAAGAAGTTATCCGAAAAATAATGGACTGTGCCGAAATGAGTAAATTGACATTTGAAATTAGAGAGCAAGAGGATGAACAATTTTATAAGATATGGGACTTGTTTTATCGGTGGCTAAGGGAAAAAAAAAACTTTGGATATGAAAAATGATACACTTATGCCTTAATTGAAAAAAGTAAATGATGATATAATTATGCTGTGAAATAATCTAACAATGATACAATGAAGTATTAATATAAGGTCTGGTGATATAATGTATAAGGTTAAGAACTTACTATAATGATATTTCGCTGCTGATAAAGCAATTCTAATGGGGAACAAATGAAAACTGGTATATATAGGCAGCGACGCCTTGTTGAAAAATGAAGGAATAAGATCTCTGTTTGAAGGTATGAAATGCAAGGTTAACAATGAATAGAAGTATACTTTCTGGGGGAAAATAATGCTAATGTTAACTGAATATATATTGTAGAATGAAAATGAAGCCTTTAGTAATATTAGATGAAATATCTGAGACGGTAAATATTATTTGAAGATGCAGATGTTAAAACAACTGTAACCAAACGACATGCTGCATGTGATGATGGTTTCTTTCTTTTTTTTCTTTTCCTTCTTTTTTGTCCTTTTTTGTCCTTTTTGTCTTTTTTGTCCTTTTTGGCTTCCCCCTCCTTCCCCCCACCTTTTTTTTTAAAAAAAACCCTAGCTTATTGTGGTGTTTATTAAATATACAACAGAGAGATATGGGATGTATAAACGTAGTAGGGATGCACCTGTGATCAAATGACATATTCTATGTGATGATGGGGGTTTCCCCCCCTTTTTTTTCTTCTCCTTTTCCCATTGTTTTTTTGTCAAATATTTATTTTATTTCTTTAAAAAAAACACAAATATTTCATCATTTGTCAATCATTAAGACATTGAAGTACAATTTTTTTTGTGTGCCCCTCCCTCCCTCCACCCCCTCCACCCCCCTCCTCCTCCCCCCCCGACTTCCCAGAACCTGTACACGGTATGGATTTTTAACTAACACAGTCTAAAATCTATTGAGAAAAAAGAAATAAAGAAATTAATGACATTCTACATTGACCTTAGCTTCTTCTTACTGAACTAACTTTTAACAGTTTAAATCATTTCTGATCTTAAGCATAGGCTAACTGGAATTTCTTGGTCCCGTATTTATTTTGTATATAGTCAATCCATTTTTTCCAGTCTCGTTTATATCTCTCATTTGAATGATCTTTGAGATATGCCGATATTTTAGCCATTTCAGCTAAGTTTGTCACTTTCAATGTCCATTCTTGGATTATATTTTGCATGACCCACCATATTTTTATCCAAAATGCCTTAACCTTTTGGCAGGTCCACCATATATGATAATATGTAGCATCGAGAGAACCACACCTCCAACATTTAGGCTGTACGTTCGGATACATAGAAGCCAACTTTTTAGGATCTAAATGCCATCTATAGAACATCTTGTAAAAATTTTCTCTCAGATTTTGAGCTTGTGTAAATTTCACATTTCTTACCCAGATTCTTTCCCATGTATCCAACATTATTGGTTCCTCAATATTTTGAGCCCATTTTATCATACAATCTTTAACTAATTCTGTTTCCGAATCCATCTGTATTAATACATTATATATCCTCTTTATATGCATTAAGCTTTGATCTCTTATTTGTTTAAACAGATTATCCTCAACTTGGATAAAACCAATTTTTTGATCTATTTTCCACCTAGCCTGTAATTGCCCATACTGGAACCATGTTTGAACTACCTTCTCCTCTTTTAATACCTCTAAAGATTTTAATTATAATACCCCCCTTTCCGAGGTAAGAAGCTGTCTGTAAGTAATTCTGTCCTGTTTTTGTGCTATATTCATATTTTCAATTGCGTGTCTAGGAATTGCCAACATGGGTATCTTGTCATTTAATTTATATTGGTATTTTTTCCAGATCCGCAGTAAAGCATTTCTTAAAATATGACTTTTAAAATTCTTATCCAATTTTTTGTTGAATAACAGGTAAGCATGCCAGCCAAATACCAGATCGTGTCCCTCAATATTCAATATTCTATCATTGGTTAAATGAGTCCAATCACTAATTACAGATAATGCCACTGCATCATAATATAGTTTTAAATTAGGTAGTTTCAATCCTCCTCTCTCCTCACGTACATCTTGCATTATTTTCATCTTTACCCTCGGCTTCTTTCCTGCCCACACAAATTTGTTGATACCCTTCTGCCATTCTAAAAGGTTCGCATCTTTTTTAAGTATAGGTAACATTTGGAAAAGAAATAAAAATTTTGGTAAAATGTTCATTTTCACTGCCGCTATCCTACCCAGCAAAGATAAGTGCAATTTCTCCCATTGTTTCATCTCTGTCTGTATACTATGCCAAAGTGGTTCATAATTATGCTTATATAATTTCCCATTTGAAGTTAAAATGTTAACTCCAAGATATTTGACTTTTTTAACTACCTCACATCCTAGCATCACTCCTAATTCTTCCTTTTGTTTAATATTCATATTTATAGCTAATATTTTGGTTTTTCCTAAATTTATTTTAAAGCCAGACACTTGACCATATTGATTAATCGTATTCATTAAAACCATACTGGATTCCTGCGGTTGTTCCAATATTATGACCAAATCATCCGCAAAAGCGCGGACTCTATATTCTTGCTGCCTAATCTTGATCCCTTTTAAACCATCCAAGCCCCGTATTTTATTCAACAATACTTCCAAAGTTATAATAAACAATAATGGGGACAAAGGACAGCCCTGTCTTGTACCTTTTCCAATTTGAAAAGAGTCTGTTAAACTTCCATTGACTATGATTTGTGCTGTTTGCTGTTGGTATATTGCTTTAATTGACTGTAAAAAATTATCTCCTATCTGCATTTTTTGCAATATCTTCAGCAGAAATTGCCAGTTAACTCGATCAAAGGCCTTCTCAGCATCCAAAAATATAAACGCAGAAGGGATCTGGTTGTTCTTTCCCAAATATTCTAATGCATTAATAATTAATCTGACATTACTTTTCATCTGTCTCCCTTGTATAAAACCTGTTTGGTCCGTATGTATCAATTGTTGAATAGCCAACATTAACCTATTTGCTAATATTTTAGTAAAAATTTTATAATCTACATTCAGTAATGAAATAGGTCTATAATTTTTGGGTTGAGTAGTATCTTGATCTTCTTTGGGTATCAAAGATATAAACGCTGTCTTCCAAGATGGAGGGACTTTACCTTCCGTTTGAATCATATTAAATAATTCTCTAAGAGGTTCTACCATTTCTAACTGTAAGTTTTTATAGTAAACCGCTGTCAAGCCATCTGTACCTGGTGCTTTCCCTGACTTTAATTGCTTAATTACCTGCAGGATTTCCCCCGAGGTTATTGGTTGATTCAATTTTTGCCTGTGCTCTTCTCTAACTGAAGGTATTTTCTCTTTGTCTAAATATTTGTCTATGCCTAAACCATTAATTTTATCCCCTTTATACAGTTCTGTAAAAAATTCCCAGAAAGCCTTTTGAATCTCTTCCTGTTGAAACACCTCCTTCCCTCTGTAAATCAGTTTAGATATATTTTGAGTTTTCCTTTTTTCCTAATCTGATAAGCTAACCATCTGCCAGGTTTGTTTGCATTACAAAAAGTATTGTGTTTTGCATATAATAAATTAGTGGCAACCTGGTCAGAGATCAACATGTCAAATTGAGATTTTAATATGTTAATAGCTTCCTTGACCTTTGTATCGTCTGGGTTCATTGTTAACTCCAGCTCTTTTCTCTTAATTTCCTCTTCCAGTTCTGTTCGTTTTAACCCTTGCTTATTTCTATGTGTTTTATTTATATTCATCAAGACTCCTCTCATATACACTTTGCTTGCATCCCATACAAATTCCATAGATGTACCCTTATTCATATTCAAAACAAAATATTCAGATAGTAATTTTTTACAATCATTAATATACTTTTCATATCTAAATAAGTTTTCATTCAATCTCCAAGACCTTCTTGCCTGCACTACCCTTCCCAACTCCATCCAAACTGGGTTATGGTCCGAAAGGACCCTAGCCGCAATCTTTGTTTTCTTGACCCTAGAAAGCAAATCATTAGTGGTTAGAATAAAATCAATCCTTGAAAGGGATTGATGCCTGTCCGAGAAGAAAGTGAAGTCATATTCCTCTGCATTTCTTTCTCGCCAAATATCTCTCAATTCAAAATCATCCATAATGTCAAAGAAAGGTTTGGGTAACTTTGCTTGCATCTTAGTATTTAGGCGGGAAATCTTCTTATCTCTCTTAGTGTCTATCACTCCATTCCAGTCACCCAATAGTATACAGGAACTATAGTCCCACTGTACTAATTTAGCATGAAGATTTCTATAGAATCTATCTTGCTGTTGATTGGGAGAATAAATTCCCAAAAGTAATGTCTTTTCCCTTCTAAGATTAAGTCTAAAGCAATATATCTTCCGAAGGGATCTGCTTCTATTAATTCAGCTTTCATATCTTTTCTTAAGTATACAACTATACCATTCTTCTTTTCCATAGCGGAAGCTGCAAAATGTTGACCAAGTTTTGAGTTGATCAAATATTTTTGATCAGTTGACTTGATATGAGTTTCTTGCAAACAAATTACATCGTTCTTAAACTGTTTGAGATAATGAAATATTTTCTTCCTCTTCTGTGGAGAATTCAGTCCGTTGACATTCCATGTTAAAATCTTAGTTGTCATCTTTGGTTGGTTGAAGCATTTTTAGAGCTTCCTGCTTGGCCTGTTTAACCTTAGGTCTAGCTCCTCCCACTGCTTCCAGATTTGTTATTGTAGTTCCTTGATCGATGGCCGATGATTGTTGATGCTGTTGCTTTTTAGCTTGTTTCTCCATACGTCTAGTAGTCATGCGGCTAGGTCTTGGTTCCCTAGCACCTTGCACTTCTAGAGAAGAGAGATGCTCCATCTTGTCTGGTGGTTGTGTAGTTTGCTGTCTATCCTGTCCTTCTTGTGGTCTTTCTCTAGGTCCAGATGGTGCAGGGTATCCGGCCTTCAATATATTATAATAAAAATCTCGGGCTTTCCATACAGAGTTGAGGCGGTACCTTTGCTTATCAAATGTAAATATGATGCCAAATGGTGCATCCCATCTATACTGTATCTGACGATTTCTGAGTTCTTTGACCAAAAAAGCGTAGTCTCTCCTGGCTCTTAACATTTGAGGTGGTATCTCTTTCAAAACAGCCAGGTCTTGACCGCCAATTTGAAGCTTAGTGTTATAAGACGCTTGCAGTACCATATTTCTAAGCTCTCTTGTAGTAAAATATATAACGATGTCTCGAGGAAGCTGCTTCTGCTTTGCCAGCCAGGAGTTAACGCGGTAAGCTTTGTCAATTTGCCAGTCTAGGTTGGTCCCTGGTCTTCCCATCAGGCGGTCAAAAGCTTCCGATAGAATCTGTTTCAGGTTCTCCTGTTTCTCCTCACGCAGCCCCCTTACTCTTAATGCGAACTCCATTTGTCGGTACTGTATCATAATAATTTTTTTTTCAGCATTTTCCACTTTTTGTTCCACCACCTCTGTTTTCAATGTCAAGTTAGCATTGGCATCATTAAGAACCTCTAGAGTATCTTCCATTCCAGAAATATGTTTGGTTAATACAGTTACAAGTCTCAGCTTTTCGTCTCTAATTTTACCAACCTTAGCATCAAATTTCTCATACAGCTCCTGTTTAAGTCCTTTTATTTCACTTTTAATTTCTTCTTTCATTTCTTTTATTTCCTCTTTTCTCTCCTGCTTTACCACCTCTCTATTATCTCTAAACTTATCTTCCATTTTAATTGTCTGTGCATTAAGAGCCTCGCTTAGATTACTCAGGAAAAATTCTTTCGTTAACACATCCCCAGCAGGGGGCATAGGAAGCGGAGGCTGCAGCTTTGTGCCAGGCACTGAGGATGTGCCCCTGGAAGTATAGGGTGATGACTTCAAGTTAATATTTGGTTTTGAAGCCATTTCAAAATTTATCTGCCTGCAGTTAATAAAACTCTATTGCCTGAATATGCAGCTTTAAGTAAAGAGGCTGAGTTCCCCTTTTATTTTGAAGTTTAAGGCTTGGCTAAACTTTCAGTGAGTAAACATTGTAACAAGACCGTTCAGCAGATTCATCACCATTTAACTTCCAGATAAGCAAGATTAATGAAGGAGTAAAATTCTTGTAGAAATGAAACTAATTAAAAAGCTTCTGCTGGCCTATTGTGAAACCAAAACAAATGATAAGCAATCTCTTTTGTTTTGAATTCTTGTGACAATTAACAAAAAGTGTTCGTTATTATCGGAGAAACCAGCCTGCTCGGCGCCATTTTAAAAGCCTCTAAATAAATAATTTTTCGGAGGAGAAAAAGAAAAGAAGCTAAAATGTTGATAAACAATTATTGTCCACGCAAACGGATTCAGCTCGTGATAAGATTAAATCAAACAAAACTTTGAACTGAGTGGGGGAGACCTACTTTGTCCCGCACAAGGCAGTTTGAAGTTCCCAGCACGGACAGCCATTCTGCCTTGGGCTAGCCCCCCTTTCCCTGCAAGCACAAAAGCTGCAAAAATCGAAGAGCATTTGCCAGCAGAACAATTCTTCTTTCCTTCTTGCCTGAAGGATAAGAAAACCTGATAAGACGTCAGATGGAAGATCCTCTAAACAGGTACGTAGCCAGGAATTTGGAGGCAGCTGTTTTTTTGCTGCCACCACCAGCAGGCTCCTCCCAGGAAGTCACCCATTGTTGTCTATGTAATAAAAAATAAAAAATAAACATGGGAAAAAAATAATAATAATAGTGTCTCTGACATGCCTAGCTAAATCACATTGCGTTTCATCTGTGAATACCAGTATCTCTTTAAAATTCGGGTATTTCTTCACATTTAATATAATTTGAAGAATGATATCTTTGGAGAGGATTCCTTTGTATTAGGACAATCTAGGAGAGATTAATTAGATCTGCTTATGTGGATAAATATATATAATCTCTCTTTGATTTTCATCAGTCATTTTATTTCTTCTTCTTTTTTGGCAAAGGAGGAAGGGAAGAAATCCTCCCTCTTTTTTTCTTTCGCATATAGATATCTTAAAGAAATTTTCTCTGGGTACAAGGTATGGCAATAGTCTTCCTCAGGCTAGGCTATGGGTAATCACTTTGCTCACAGGAGAAGCAAGAATAAGTGGACAGTTTTTAGCTCATTTAAGCAAGAAAACCTCTACATAATAGAAATGAGAAACATTTTGAAATTTTTAGTTAGTATTTCTTTTTAATTAGAATTCCTGAACAATTGGGAATATCATGCATGAAATTAAAATTCCAATTTGGACAAACATGGATTACAGGTTTTTCTCAAGATAACCTTATTCGGCTTAATACTCGCTTCAATGCGTCCCTCACCTCCCGATTCCTCAAACTATAGATTAGGGGATTCAACATGGGAATCACCATAGTGTAGAAGACAGAGATAACTTTATCTCGACCAAGTGAGTAGCTGGAAATGGGTCGGATGTAGATGAAAACAGTGGTGCCATAGAAGAGCAAGACAGCCATCAAATGAGAGGCACATGTGGAGAAGGCCTTATGCCTGCCTTCAGATGAGTGGATCTTCAGAATGGAGGCTATGATGTATATATATGAGATGAAGATCTGCACTGAGGTGAAAATACCCTGAAATGCACCAAACATATAAAGCACTATCTCATTGCTGAATGTTCTACTGCAAGAGAGTTTTAACAGTGGAGGAATATCACAGAAATAATGATTTATAACATTGGAGTGGCAGAAAGAGAGTCTAAAGGTTGAGATTGTTTGTGCAAGAGCATGAATGAACGCCATTATGTAAGTCACTCCTACTAATTGGATGCAAACTTTCTTAGTCATGATGATTGTATAGAACAACGGGTTACAAATTGCCACATAACGGTCATACAGCTAGCAGAAGGCACTCAACACTGGCTGTAAGGACAAAGCTGAACAATTGTGCTATGCAACCAGCAAAAGAAATTGATTTCTTAGAATTTAAGAAGTTTGATAGTGTTTTAGGAGTTATTGTGGAGGAATAGCAGAAATCCACAAAAGCCAAATTATTGAGGAAATAATACATGGGAGTATGGAGTCGAGAATCAATCTGGATCAAGGTAATCATCCCAAGATTTCCCATACAGGTGATGAGATACATCAGGAAAAAAATGACAAAACAAAAGGGGGCCAAGTTAGGATTTTCTGTGAGTCCTACCAGAAAGAATTCTGTTGCTATACTATTATTTTCTCCTGCCATTGTGTTGCTTGAGAATGCATGGTCTACCCTCTTTAGCAAATCTGAAAAGAAAATATAGATATTATAAATTGATATAGGAATCCCCACTGTGTCCTTTGCTGCTCCTGGCCAGCATGTCTGTGTGTCTTTGTATATCTGTGGATATGGAAACAGACAGGCAGGCAGGCAGGCAGACATCTACATTCATAAACTAAAAAATGTTAATTTATTTCTGAAATGAAATATAAAAGCATCATAGTATTAAACAAAAAATAACACGACAAACAGAATGTATACTGTGACAAAATATAATACTGATTTAGTGAGTGGGAAAGGGGCTGGAGGGGGGGAGGAAACAAATTTCATATAATATAGTAGATCAATATTCTGGATTAAAATTGGGAAGATATTGGATCAAATTTTGAGAAGCGAATGAAAGTATTTATTTCTCATTCTGCTTAACACTCAAGATTGTTACATTGTATTATATTAGTATGTAAAAGAACCATGTGACTTATCTGGAATCAGCTAAATCAGCAAACCAGTGAATGAAAACATTCCAAGGAAATTTGCATTGAAAATACTAAGCAAAAATGAACTTCCATTTGAGTGACACACCACTGTGGTACCTATATTTTTAAAAATCCTCATGAATGTTTAAATACAACCAAAAGAAAATTGGAGCCTGCGCTAATTAACTGCACTGAAATTCATTTTTTAGTATCATAAAAGCAAAGTATCATAACAAGGTAGTGACACCAAAAATTAACAAAATAGCTTCCTCAGGCTTGTGTGAATCCTAGATTTAAAAATTATTGCTTGAATCTGCTTCTGATTTAAAGTTAATTGAATCTCTAAGCATTATTAAGCTTCAGTGATTTTCTAAATATGTACACATATTCATAAGTAATTTAACCTAATTATATTTCTCAAGTCTTGAATTTATTTTCATTTTGAACTAGTAGAAATATCCTAAGAGTTTTAAAAATGTAAAAAGTAAATCAATCTCTCTCTCTCTCTCTCTCTCACACACACACACACACACACACATACACACACACACACACTTCATTGAACATTAGGAATGCTAAATATTTTTTAATTCTGTACTCAAATCCTTTAACTTCCCTGACCAAACTCTCAAACAGTTCTTTTAAAACTTACCAGAAGGTAGGAAATATTTATTGTGGTGTTTCAGTAATTCAAAAAGGCATATATAATTAACTGAGAACCAGAAACTAGATGTACATTTTCAACTCAGTTTCTGCATACATTCTAAATAAAGTTTCAATAACTGAAATATCATCCATTTTTCTTGAAAAGAAGCAGGACTTCTTAGAACCTCAGAAACTCAATTATGTCCAAGGGAGAAAACAGTTTCGTGCAAATGTGTCATTTTTCTGCTTTTCAGAAAAATATATGAATAAAAGGTTTTGATATATATTACCATCCATTGGGATCAAAAAACGGGATTTTTAAAGAAGCATGGAAACTCATTCTTTCAGTTTTGTTGCTAAAAGTACACAGTATAAGGCACCAGATCATTAGAGAGGAAAAGCATCTTAAAACCTTACCTGACAGTAAGGAGTTAATTGCCCAGGAAGTAATACATGGGTTTGTGAAGTTGGGTGTTAGTGCATATCAGTAGAATCATCCCAATATTCCCTAACACCGCAATGAAATAAATTGAGAGGAAGATAAAAAAAAGAACAAGCTGCATTTTGGGATTGTCTGTGAATGTCAAACAGGTATTTCCAATTTTGGATGGTGCCTGATTGGATCATGTGGTGGACATGTGGTGCTGGGCAGGAACAGGGACTCTTTTGGGTGGGGAAAATCTGGAAACTTTCAGATTCTGGTTTGGAGATACCTCCCAGTCAACTCATTGCAGCTGCAGAGCAAAACAGCCTTGACTTTCTGAGAAAGAATATTATTTTGACTATATATCACCCATACTCTATGTAATCCCCCGCCCATTTTCCCAAAGTAGAAAATGTGGCAGGCCTGAAGACCCAAATGTAAAAGATGGCTTCCATGTCTGACATGTCCATTGACAAACTCAGTAACCTAGATTTGTGATACGGGTTTCTTTATACCAGCAATCGCCTTGAATCCAGATCCTTCAAATATATAATTGCTGTAGTCTGTAGATCACATGACTTGTCATATGTCATATGTTCCGTGGTGAAATTTGAGAAGCACATTTTGATTGATTCCATATTATTGCCACTCAACAATTAGAACTAGAATTTCATCGTTGATTTTTTTACCATTACATTTCAATATATATATTTAAGTGTACATGATCTCCTGTCTACCACAGATGAACTGCTGAAATAATTGTGAGCAGAAATAAGAAGTTTACTCATCCGCCAGTACTATTGGTGGGATTTTTTAAAAAAAAATGATGTACATGGGATTTCAAGTTAGAGAGCATTATCAACATGTGAAAAATGCAGGCCTTTGTAAACATATCCTTATACAGGTGAGCCAATCAGATTATCTTCCCTACAAGATGGATAGAGCCCATACAAAGGGAATTAATCAGCTGAATCTCAAAGAAGCCATTGTCTGGACTGAATGCCTGACTGGCACTACTGATGAAAATTTGGAATTAATATAGCAATTTCTCAAACCTGCTTCAGGTTCTGCACAGGAGACATGCAGATTCATAATATTATGTTGAAATGTCTTTAGGCTTATTTATTGACATATCATAGTCCTTTGGAATATTTTACTCCAGAGGTGAGGTTGGCTCCCACCCTTCTATCCTTCCATAGGAGCCTGAAGAGAGGGTTTGGGGCCTAACAGAGGAGCATCACATTGGAGATGGTTGTTCAATTAAGAACAACCACACACACACACACACACACACACACACACACGCATGCGCACGCACGCACGCACACACACACACACTGTTCCCTCCGTCTCCATCTTTTAACTATATTTTATCTTGATTGGTGTTTCTATTTTGATTCCTTTAAATATATTTATATGTTTTAATGCTGGAAGTTGCCCAGTCGTTTGTTATGAGATGATGGCAAATAAATTAAATCAAACAATCAATAGTCATTAGCTATTTCTTTTTTACTTACTAGTACTTGCTTTTAACATTTGTTCTTATGCAGCCTGTATTAAAGCCTACTGTATTTCTCAAGGATTGGTCATGATTTCAGAGCTTGTGATCAACTGGTCAAGATGCACTTGAATGCAGATGATTTTCTTCATTTGTTACCTGAAATTGCCATTGTTTTCTTGAGAAAGGAAAAAAGAGGACAATGTATATGGTAATCTTCCATCAGGGGATAAGATTGCAGATTGCCCCATTTTGATAGGAATCCTGACGTTGATTGATAAAATGGCCATTACCACTGGAAAAAAATAGAGACAAAACTTTAGAACTAGTGATTTCAATTTGACAATACAACTTTCAGAAAAAAAACAAATTCCCTAAATGTTATTCACTTGCAACTAAACTGCAATTAAAAAAATTAAATCACAACAAAGCAAGAAAGGTATATTGAAGTCCATCAGGGAACAAATCTCAGATGGTCTCAAAAGACATATAAGATCTTTTTGCCTGCTTACAGAGTCTGTAAGAACAAAAACTCCATCAACCTCAGGTATGTTTGTTAACTCAGGAAAGGATTTTTAGTACATGTACTTGTGCCAAAGTCTTGAATATCTTACAGTTATCATATCTACAAGCCACGGCAATTTATGTGGATTTCATATCTTGACAAAGTTCTAATTCACATTGTTCTCCGAATAACTTGATTACTTTATGAATATATGTTAAGTTATAAATATAAGTGTCTATAATATAATATAGTATATCTCAGTTCAGTATAATATAGGTATTGTATATATGTAGGCATGTGTGTATTTTTATCCTGCTTTTATTATTTTTATACATGATGTTAAGATGATATGATAAGATAAGATAAGATAGTGAACATATTTAATACTCCTTTCTATTTTTCCCCACAATAACAATCCTCCCAATTTCTACCTAAAAAGATGCAATATCTATAAATAGCAATTGTTTATAATTATTTAATTATAATATAGATTTGTAAAAATACAAGAGATATCAAACTGATATTCCATTGATCTTAGCACAGAATACCAATGTTCCACTTTTTTAACCCATGCCTTAAATACCAGAGCAAAATATTCATTTTTAAAATATTAATTAATGCTTAAATCAGTACTTCTCAAGTTTGTTTGTCACCACACCATGAATAAAATTAATGAATTCATTGATGTCAAGGTTGGGAAAAACTAAATACAAAACCTACTTTTAATAACTGAATTTTAATCTGTATATTACAGATAGTGTCCATAATGTGCATTTGTGATTCTGCAAAGTTTGAGAATACTGGATTGAACCATTAAGATTAAGATTTCTTCTGAAGTTGAACTCATGTTAAGATACTAAAATAACAAATTATTGAATATAACAGATGTATTCTGTTATACTGTGCTAAAAAGGATGATTTTCTAGTAATGAGAGAGAAGAGAAAGAGAGAGAGAGAGAGAGAGAGAGAGAGAGAGAGAGATGAATCAATTGTAAAGATCCCTTTACAATGAATCAATTGCAATAAAAGGGGAGATCCTATGTTACAGAAATAAAGTGAGGTATGTGCTACAGTGAAACATTGTGTATGCTATGGTGTGTCCAGTCATTAGAAAGCAAGGAACTCTCAAAGATGCAGTGGTCTTGTACTTTTCATTTTTATTTTTCACAAGTTGGGGGAAAGAAAAGAGATACCTTCTCCCCTCCCCCCAAAATGGTGACAAGTTATTCCCACTTTCTAACTGGATATTTTTCTATGGCATCTGTTTAGAATTGCTAAACTATCATGAGATAGATCATGAGATAGTTTAGCATCTCAGCCAGTTTGTTCATTGTTGTTCTTACCTTTTAAGTAGGAGATATAGGCAGCTCCCCCTTTCTGCTCTTAAGCACTTACAATTATCTAAACAATTCTGTTACTTTTGGATGCTGCCTTACCTGTCTCATGAATGAAAACTGACCTACCAATATTTTAGTACGTAGATTACTAAAACCTCTTATTTGACTCTGGATTTGTGCCAGAATGAAGGACTTCAAATAAGAGATTTTAGTAATCTGTATATTAAAATATTTGTGGGCTACTTTTGTAGGAAAGAATTAATATATAGAGAACTACATCAGATCAGAAGTTATTGCACTCAACTTAGATGTTTTCAGATGAAATTAAATCTATCCATACTTGGGACCATATAAAAATCAGTATTGATTTCAACATATGCAGAAGATACTCTGGAATCAGAAGCAATAATAGTCAATGAAAA
This sequence comes from Thamnophis elegans, assembly GCF_009769535.1. Lineage (NCBI taxonomy): Eukaryota > Metazoa > Chordata > Lepidosauria > Squamata > Natricidae > Thamnophis > Thamnophis elegans. The sequence goes on along the minus strand of NC_045541.1, from coordinate 67,283,924 downwards.
TAGCTTTTAAAACATATAATCTATAAAATATGACAGTCAAATGCATTAAGTGAAAGAAGAGATATGACAGTGCTTGGAATCTACCAGTGCTCTGAAAGCAGACTTTATTTTATTTTATTTTTAATTCAGAGGCTTCTCAAGAAAGAAGGGGAAAGAAGGTTTATCAGCAATTCAAAATATTTTTAACATTCATTCCATCATCCATTTTTATAAAAAAATAGTCACACACAGCACAGAGCATTAATATGAATTTTCACATGCAATATCTCAGCAAATGAAATAAACGTTAGAATAGTGTATTCACTACCCAGCCTTGTATTTTTGTTTAATGCAAATTTAACGATCATGTAGATCAGATGTGCCCAATATTTTAACTTGCCTGGGCCACATTGAGCGAAGTGGAATTGTCTTATGCCAAATATAAAATGTATAGTGTAGTTAATGTATATAAATAACAAACCTCCTTTATTTTGGGGGGGGGGGTTGTAGGGCTGCATTGCTAGCTGTCCAGGGCCACATGCAGTCCCTGGGCCATGGGTTTGACACGTCTGATTTAGATGAATACAGTGGAAATGTGATCCTAGTCCTTATGGTTATTTTTTATAGAGAAAACCAAGATAGATGGAACTCTAAAGAAAGCAAATTTTCTTTCCTTCCTTTGATAGATTTTTTTTTAAAAAAAAGACATTTCATATTCAGCTAATATTCTGAACCCAGCACCCATTGTGACAGCTCATGGATAAAGGAAATGATTCTATCATTACTGAATTCATTCTTCAGGGATTCACAGACAATCCCAAAATGCAGCTTGTTCTTTTTTTTTATCTTCCTCTCAATTTATTTCATTGCGGTGGTAGGGAATATTGGGATGATTCTACTGATATGCACTAACACCCAACTTCACAAACCCATGTATTACTTCCTGGGCAACCTCCTCCTTTGTTGATCTCTGCTGTTCCTCAACCATTGCTCCTAGAATGCGGATTGATTTATTAAGTGAAAGTAAAGGATTTCCTACAATGCCTGTGCTACACAGCTCTTTTTCTATGTGTTCTTGTAGACATAGAGTGTGTTTGTTGGCTGTGATGGCCTATGATAGGTATGTGGCCATCTGCAATCCACTTCTCTATTCAGCAACAATGACCAAAACACTCTGCCAACAATTGATTGCTTTTGCATATTGCATAGGCTTAATGGATACAATAGTATACACTTCCTCTACATTCCTACTCACATTCTGCAGGTCAAATCTTATTAATCACTTCTTTTGTGATATGCCTCCACTATTTGTACTCTCCTGTTCTGACACCTCTGTTAATGAGCTTGTGCTGCTTATCATTGATGGCTTCATCGAAGCATGCAGCATTTGTATGAGTCTTATATCCTATGTTTATATTGTGGTTACAATCCTAAGAATGCACTCCTCCGAGGGCAGGCGCAAGGCATTTTCCACCTGTGCTTCTCACTTGGCAGCTGTTGGGATATTCCACGGGACCATAGTCTTCATGTACATCCGGCCCACCTCCAGCTATTCCATGGACCAAGACAAATGGGCCTCTATGTTCTACACGGTCGTGATCCCCATGCTCAACCCTTTGATCTACAGCCTGAGGAACAAGGAGGTGAAAGATGCTCTGATAAAATCAGTGGGCAATGTATGGACTTTTAAAGACAGAAAACCAAAATAAATGTAAGCGACAATGTCATTCAGTAATAATCTCTGACCTTCTAAAGAGGAATAACATCACTGGGTAAAAGAAATACATTGTATCATAATGTTCTGTGACCTTTTATACTTCTGAATATTATCTCAATAACAATCACAATTTATTTAACATAGTAGACTTAACTAACAATAGTCTCAATCCTGCTGAACCACTTTTTCAGTTTAATCAGATAAACTTTGCACTTCTGGCTCTTAGCCACTTCCCAGGATCTTCAGCCACCAACATTGGTAGCATAGCAAGAGTCCACAAAATGAGAGTTCCTAGTTTCATAAAGCAAGATGGTTAATTGTATGATTAAAACCCTGTATAATTTTTGATTGTGGAAAACCCAAGGCTGAAAGCCTATATAAGCATTCAGAGTTCTACACAAGTAAATTAAAAGTTGTTATTAGTTCTGAATTTGTCATGTTGCAAGTAGTTTAACATGTAATAAACCAAATATTTCAGTCAGATTTGATATTTACCATACTTTTCATCTTTATGTTCAAAATTCTCCTATTCTTTCTGGGGGGGAGAAAGACTATCAGTTCAGTTAACCTTGTTCAGTCTACGACAATATTAATTAGAAGGCATGGGATTTGGAGTCCAACATATAAAGAGGGATACATATCTGAAGAGTTGTATTAAGGCGTATCCAATCAAAATAAATAAAATAAAATATTTTTTTTAAAATCTGAGTTTCTCTCCCTCAATGTAGGATAATTTCTATAATTTACAAAGCTTAAGAAATCCTGAGCTGGAATAATGAATTGATTTCTATAAAATTCTTATAGAACTCTACAAGTTGAAGCAGTTGATAGAGCTGTATTAAAAAGTGAGATACAAATAGGAAAAACATATTAAATATTCAAGGCAACAAAAAGATTGGAGCATTTTACATTGGGAAAAAACCCTCAAGGAGACAGGGTCACAAAAGTATTTTGCTAACTTTGGCAGAGAAACAATTTTCACTCTTTTTCATAACACCAGAACTGATGATCCTTCAGCAATAAGACCTTTTAGACCAGTGGTATCAAAGTCGATTTCATTTAGGGCCACATCAGGGTTGTGTTTGACCTCAGGGTTGGGAGGCATGGCCAGGGTGGGTGTGGCCAACTCAACATCACTCATGCTGGGGGCAAGTGATACTGCTTCTTAACATTGCCAGTGAAAACAGGCTCCCAAGCTCCATTTTCAACTGTAACGGTCTCCTGTAACCCTCTGCCAGAGAAAACAGGGCTTGGAAAGATCCACCTGTTTTCACAGGCAGAGGCACCATGGGCCAGTCCTTCGCTGTTTTCAGGATGGCACCACAGGCCAGATCTAAGCACTCTGTGGACTGCATCTGCCCCCCCCCCCGGCCTTGAGTTTGACATCCGTCTTTTAGATAGATCAATGAAACTACTCCTATACATTATGTAATTAATTTCCACCAAAAGCATTGAAAATTATATAAATTAATAGAGGATAGGGCTGAGAACAGTTATTTGAGAATTTTAGCCTTTAGCACACACACACACATCCAATATAAGCCTCAACATCTTCTGATGAAGACATAATACATTTTTTCTTATGCTACATACAATCTCCTTATAGGCTTCTATTTGATGGCACTGAAAGATATTTGATCTTCTCATGGTCTTATTATGATCAGCCTTGGTCATGTTTGTTTTATTCAGATCTCCACTAGAGCTGGGTAGCCAATAAATTTAAATAAAGTAATTAATGAATTAGAAATAAATCTCTTATCAGAATTATTGCATATCTCTTCATTATTTCACTTCAGAACCTCATACATCTTCTAGGAACTCAATCTTTAATTAGAAGCAGCCAGTAGTCTGGACCAGCGATCTTAGGCAGGAATGGAGTTTCCCAAATAGCTGGTATGAATGGCACTCAGAGTTAAGCCATAATGGCCATGACAGGGGCAAAGTGCATCATGGAGATGTTAACAAGAGAGAAATATGTTATGGAAACATTGGGAATAGATTCAGGAAGATACTTGGCACATTTCCATTCAAAAGTGGCAGTGCTAATGAGCTCATGGTTTTGTTCCCATAATAACCAACAACACTACTATCTTTAGTACATGGGTGGCCATCAGCAGCAGCAGCATTATCATCATCATAATCATTATATTTCTATAACTTAATTTGATGCGACACTGTCAATAAAACTATTAAAAGTATGGTATGTTAATATGTTATAACTGGTCTCTTCATTTAGGATGCAATCTGCCCATTCCATTGGTCTTATGCCAAGGGACAAGAGAAATTCATCTACTTCTGTGCTGCCTAATTGGGCCCGGGTTGCTTTTGTTTTTTTCTTCAAAATTTCACAGGAGAACTAGCCTAATCATTTTTGGAGATGCAAAGTTTACATATGTTCCTCTGGGTAGAGTTCAGTTCCTGATTAATAAAATTGTATACTTTCTGAACCAATACCTTGTATGTTTATAAACTGATTTTAATCTCTTCACATGGAAAACTTTGTTTGAGAGTTTTTCTTATACCCAGGCTCTATCACTCTAAGGCTGGATGCACATCCCTCTGATCTAATGGTGACACGAGAGGGGCGAAAAAAACCTTATAAATTATCTAGAAAACACTAGAGCTCAGCAGATCTCCACTGGAGGGAACTCTTGTATCCTCCATTCTCAGACAATCTAGTAAATCCTAAAAGGCTTGTGCTGCCTTGATAGCTTTGCTGTGTCTCCTTCAACAGGTCACACAAAGCTAGGAATTACTTGCACCATCTTTCACTTCTTGAGATGTTCCTGGGTTTAATTCTTTGGAAAGTGGTTTTAGTGAGTCTCACAGGCTTTTGCAAGATACAACATACATACCCTCAAGCTATATCAGCCACTGAGCACCCGGTTAATTTTCTTTGTAGCAAAGGTTTATCCAGGGAGGATAAACCTGTAGCAGGGAGGTGACACGGGGCTGGATCCAGGCGGTTGTTGCGCCTCCCTTCGGGAGGGGGTCTTTCCCCCGCATTAAAGGCGGCGGTGGTGAGACCCCTCCTGAAGAAATCATCTTTGGATCCAGCCGTCCTAAACAACTATCGTCCAGTCTCCAACCTCCCCTTTGTGGGGAAGGTTGTTGAGAAGGTGGTGGCCTTTCAGCTCCAGCGGTCCTTGGAGGAAATCAGTTATCTAGATCCATTCCAGTCTGGCTTCAGGCCTGGCTACAGCACGGAAAACCGCTTTGGGTCGCATTGACCGATGATCTCTGGAGAGCCAGGGATGGAGGTCTTGCCTCCATCCTAGTACTCCTTGACCTCTCTGCGGCTTTCGATACCATCGACCATGGTATCCTTCTGCGACGACTGCGGGAGGTGGGGGTGGGAGGCACTGTCTTACGGTGGTTCTCCTCTTACCTCTCGGACAGGTCGCAGTCGGTGTTAGTCGGAGGGCAGAGATCGACCCCTAGGCCCCTAACATATGGGGTGCCGCAGGGTTCGGTCCTGTCCCCCCTTCTCTTTAATATCTACATGAAACCGCTGGGTGAGATCATTCGACGGCACGGGATAAAATACCACCAGTATGCGGACGATACACAGCTGTATCTGTCCGCCCTGTGCCAACTCAATGAAGCGATGGACGTGATGAGCCAGGGCCTTGATGCTGTTGGGAGACTGGATGGAGGTTAACAAGCTTGTACTCAATCCAGATAAGACCGAGTGGCTGCTGTGCTTCCCTCCCACTAATTGGCCAAGTGATCCATCTCTCAGGCTGGGGGGTCAAATAGTACGCCCCTCAGATAGGGTCCGCAACTTGGGAGTCCTCCTGGACCCACAGCTGACTTTTGAACATCATTTGTCAGCTGTGACCAGGGGGGCATTTGCCCAGGTTCGCCTGGTGCACCAGTTGCGTCCCTACCTGAACCGGGAGGCTCTCACAACAGTCACTCGTGCCCTTGTGACCTCTAGGCTGGAGTACTGCAACGTGCTCTACATGGGGCTGCCCTTGAAGAGTATTCAGCGACTTCAGCTTGTCCAAAATGCAGCCGCGCGAGCGATCATGGGTGCGCCTCGATTCACCCACGTAACATCTATCCTCCGCGAGCTGCACTGGCTGCCTGTTGATCTCCGGGTGCGCTTCAAGGTGCTAGTTGTCACCTACAAAGCCCTTCATGGTATTGGATCTGGGTACTTGAGAGACCACCTACTGCCAATTACCTCCACTAGACCAATAAGATCCCATAGACTAGGCCTCCTCCGAATTCCATCAGCCGGCCAATGTCGACTGGCAACTACCTGGAGGAGGGCCTTCTCGGTGGCTGCTCCGACCCTCTGGAATGAACTCCCCGTGGAGATTCGTACCCTCACCACCCTCCAGGCCTTCCGCATAGCCCTTAAAAGCTGGCTGTTCCGACAGGCCTGGGGCTAAAGACTTGCAACCCCACTCGAATGGTATGACTGTTGTGCTTTTTAATGGTGTATGGTTTTCATGTTTGTAACTTGTCTGTTTTTCCCCTCCCTTGAATTGTGAGCCACCCTGAGTCCCCTCAGGGAAAAGGGCGGCATACAAATAAAGTAAAATCTAAATCTAATCTAAATCTAATCCAAGATCTATTCAAGAACTCCTGAGAAAACTAAACAATTCCTTTCCCATCATTATTGAAATTTGAAATTTAATAAAATTTGTATGCGGCCCAATCCCGTAGGACTCTGGGCGGCTTACAGAAACAAGATAAAAAACATTTAAAAATTTAAGAATAAAAATACAGTTATTAAAATTACACACTATCCATTCTGTCTAGGTGGGGCTGGACATTAATCAACAGCCCCAGGCCTGCCGGAACAGCAGGTTTTGGTGGCTTTTCGGAAGGCCGGGAGAGTTGTAAGGGTCCGGAGAGCACTAGACTTTTGAGAAACAGCATTGACTAGATACTATTACAATGCCAAGAAAGTCCTGCCATGGAATAATGAACATTTTTTTATGAATTTGCAATAGATCTCTACAATTAGCAGTAACTATAAGGCTAGTTCTTATATTTTAGTCATTGCATCTCAAGGATACAATCTTGAGTCTTCTTGAGGCTGATAGTCCTAAAATACAGGGTAGCAACATTGTCAGATTCAAGGTCGAAGTCATATTCTGAATTGTGATTCATAACACTTGCATATAAAACTTATTTTGCAAAGACAGAACAAAATTCACAGTGCCATAAAAGTTGTTGATCCAAAGATTCCTAATAGCTAAAAAGAATTAACAAGTAATTCTTGTTATTAGGAAAGGAAATTGCAAAGATACCCTGTTTCCCCAAAAATAAAACCTCCCCAGATAATAAAGCCAATTGGGCTTTTGAGTGCATGCGCTAAAATAAGTCCTCCCCCAAAATAAGCCCTCCTCGAAAATATTGCAACACAGCAGCAGCCAGGAGGTGACCACACTTGCCACCTACTGCACCTCAAAAATAATAAGACCTCCTTGAAAATAGGCCAAGCGCTTATTTCAGGGGTCAAAAGAAAAAAAGATCCTGTCTTATTTTCGGGGGAAACATAGTAATTAGAAAAGAAAGTATGCAACTTCAGTTTGAGTGGATATGGATTCCTCTCATCTCCCAGAGGTCTAAAGCTGAGGGTGACTCCTGTCCTTGTGAGGAGCAACTATCTGGAGCATTTGTGGACAGTGACGTGCGGTGAGCTTTATGGCTGGTGGGCAGCAAGTTTTTTAGACTTGTGGACTTCAACTCCCAGAAGTCCACAGCCAGGCATGCTCAGTTCCATTTAAAGCGACAGCATTTTCCCCCTCGCAAAATAAGTTTCCCATTCTTTTCTTCTCCCTCACCCTCCTTCCTCCCTCTCTCCCTCCCTCCCCCCTCTCTCAAACAGACACACACAGAGAGAAGTTGGATCCCTCTCTCACTCACTCACTCTCAAACAAACACAAACACAGAAGTTGGATTGGATATATTTTCCAAAGGCTTGAAAGCAGCTCCTCTGCCATACCCCCTCCCCCGCCATTCCCCTGCTGCCTTCTGATCAGAGCCTTTGATTGCAGGTGGAGCCACGTTGCCTTTTCAAACTTGTAATCATATACTTTTATCCAGCTTTTGTGTGTGTGTGTGTGTGTGTGTGTTTTTGAAAAGGCACGTGGCTCTGCATGCAATCAAACTTTTTGAATTCCTCCCCCTCCCCCCACACAAGCACCTTTTCCAGCTGTTTCAGAGCGGATTCACTCGGCTTTTGGCTGCCCTCATGAAAGAAAAAAAGCTTCTAAAAATGCCCTCTACAGGAGGCGAGAGAACCACGTGCCTCCTTTGCATAAGAAATTTTCGTCTTTTAACCCTTGCTTACTCTGCTCAAGTGAGCATAAAGCTAGAGTAAAGGAGTCCCGTAATTCTCCTCGCCTCCCACTGCAGTTAAGCACTAAGCAGAGTCATCCACTGTGACTCTGGCAGCAACTACCTCAGCCTTTTCCTTTTAATTATTCTTTTCTTTTCCTCATGACGCTGGTGAGGCCCCACCTCCCCTGACTGTACGTCCCTGTGATGATGATGTTGAGTATGAATGTCTGCAAGCAATAAACTAAGCTCAGAGATCACCAAGGACTCTACATTTCAACCCTGAGCTACAAAGATTCTCTTCCATTAGATCTCATCTTGCAAATTTTAAACATGGGGGGGAAAATTATTTTCCTACAGTGTTTCCTATGTGGCAAGTTGGTGATCTTCTTCATTTTTTTCAACAACTAGGATGATAAAATATTGAATTAAATTGAATTCTTCGGCTAAAGGGGATACCACGGTGGATACAATTTTCCCAGGGAAAACCTTCATGTAGGATTTTTTTCTTGTATCTGCTGTTTCAAGTTTATAAAAATGCAAAATAAGCAGATGAGGACCACAACATATATGAGGAAACCATGGGGATTTAGAGTAAAGGTTTGCCATTTGCCTTTGGTATTAGAACTATGATATCCTTATTTTGGTGGCATGAGGGCACCTTTTGTCCCCCTTCATATTTAAAAGTGCCCATTTCTTGTGTGGCCATATAAGGCTTACCCCTAGCACCTATCCACAGCTAGATAAAATATTAAGGCCATGTCATGAAACACTGATTGTGATGACTTTGACTGCTACACATATATATATCCAGGATCCCAATCCTTGTGCTGAGGCGTTGAGTAGTTGAGGTGCTGAGTAGCGGAGGGGCTGAGGTGCTGAATTGCGGAAGTGTTGAGAAGCTAAGGTGCTGAAGTGCAGAGGTTCTGAAGTGCGGAAGGTTCTGAGGTGCTGAAGTGCTAATGTGCGGAAGTGCTGAAGTGCTGAGGTTCTGAGGTGCTGAAGTGCTCAGGCACGGAAGTGCTGAGGAGCTGAGGTGTGGAGGTACTGAAGTGCTGAGGATGCTGAAGTGCTGAGGAGCTGAAGTGCGGAGGTGCTGAATGTGCGGAGGTGCTGAAGTGCGGAGGTGTTGAGGAGTTAGGTGCTGAAGTGCGGAGGTTCTGAAGTGCGGAGGTTCTGAGGTGCTGAAGTGCTGAAGTGCTGAATGGCTGAGGTGCTGAGGTGCTGAGGTGCTGAAGTGCTCAGGCACTGAAGTGCTGAGGAGCTGAGGTGCGGAGGTATTGAAGTGCTGAGGTACTGAAGTGCTGAGGTACTGAAGTGCTGAGGTGCTGAAGTGTGGAGGTGTTGAGGAGTTAAGGTGCTGAGTGCGGAGGTTCTGAAGTGCGGAGGTTCTGAGGTGCTGAAGTTCTGAAGTGCTGAGGTGCTGAGGTGCTGAAGTGCTCAGGCACTGAAGAGTGCTGAGGAGCTGAGGTGCGGAGGTATTGAAGGCTGAGTTACTGAAGTGCTGAGGTACTGAAGTGCTGAGGTGGCTGAAGTGTGGAGGTGTTGAGGAGTTAAGGTGCTGAAGTGCGGAGGGTTCTGAAGTCTTAGTTCTGATGTGCGAAGTTCTGAAGTGCGGAGGTTCTAGTGCTGAAGTTCTGAAGTGCTGAGGTGCTGAGGTGCTGAAGTGCTCAGGCACTGAAGTGCTGAGGAGCTGAGGTGCGGAGGTTTGGAAGTGCTGAGGTGCTGAAGTGCTACAGATCTGAAGTGCGGAGGTGCTGAAGTGCTGACTTCTGAGGTACGGAAGTGCTGAGGAGCTGAGGTGTGGAGGTGCTGAAGTGCTGAGGAGCTGAAGTGCTGAGGAGGTGAAGTGCTAAGGTGCTGAGGTGCTAACTTGTGGAGGACCAGGCGGATCCGGGTAAGGACACACTTCTGGAATTATGGTCCAGGGGTCACAGGTCCACACTTCTAGAGCTGAGATGTCATTGCCCCCCTTGCACCAGCCTTGATGACATTTTGCTTTCAGTATTAGTGAAATTTTGGGGGGAGGGGGCGACAACCTTGGTGGATGTCTGTAAAAATCCTGTTGCCAATCCCCATTTTAAAGGCAGATAAATCATAGAATCAATATAGAGTATCAAGAAGACCTCTGCTATTTGTCGACCTCCGTTCTGATCAAAGTTTGAAGAAAAAAAGCTTGAAACCTCAATAGCTGAGCTTGTTTTGCATATGAAGCTTTCATCACTATTGCAAATTTTGTTGATGCAATTGTGATGTCATGCGACCTCCCAAAAAAGGTACTGTGAGGAAGTAACTTGTTGGGATACCTTTGCAGATTGGCATTTGGGAACAAAGTGAAAACTTTTCCCACATACTAAATAAAAAAATGTACCTCTAGAAATTGTTTTGAATTGTTTGGGTCTGTTGTGGTATGAAAGATAAAAACGTTCTTTGAATTGACAGGCTCTTCATGGGGAATATTGACGGCCAGTTATATAGATCATTTCAATTAGTTCTCAGATCCATGGCTGCATCGCAGTGGTGGGATTCAGCCAGTCCGCCCCTATCCAGGAGAACCAGTTGTTAACTTTATGAGCAGTTCGGAGAACCAGTTGTTGGAAGAAATCTTCTTTTGTTTTTTTCCCATTTTACAGGGCTAATCCTGTAAGGAAGGCAGGAAGGAAGGAAACATTATGGTATTGTTTCTAGCCTAATATTTATTGCCCTCCTTACAGAAACTGCCTCTCTGGTTAACCCTAATTACATTGTAACAGCTAAGGTGAAGCCCCCATCGACCTGAGTGATATTGAGTTGGCCACACCCAAAGAGTCACATGACCACCGAGCCCCGCCTAACCAGCTGGTCATTAGGGAAGAGAACCGGTTGTTAAATTATTTGAATCCCATTACTGCTGCATCCCCTACATTGTAGGATTTACATTTTTAAAGCAATGTTAATTTTGATGTTACCTGTTATAATCTGTTAATGTTTTATTTCATTTAGCTGCCTAGTGTTGCCTTTAGGTCAGATGGGCCACATATAAATAGGAAAATTGAATTATGTGGGGTTTAGATAGGTAGGTTGTAACTTCTAGAAACACTTGAAGGGGTTGAAATAGCCTGGGGAACAGGAATGTCTCTCACATGTTGAATCGTCTATCCATCTGCTTTCATGAAAAAGATCATAAACTTCCTCTGTAAGTCATAGGAGATTGAAAAGTAGCTTAAGGTTATGGGACCTTATCAATTGGAATAGAAATGCCAAATATTTAGTTGAAAGAAAAAAAGGAAAGGGGAAACTGCTGGGGAGGGAAGGGCAACGCTTGCCCTAAAGGATCAGAGTAGAGGAATTTGAGGGCAAATGTAATTAACCAATCATGCCCTATTCTAGACGTTGTCTCTCAAGTTTACATTCCAATTTTTGAAATAAAAATGCCAAAACTATTCTGCCTTGTCACCTATTTCTTTACCTTCTAGTTTCCATCACTGATTTTGCGATGGAAAACGATCGGTTGAGAAAATTAAGAAAAAAGATGAGGTGTCTCCAAAAGAGGTAAGAGAAAATATTTGTTCATAGGCTGTCACAATAAACATGTGATAGAATCAGGGGTGGGATTCAGCCTGTCCGTACCTATTCGGGAGAACCGGTGGTTAACTTTCTAAGCAGTTCAGAGAACCGGTGTTGGAAGAAATCTGATTTTGTTTTTTTCTTTACAGGGCTAATCCTGTAAGGAAGGCAGGAAGGAAACATTCTAGTGTTGTTTCTAGCCTAATCTTTATTGCCCTGCTTACAGAAACTGCCTCTCCGGTTAACCCTTATTACATTGTAACAGCTAAGGCAAAGCCCCCATCGACGTGAGTGACATTGAGTTGGCCACACCCACCTAAACCATGACCCCCAAGCCCTGCCTACCCATCTGGTCATTAGGAGAGAGATCCGGTTGTTCAATTATTTGAATCCCACCACTGGATGGAATGTATAGAAATTTAAGAAAGACAGACAGGCAGATTAGGTAGTTCGAGACAGACAGAAAGAATATTAATTGTGGTTTCTGTTAGCCTTAAATGACTTCCATGAGGGGGGCCTGAAACTCCCCATCCATTCCATCTTGGAATATACTTGTCTCTCATTTTTGTTTCTTCTACTGTTACTGCGATCAAGATGACTAAATGAACAAACTGGAAATGTATCAGCAAGTATTTATTGTTTTGGTTTTCCAGAACTTCTTTGGCCTTTTTGGAGTGAGTGACATACTGTTTTACTAATGGACTACGGTATTCCAACGTGAGCTTCATAACCAATGAACCCTTGTCATCAACAATTTTTTTATTGTGGACTTCCATTTGGGTGTTCCACATATCCCGGCTGATTCTACTCTGATAGGAGGTCTTTATGGTCACCCTGGAGAGGTGGTGAAGAAGCGAGGGATTACTTGTTGATTCCGGGAGAAAGGCAGCTCTCCTGCTTGATCCCAGGAGCCCTCCCGACCGGTGGAGAAGAGGGACAGCCATTATGACTGGAATAAAGCTGGAGCAACCGAGCTGGAGTCATGTGAACAGAGGATTGGAACTGGGTCAGACGATTTTCAACTTCTTTTGAGACGCACCTAAATGAAAGAAGTTTTAAAAGTCTCCAAAGTGCAGAAAGTGGCAACTTAATACACGGAGATAAATTATAGACCCAAAAGAGAAATCACATTTTGATGGAAGAATATGGAGTTTTACGATATAGAAAGACTGAACTGGAATTTAGTTGCTGTTAAAAGTGACTTTGATTTGCCTACAATATTGTTTGACTGTTGGAAGAAATTGTAAAAAGAATGATTGAAGCATCTGTTAAGGGCATCCAGAATCTCAAATAATCTAAGGAATCAAAAACAAGAATGGGGTAGACGAAGGAGAGAGAGATTTGGGTAGAATTTGCTTGCTCTGAAAGAAACTGAAGGATGGGTGGATGTCTTCAAACTTTAGCAAGTTCCAGGCAGCCTGGTTCTACTGCATCCAAAACAGCAGCTGGACGGAGATCCTTGGACCTGATGGTGTGGCAGCATGAATGGATTTCCACAAAAATTGCAGACTACAGGAATCCTTTCAGCAGTTCCCAAAAGGCTGCACAGCCGTTTGCACTACTCAGGTGATCCTGAGGATCAGGCAAACATCCAAGTGGTCCAACAACTCTCTAAAAGAATGCAAATGACCAGCTGTCTACAAGGAATATCAATCCTCTCCTTCCCACCATCCAATCAGAGCTGAAGGCGCTTCTTGGATGAGAAGGGAAACATCTTCTAAGACTTGATTGGTTCTTCTATTTAATTTGCCTTCTGCAGGTACTTAATAAAGCCTGAAATCTCCTCATTTACTGGTGTTTTCATTGTGTTTGGATACTCAAGGAACCATTTTCCCGGCCCCTGGGCTGTTGCCTGATACTTGGCAAAAACACACACAGAGACAGACACATAAACATATCTGATTTATCATATCAAATGTATTTTCTTTCAATAACAAAATAAATTTACAATCAAACAAAGGAGACCTACAAACTTTCAGAAGCAATTGTGGCAAGAGGCCAGGATCTCTGGTAAAACAGTCCCTCACCACAAATCAACTGTATTCATAAGGTATCTGGGTCGGTCCACCGAATAGATCTGGCCTTGCGTGGGCATTCCAAAGCAGGCTGCAGCACTACCAAACCATCAAGTCACACTATGGCATATGCCAAGAAGGAAGCGTTGCTTGGTTTTCTGCCCAGTGACCTCCCTGTCTGAGGAAAGATGCTGGAGAGGAGCAGAAGCCCCTTGCCACTTGGTCTGTGAGGGAAGAACCCAGTCTGCTCTCCCCACGGAGTGCATCGTCTCCATGCCTGGAGCAGCCTTCCACCCAAGACGTTTTTCTAGAAACCAGAGTTCTGGGCTGGCTTGCTGATTCCACAGCAAAGACAGCTAGTATTTTGGCCCCAGGAAAGAAAGCCTTCCGTTCCTTTCATTCTAGGTTAAGGTGAAAGAAAAGAGCTCACAAAGGGCACATAATACTGTACTACACCCACTCCTGCCGAATGATCTCACCTAATGGTTTCATCTACTGTTGGGATTAAAAGGGAGCAGCAACAAACTCTGGACACTCAGACCATGCTATTCATATGCTTGCGCAGAGCTTGGAGGCTTTGAATTTCATCATAGGGGAACGGGTCCACCCACCTCAACCCTGGCTCTCAGTGGGGTAAGCTTCCCAAGAGACAGCCGCTAGGCAGTTTGGGTTTTCTCTGGACTCTCAACTATTGCTCCAGGAGTGGCTGGTAACTGCCTTTGCACAGAGCTATCTCCTGCAGCCATTCTTGGACTGAGAGGAATGCTCAGTCTGTTACAAATTGGTCTTTCACAGTTGGAGTCATGCAATGGGCTGTACAGCTAATCTTGCTGTGGAAACTTTCTGGTTTTTTCTTAGGCACAATACAAAGTCCTGGGCATCACTTTTCAAGCCACAAATACAGAGATCCAGGATACGTGCCTCTCTCTGAGGGTACATGCCCATCTGACCATGTCAGATAGGGTGGGTCCCTCTTGGCCCCCTCGCTTAGATGTTGTCACCCAGTGAAACCTAGTTAGCGCATCTTTCCCATAGCTGCCCTGCCCTGTGAAAGAGGATTATGAGATCCAGCAACCTATCTCCATCCCCTTACTGGGTGGTAAGGAGACCGCAAACAGCTGGTTCTTTCCCCAATACATGGGGTAGGTTGAGACTACAGTCCAGAAGGTGTGGTGGTGGAGGACGGGAAATGGTTTCGCAGGTACCGTACGGTACATTTTGTAGTTACTATCATTTTGTTGGCTTTTATATTTTATTGTTATGCACTGACCCATCAGGCATATTGTGTATAAGATGTATGTCCACATCAGTCTCTTAAAATGAATGAGTTCAGATTCTGGGTTCTTTTGGTCTCTGGTATGGTTCCCTGCATTTTGTTTACTTGGATCTGCAGGGAAAGATTTCTGTGGTTTTAAAGACTTATTCTAAAATGGCAAACAACTCTGACCGATTAGCATTGTGTATGTTATAGTTGAGGCCTTTCTGGCATATTGTGTTTTCCAGTAGAGAATGGTCAACTGGATGTGTTGACTATTCATTTGGGCTCATTTGCCTCTTTGTGGAGTTTAGCTTGAGTAGTTTCATTTGGAATTTTGTTTTCCTTTTTTTTTTGCTTAGAGATGGAGTCATGACAGTGTCAACATTTTTGGGTTTGTTCCAGTTACTCCTTGAGGTTGTTTACGGTGAATCACCATAAAACATAAATCAACCAAGTAGCTTAAGAGGACAAACCAGAGGCCATCTACAACATGTGGAATAAGAGCCCTATGTAGGACAGATAGGCAGACTGCGTCCATAAACACCAACTGGCTGTCAGAAGACACATACATACAAAAACCCTTAATCTTACAACACATACACAGACTCAACTATAGTTTCAATTGGGAAACTGTGACCATCCTAGACCAAGCCAAATCCAAAAATGCTCGGGATTTTCAGAGAGATTAGCACAGTGGGAAGGGACCTTGTAGGTCATTTAGTTCAACCCCCCCTCACACACACACAAGCAGGAGACTCTACTCAGATGACAGTTGAGTCCCTTCTTGAAAGCTTCCAGTGATGAAGCTTCCACAACATCTTAAGGCAAGCTATTCCATTGGTTGATTGCTCTCACTGTCAGAAAATGTCTCCTTATTTCCAGTTGAATCTCTCCTTGTTCAGTTTCCATCCATTATTTGTTGTCTGGCCTTCAGGTGCCTTGGAAAACAGCTTGACCCCCTTGTCTCTGTGGCAGCCCCTCAAATATTGGAACACTGCTATCATGTCTCTCCTGGTCCTTCTCTTCACTAGACATTGAGTCATCCAGCAATGGACACATAGAGATAAATCACATTTACACATCATTCAAAAGAGACAATAAAAAAGGCTAAGAAGGAAACAAAAAGAGTAGAATGAATCCTCTCCAGTAGTCTACACCCTTTTAAGCAGGGATTAACACCAAACAACCAAACCGAAAATATCCTAACCAAGGAGAAAATCATACCCCCAACACTGACATGGCAAATTACAAGTAGTCCTCAATTTATGGCCATAATTCAGACTAGAACTTCTACTGTTAAGGAAGGCAGTTGTTAGGTGATTCAAACCCACTTTTATGACTTTTTCCCCCAGGTTCTTAAGTGACAATGGTAGACCAAAGACAAAAAGGGATGACCAAGATTGTATATGACATACACCTAACCTAGAGAGCAGCTCACTGAATCAAAGAGATCCTTGGGAACTAGGAATTATGCCAGTGAGAGCTGGATGATTCAGGAAGATAACCATCAAAGTTAAAGAGTCCTCAGTGATAGCCTATCAAGAAATCTCAAGCCAATGGAATATGTTCGAGGACTGACAATAGCATATTTGGCAAGGAAAAAAAGAAAGAAAGAAAAACAAGAACTATTAGAGGAAGAACTTTAAAAATTGGAAGCGGATCTGCAAAAAGATTTATAGAAAACCAAAATAAGGAAAAGAGGGGAGTCAATGCAAGAAAACATAAACTAATTTGATGACACAAGAAGACATGGTTCAGAAAATTAAAGTAGCTAAACAACTTTTTTTGACAACGCAAACAGCGTGGTTCGCCCACAAACTAAAAAAAAGAAAAAGAGAGTAGAGAATAATGCATTAATTACAAGATGAAAAGGGAAACATACAACACTGGAGGGAAGAAAAAAAAAATATAATACAAAATTTTCTTTAATATTAATGCAGCCATGAAAACATACCCACAAGATAAAATTGAACAATACTTAAATAACATGAATCTTAAAAAAAATGGGGGAGACCAAAAGAGAAATGTTAAATGGAAAAATTACAATGATGGAATTATCAGAGCAGTGAAGATCCCAAAAAAATAACAAAACACCGAGCCCAGATGGAATCCCTGTTGAATTCTATAAGAACTTACAGGAACCAACAGAAACAGTAATTTAAAATTAGCTAAATCTGATTACCTTAATTTGTAATAGATATAGCTGAATAATGACTGATATGGATAGTAATGTATATAATTTGGAACTGGCTGATAGATTGAAGAATACAATTGAAAATTAGCTAAACCTAATTGCTCTTTTTTGTAACAGATATAGTTGAATAATAACTGATATTGATAGTAATGTATATAATGTGGAGTTGATATGATAACTAACAATTGGATATGAGAAAACATTTTTAGATCATACATAAAGAGTATTAACTACAATAATTATCACTATTAAAAAACTAAATAAAATACATACAATCAAATGTTAATCAATACTGGGAAAATGTTATGATATATGATATAATTAAATATTATGTGTTCAGCTAAAATAGGACATGAGGATTTGATGATAATAGAGGATTTTACAAATAAGTAAATGAAATGTCAGCATGTGTTATGGATTAATTCTTTGGCATAGCTAAGGATGAAGGATGTTTAAATAACCATAGGTAATTAAAACTGGAGGTATAATGATGTTGATATGGTAAATATTCGAGTTAAGATATTTGAATTAATATGAGTTAATGGAAGAGAAGCACCAAAGCATGTTGTAACCAGTTGATATACTTCTTTTTTTTTATAATAGATACCTGTGTTTTGTTTTGTTTTCCTGCCTTGTCTCTTGTCGTTTTGTCTTTTTTTTGTATTATTTTTATATTTTATTTTTATTTTTATTTTTTTTTTGTTGCCCTTTTTTTTTTTTTTTCTTTTCCCACCGGTGTGGGCAGGTATTGTTCAAGATTGTTACTTTTATTAATATCTCTAAATAATAATTACAGTTAAATGAAAATGGATATATAATAATGCTTGAGTTAATATGAGTTATGTTGGTTGACTGTGGAGGAGATGTACCAAAACTTATCTGTAATTGATTGACACATTTTCTACAGATGTAAAGAAAGATGCTGTACCTGTTTTAAATTAAAATTAAAAAACATTTATTAAAAAAAAAAAAAAGAAACAGTAATCCTGGATTTGTATAATGAAGCACTTACAGAGACTAAATTACCAAAAACATGGACGGAAGCATACATAGCACTTATACCCAAAGAAGATTCCGACCATCAAGAAATAAAAAAAATGCAGACCCATTTCATTATTGAATACAGACTAAAAATGTTTACATCTATAATTGAGGAATGATTTTAAAAAAATACTAAATGAAACTATTCACGCAGATCAAAATGGATTTCTACCGAAATGACAATTGAAAAATAATATGAGAATTTATAAACACACTAGAATATTATGAAGCACAGTCCAGGAAACAAGTTGCACTGATTTTTGGGACGTCCAAATGACCTTTGACAACTTGAATTGGCCATTCATTACTACCCAATTAAAAAAAACAGGCAAATCGGGAGGGAAATTTATGCAGATGGTAGATCAATATATTCAATTCAAATGGCCAAAGTTACTAATAAATGGAGATGTTTACAGAGAAATATAAGTATTGAAAGGCTTAAGACAAGGATGCCCCTATCACCCTTATATATTTTTTTAACCTTAGAAGGGCAATAACAGGAAATTAAATTGGGGACAAGAATAAAAGGACCTAAAAATTAAAAAAGAAGAATATAAGGAACTAACTTTGCTGGATTGTTCACATGTTGCTCTTGGGCGGGGCCTGAAAATTATTGGATTGGAGCTTGGGACTCAAGATGGTCGTTAGTTAATAATAGTGTCCATTAATACTATCGACAGACAAAGCATGAAATGCAACCACTTATTTCCAGAAATCTCTGGGTTAGTTGAAGATCCATAAGGGATAGATCCCCAATGATATGAAAAGAGATATTAAGATCTCTGCCCCTATTACCAGCTTTGCCAGAGCAAAGAAGCCACTGATTCAAGTCCAGGTATGTTGGCTAATTCACAATAAGATTTATACAATCTTAAATTATATTAACAATAACAATCCATACAAGAAATATTACTGAAGAAGTTTCTATATTGCACTAAAGTCAGAGATAAACTGAATGTTTAGAATTTCAATGGCTTTAGAATGATTTGTACTTTTGAGACTATTAAATCCTTCTTAAAACTTTAATCGCAGAGGGTCATTTTGCTGTAAGAAAAAAAGGAAATGCGACCATTGCAAGGATCCCTTCATAGCGTCTCCTAATGTAGAAAAAAGCCTGAAAAAATTAGAAATACAGATCAAATGACTAGTATCAGAAAGATTCTTTTAACAAGACAACTCATCTTAAGGAATTCTTTCTTCTCAAGTGTCTGATCCAGCTTTATTAAGTTTAATTTGAGCTAATTAAGTTAGATCTTTCTAATTTAAGACTAAGACATCAATTAAAAGGAAAATTAAGAAAACGTCCCAAAGAATGGCAAGAAATTGATTGGGGACCATTGTCATGAAAATGGAAGAGATATGCTTCTGCCTTGTTATCTAGGAAGTGAATTGGGAGCTCTAAAGGATTTCCCAGTTGAACATCAGCCTCCAGGGCATCCGTCCACTCAGACCATCTAAACTCCATCATGAGAACTTTGGAGATTCTTTGGTGGAGAAGAAAACCTCATATTTATGGCAGACGTGATGTCTTTGGAGGGGAACATTATGCCTAGGGTATCCATTTTGCTTTCTGTTTCAATAAGTGTGATTATTTTACTTCTCAGAAAGTACATAAGATTTTATCTTCTCCGGCTTGGTTATAAGAATGTCTAAGGGATTATGCTTGACAACAATCATCAGACCACAATACTTTTTTTTCACCTTGCCTCTTTGGAGGAGCTATTGTGAGGTTCTTCATTAAGAATAATCTCAGCCAAAGTATTGTTATTTAACCAAACTGATAGAGGGGTTTTTATTGCTCCTATTGCTTCCGGCTTCATAAATAAAACCAATTATCTTGAGCAGGCATCATGCACATATTTGACATAGCAGAGCCTTTGGTTATTATGATGGATGATTCATACTAGCAGAGGCTTCAGGAGAATGCAACCCTTTTGGTGTGCTTGCTTTTTCACTGTCTTTTTACATCGTTGATCATGTCAGTGAATATTGGAGGGAATCACATTGCAAAAGTTGTACTCCTGCCTTTTAAGATGTCTCTAGAAATGATATTGTCAAACTTGAAATATTGGTTGATGTTTCAAGTGATATCCTTGAAATCCTGGTCTAAAATTTATTTATTATGTATTTCTATATTTAATCCTGCCTTTATTATTTTTTACCAATAACTCAAGGTGGCAAGCATATCCAACACATCCTCATCCTCCTATTTTCCCCACAAAATCAACCCTATGAGATGAGTTGGGCAGAAAAGACTGACTAGACAAGGGGAATAATTATGGAGATTCTCAGTCATCCAGGCCATGGTATCTCAAAGGGGCTTTTTTCAAAAGGCAACTGGGCTGGTTTTTGCTTGAGGAAGAAATGTTTCACATCTCAACCAAGAAGCTTCATCAATTCTGACAGGATGGTGGGATGGTTGATAGGATTAGTTCTGACAAGATGGGGTGAGGAATGGAAGGATCATATTTCTTTGCAGTCAATCTGGTCATTAGCATTCTTATTGAGACCCATTGAGCCTCTTGGGGGCTTATCTGTGCCCTCAGGGTCATCTGAATGAGAGTGCAAATGGGGATGGAATCTTTTTTAGAACTGCTGAAAGGACTGTGTTGTAGACAGGAGAAAAGTGGTGTCTTATCACTTGCTTTTTACCAATAGTGCTCCATAGCCAGTTCTGGATAGAGAGGATCATTGGTTGAAAGAGGGGTAAAAGAGGCCATATGTGTTAAAATTGAACAGCTCTCTCTCTCAACAGATGGATATGACACCACCTATGATAACAATATGATCCTTCCATCTCCCACCGATCCTATCAGATCTAATCCTTCCATCTCCCCCTCCTCCAATCTTTTCAGAAACTGATAAGGTTCTTGGATGAGAAGTGAAATGCCTTCTTCAAGAAAAAAATAGTCCAGTTTTCTTTTGAAGAAAGCACCTTTGAGACAGGTTAATTCAATATCTCTACCTCCTATATTATCTGGCTACACATAAAAGAGGGTCAGCTATGAACATAAGCAAGAGACACCCTAAGTACAGCAAAGTATATCACTTGGGAAATATGAAGGAAAAAGTTATGGAAAAGGAAACAAATGTTTCATTGCACCATAAAAGGGTATGAAATGCCGTGTTGATAGAATATTGAGAGCCATAGAAACTAAGACTCTTTTCATGGCTGGTAAAACCTAAATTTTGATCCCAAAGAAGCAAAACTGGGAAATTAATGGTATGGGAATTTCATGTACTCTGCTACTGCCAACTTACCATCTACCGTCACAAGGGAATATTTGGATAAATGGAACCTGAAATAGGAGACCTGGAGCTGTGGGGATAGTTTGCCCGTTCGTGAAAACTGGTAGCGGCAGCTGCTGGAGGTTTTGCCCAACTGCCCCGACATAAAGTGTGACCTTCTGCCCATGCACAGAAGGCAGTATGCATGAACAGAAGGTGATGTGTGCCAGGGTAGCAAGCGCACTCACATTGCGAACTGGTAGCGAAGGTAAGTGAATCCCACCACTGACCTGGAGCCTTCAGATGATCCCCATTTCTGTCATATAATGCAAAGGTTCCATATAGATGGAAGAGGGGGAATAATGGTTGCTAGCAGATATAAATTCATTAAAATTTGACACATACTTTTATAGCAACATATCTACTGTAGCAATATATTAATCTGCATCCTTCACAACTGCAACAGGAAATGAAATAGGTATATTAGAATTTTATACATATATTCAAAGACTACATTTTTGCAAAATAAATAGATTCAATCTAGAAATATGCTGTATACTGAGTTAAGTAAGCAGTGTGGCCTCAATCCTCTTGAAAAAAAAGTCCAGATTTTTCTTGCATGAAGATAGGAAGAGGAACGAAGCTCTAAGTAATAGAATTTTCTTTTTCCTAACAAGGAATCAGAAAGTCATTTCAGGATCAGCAAATCACCTGAACCAATCCATCTACTCAGGAAATCATGGAGAAAGGAAATGGTTCTGCTTTAACTGACTTCATACTTCAGGGATTCACAGACAATCCCAAAATGCAGCTTGTTCTTTTTACGGTCTTCTTTCTTGGTTTATGTCATCACTGTATTAGGGAATGTGGGGATGATTCTCTTGATTTGCACCAAGCCCCAACTTCACAAACCCATGTATTATTTCCTGGGCAATCTCTCCTTTGTTGATCTCTGCTGTGCCTCAACCATTGCTCCTAAAATGCTGATTGACTTATTAAGTGAAAGTAAAAGGATTTCTTACAATGGCTGTGTTACACAGCTCTTTGTATTTGCTATCCTTGCAGATGCAGAATGCCTTCTGTTGGCTGTGATGGCCTATGACAGGTATGTGGCCATCTGCAATCCACTCCTCTATCCAACTGTAATGTCCAAAAAGGCCTGCCAGCAAATGATCACTCTTGCTTACTTTACAGGCCTGCTAGATTCAATGATACAAACTCCTCTACATTCCGGCTATCTTTTTGTAGCTCCAATGTTATCAATCATTTCTTCTGTGATGAGCCTCCACTTCTGATGCTCTCCTGTTCCGACACATATAAGTGAGATTGTGTTATTTACCTTTGTTGGCTTTGTTGAAGCAAGCAGCATTGGAATGATTCTTGTATCCTATGTTTACATTTTGGCTACAATCTTGAGAATGCGCTCTGCTGAGGGCAGGCACAAAGCATTCTCCACCTGTGCTTCTCACCTGACAGCTGTTGGGATATACCACGGGACAATACTCTTCATGTACTTTCGGCCCAGCTCCAGCTATTCCATGGACCAAGACAAATGGGCCTCTATGTTCTACACGGTTGTGATCCCCATGCTCAACCCTTTGATCTACAGCCTGAGGAACAAGGAGGTGAAAGATGCTATGTCAAAATCTCTTGGCCATATATGGGTTTGGAAAGGGAGAAACTTTGTTTTACCATGACTTGAAAGGATGGCCATTTGGGGAGTGGGGATACATACAGATCTATCTAGTAGGCATGGTAATACCAGATTGGGGATATATGAATTTTTAAAGGATGTGGCCCTAGGCAAATTTAATAGAGAACTTACCATATTTTTTGGAGTATAAGACGCACCTTTTTTCCCCAAAAAAGGGGATGAAAATCTGGGTGCGTCTTATACACTGAATGTAGCATTTTTTGCCTCCCAAAACCCAGCTCCTTCACCAAAATGGCTGTGCATAGCCTTTAGGAGGCTTTCAGAGTGCTCCTGGGGGCTGGAGAGGGCAAAAATGAGCGAAAAAGGAGCCCTCCCAGCCCCTAGGAGCACTCTACAAGCCTCCTAAAGGCTATGCATGCCCTTTTTTAGAAAAAAAATGGACCTGTTTTTGCAAAAAATGGGCTGGTTTTCCTTCATTTTTACCCCCCTGTGCCCAGGAGCACTCTACAAGCCCCCTAAAGGCTATGCATGCCCCCTTTTTGAAAAAATGAGCCCATTTTTGGAAAAATGGGCTGTTTTGGGGAGGTCTGCAGAGTGCAAAAACTTTTTTTTTTATTTGCCTCTTCAAGATCTTGGTGTGTCATATACTCTGGTGCATCTTATACTCAAAAGAATATGGTAATAATAATTTCTACTACTTAAAAAAAAGAGGAACTTCAGTGGAAATAACTATACAGATAATGTGTCTTAGCCAAGTGTCAAAGCCACAACCTGTCAGCTAGCTTATGTAGAAAACGTTTGTGGTCAACCTAGGGAATGTTTGTGATCAACCCCTCTAGCTCTTGTTGATAGGTATTAAAGAAATGCTACTTCTAGTAGGCAAAAACCCAAATAAGCTAATGCCTCTGGCTAAAGATAATTTATAGCTCACAAAAGCCTCTAAGTACTTATTAATAAACTATTAAGCCACCAGGCCTCCAGCTGGAACATTAATTAAGAATCAAGCAAATTTCATTCATCCTACAGTGGATCAAATTTACATAATATTTCCAATATTCATTCCAAATAGATTTTTGTAGAAATGGTCAAACCACTAGCACAAATTATTAATATGTGTTCTCACATGCAATGCCTCAACAAATGAACTAAATATTCGAATACCTGTACACATTGTCCTACTTTGTATTTTTGCTTAATGCATATTGATCAATCAATTAGATGAATGCAATAAAAATGTAGCCCGGGTCTTCTGGATTATTGAGAAGCCAAAAAAGGTGGAACTCCAAAAAATTCAGATCTTCTTCCTTCCTTTGATAGATTTGATCTTTTTATGATTGTCCTCTCAATTTGTGTCACTGGGTATTAGACAATGTGGGATGATTCTGTTGATTTGCACTAAATCCCAACTTCACAAACACATGTATTACTTTCTAGGAAGCCTCTCCATTGTTTATCTTTGCTGTTCTTCAGCCATTGTTCCTAAAATTCCAATTGATGTATTAGTTGAAACTTTAAGGTTTCCTACAGTGCCTGTGTTTTACAGCTGTTTTTGTATGCCATGCTTGTAGACATAGAGTACCTTTTATCGACTCTGGTGGCTGAGGGCAGATATTGGCCATCTGTAATCCATTTCTCTATTCAGCTATACAATCCAAAAAAAAAAAACCTCTGCCAGAAAATCATTGCTGTTCCCATAAAGTATAAACCTTATGGATATGACAGTAGACATTTCCTCTACATTCTGATTAGCATTCTGCACATCAAATCCTAGCAATCACTTGTTCTGAAACATATTTCCAAACTTAAGGATCTCCTCTGACACATATGTTAATCATGTTGTACTATTTATCTGCTTTCACTTCTTTGAAGTGAGCAGGACAGCTATGATTCTGCTATGCTTTGTTTATATTTGGGGTACAATTCTGAGAAAATGCTCTGCTGAGGGGCAGGAATAAGGTCTTTCTCGTCTGTACTTCTCATTTAACAGCTTTTCAGATATTCCATAGAACCATAGTCTTCAACCCTCATCCTAACCCTAACCCTACCAAACATTCCAAATTCCACTGTCTCTTTGCTATCTGTGAAAGAGAGCCTTTCTCCTTTCTGACTACATTTCATAACCTCAAGACATACTTAAATACTTAATACTTAATTCTACTTTGATTGTAATTTTTAATTCCTTCTGTCTCCCTCTAATGTCTAACATTCAAGGGCCCATCCTATCAATTTTTTTAAAAGATCTCAAAATAAAAGCATGTTCCTATGGGAAAGGGTCTTATAATTAATTCCTAAATCTTATTTCATCTGGATCTTTAATTCATTTATAATGTTTCATTATAATGAAATCAAGGAAGAAGCAGAAACAAGAGTCACAAGTTGTGAAGCCAAATGGTTGTCTCTATAAAGACTCCAAACAAAATAGCTATGGAAGTCTGTCTTTTGACAATTGGCTGTAATCACTCATGCTTTGTCAAGTGAGGAGTCTTATTGAGAACCACAGTTCTACTGGCCTCTATAGATGTCTAGACTTAGAGCTTGGGGATTGTGCCTCATCATCTAATTGCTCCAGACAAGGAGAGAACTTGAGATTACCCACAAGGGCTCCAGATAGTTGCTCCTCATAAGGAGACCACAAGTCAGAAGATGCCTGCAGTTGATCAAAGTCAGTTGAATCCCAGCTTACTGAATCCTGAGGCTGACATGGAATCAGCTGCAACATTGCAACATTGTCAGAATCAAGGTCAGAGTCACCTCCTGAATTGCAGCTTCATAACAGTTGTATTAAACTTCTTTCATTACAGACTGAATAAAATTCACACAGTGCTGTAAAACATATTGGTCAAATGGTTCCTAAAAAAAGAAAGCAGTTAACAACTAATTTTTAAAAAGGAATTAGAAAAGAAAATATAAGAAATTAGATAAGCGAATATGCAAATCTGTGTAAAAAGAGACACCTAGAGCGCCGCTGGAGAGCCAGTAAGTCCGTGTCAGACCGAGCCTCATTAAAATCTTGCATCAGAGCCTACCTCCGGGCTATCCGGACATCAAAAAGAACTCATAGTGCTGCTCTGATAGCTTCCGCTGAGTCACGCCCAGCCACCTGTTTAGGATAGCCCGTTCCCCTCCTTAAAGGGAGGGATACGGGCACTCCCTTGCAAGGTAAGGCTGAGGAGTTCGGTCAATTCCTCGCTGATAAAGTGGCTCGGCTTCGGGCAAACCTGGACTCCAATTGCGCAGAGCCAGCCAAGGTACCGAGGGAGGGTCTTGAGTGCCATCGTTGGATTGATTTTCAGTCTGCTACCCCTGAGGAAGTGAGAAGGCCATCAGAGCAGTGAGTGCCTCCACGTGTGTACTGGACCCGTGTCCCTCCTGGCTGGTCGCGAACAGCAGGGAGGTGACACGGGGCTGGATCCAGGCAATTGTGACGGCGTCTCTCCAGGAAGGGTCTTTCCCCCCCCCTTTAAAGGAGGCAGTGGTGAGACCACTACTGAAGAGACCATCCTTGGATCCAGTCCAGTCTCCAACCTCCAGCTCCATCGGTCCTTGGAGGAAACCGATTATCTAGACGCCTTCCAATCTGGTTTCAGGCCTGGCTACAGCACGGAAACTGCTTTGGTCACATTGACCGATGATCTCTGGAGAGCCAGAGACAGGGGCCGTGCCTCCGTTCTGGTTCTCCTGGACCTCTCAGCGGCCTTCGATACCATCGACCATGGTATCCTGTTGCGGCGGTTACGAGAGGTGGGGTGGGAGGCACCATTCTTCAGTGGTTCTCCTCCTACCTCTGGGCAGGTCGCAGTCAGTGTTGGTTGGAGGACAGAGGTCGACCCCTAGGCCCTTAATTATGGGGTGCCGCAGGGGTCGTTCGTGTCCCCCCTCCTGTTCAACATTTACATGAAGCGGCTTCTGGGGGAGGAGCCTGTCGCCAACGGGAGCTCAACGGAGCTCCTCTCAGAGTTCTGGTCTGTATATCTTATAAGATCTATAGATATCTCCCCTTTCTGGCAGAAAGGGCAGGGAGAAGGTCAGTCGTTAGGATCTCTTTGTAATTCACAGCCTTTTTTTTTTCCGCTGTGAATGGAGAAGAGGTTCAACATTAGCTGAGCTTTTACTCCAGCCAGTTCTTCGCAGCTGCTTTTTTGCAGCCCTAGGCAGGTTGCCCCCCCCCCCCCAGGGCAAAGCTAAGCTATTTAAAAATTAATCCGGGCGGGGACCATTCCTGAGGAATTTCTTCTTTTATTATCCAAAATACCAGCTTCAATTTTGTAAAAGGCTCCCTTTTCTAGCTGCGTCACAAGATGGCGATCTTATAGCTTTTGTGTTTGATGTGACGTACTTAGTCAGCCCTACTCTCCTGAAGGCTTCTCCGTATTAACTGTTAAAAGATTAACTGAGGGGAGCAGAGACTTTGATTGTTGGCTTGCTTGATTGCTTGTTTTTATTTTTATTTCTTTGGAATGGCTCCTAAATCTAAGCAGCAAGCGCTTCCTTAATAAACACATCTCAAAAAATTGCTATGAAGTCGCTGCCCTTGCCTCCTACGCCCTCCACTGGAGATTTGTTAACACAAGAATTTCTTCTCAAAACGCTTAATACTTCAGACAGGAAATTAATCATCTGATATCGGATTTATATGATCAATTTGATGCTAAAATTGCTCAAGCAAAGGAGGATAGATCGGAGTAATGACAGTTATGACAGATTATATTGCTGAAACGGAGGATAAATTGGAACTTTTGGAAGAAACCAACTCTAATTGACATCCAAAATCCAAACGTTACAACAGGAAATTGAAAATGCTCAAAACAACTTGTCATGATAAATTATAATAAGACTGCGTTTGCAATAAGAGTTAGAGGACTGCGTGAAAAGGAACAGGAATTTGAAACAGATCTTCTTTGAGGCTCTTAGCCGCTCGGTGGGAAGTCCGGGACTTAACTTTGATTGGCAGATCCAAAAAAATTTACCGCCAGAATTCGTGGGTAGCAAAACAGCGACAGCTTCCGAGGGACATAATTATATTTCACCACAAGGGAATCCAGAAATGTGATAATACAGAGGCTTTACAACAAGAGCTGAGAATTGACGGGACAGGACTTGATTGTTTTTAAAGAAATACCATCTCAAATATTAAGAGCAAGGAGAGATCTACATTTTCTTAACTGAAGAACTCAGAAATTCTCAGATTCCATACAAATGGGAAGTCCCGGCTGGCATTACAGTTACATTTGAGAATCAAAAACTCGCTTTAACTCTGTCGGTGAAGCCCGAGAATTTTATTACAAGACTTTGAAGGCGGACTTCCTGATTCCTCCGACCTGAGAGAGACAATGAGAAGACAAGCAGCGGGACACGTGGCCACCAATGGCGGAGGGTGTTGCTTTCCTCTTCCGAGACAGGGCAGAAGAGTAAAGAATAAAGACTTAGCGATGCTTTTAAAACTTCATGATTTCTGCCTGGTATAAAATGGAAAAGTTGTACATTGATGATGAGATATGGAGGCTGAAAGAAGCGCTGCTGATTGTGGACATATATTGTATATAAGATTTGTTTGAACTCTAACTCAAATTGCGCATGAATTATTTTCCTAGGCGAGGAGAGCGGAGATCGCGATCTTCTTGAGTTGTGGTTTGGGACGAACGGAGTTGGGAGCTGCGTGGGAGATGGAAGGGTAGCGAAAGCTTAACTAGACTACTTGGGGCTAGAATGCAAGCTGATGAATTGCTATTTCAATATAAGGTTAAGAAAGATTAGTCAGAGAGTCTCCAGGAAGGTGGAGTAAATATGTGAGGAGCAATGGACGGATAAAATAATATGTGGACATGGGTAAAGGCAGGGTGGAAGGTAAAAAATTTACACGTGGATGTGGGTAAGGACAGAATGGGAGGTGTTGGAAATGAAAAATGAAAGAAGTACTTGAGTTTAATGGTTTTATAGAAAGGTTTGGATATTTGGATAAAAAAGAGATAAATTAAAGGTCCGAATAGATAGATAAAGCAATGAGACCTTTAGTTGGAGAACCCCAATTGATTAACTTACCTGGCTCTAATAGAGTTTGAAACCCTGCAAGTAATAAAATAACCGAAATTTGGAATGAGGCACATTGTT
Source organism: Thamnophis elegans (assembly GCF_009769535.1). Classification (NCBI taxonomy): domain Eukaryota; kingdom Metazoa; phylum Chordata; class Lepidosauria; order Squamata; family Natricidae; genus Thamnophis; species Thamnophis elegans. The sequence continues at coordinate 67,254,884 of NC_045541.1, read as the reverse complement.
TAAGATTTACAGAGGATGGGAAGCTGTGTTAATGTAGCGGGTTTATTGATCTTTCTTGTTTTTCTTTTTTTGTGTGTCTTTTTTTTCTATTTTTTTTCTTTTAACTTTAAAGTTAGTTGGTCTTATTACACTCCAGTGCTTGTTAAAGAACTATGCCGGGTATGGGACCTGGGAAGCCGTAAGGGGGTTAGGGGGGGGGATTATAGGGGGGAGGGGGGAGGGGGAAATACAGTTTCAATTCTTAGAACAATAAGAATGCACTTGTATACTGTTGCTCGCTTTTTTTTTTTTTCTTTCATTTTCTAAAAAATAAACTGAATAGATTAATTGTAGGGATACACCAAAGTGAGGAGTAGAGGGAAAGAAGAGGGAGAAGTAAAGAGGGAGTGAGAGGGGAATGTAAGGAGGGTGAGATGGAGGGAGGGGGAGATGTCTGAGGGGGAAGGGAAGTAGAAGAGGGGAATGTTGGAGGGGAGAAATGAAAGTTGGAGGGGGAGAAGAAAGGGTGTATGGGGGATTGAAGTGTTATGTTGGTTTTTTATGGTGGATTTTTTTCCCTTTTTTTGTTTTTTTGTTACGCACAGTATATAAGTGATTGTATAAAATGAAAATGAAAATGAAATAAAAAAAATATGGTAATTAACATTTACATGAAGCCGCTGGGAGAGATCATCCAACGGCACGGGATAGGATACCATTAATACGCAGACGATACTCAATTGTATCTGTCCGCCCCGTGCCAACTCAGTGAAGCAGTTGACGTGATGTGAAAGTGCCTGGAGGATGTGAGGGTCTGGATGGGGGTGAACAGACTGGCTCTCAATCCTGACAAGACCGAGTGGCTTGTTTTTTTCCTCCCACAAATTGGCTTAGTATTCCATCTCTCAGGCTGGGGGGTGAAATTATACACCCCTCAGACAGGGTGCGCAATTTGGGAGTCCTCCTGGACCCACAACTGACTTTAGATCATCAGTTGTTGGCTGTGACCAGGGGGGCATTTGCCCAGGTCTGCCTGGTGCATCAATTGCGTCCCTACCTGAACTGGGAGGATCTTACAACAGTCACTCATGCCCTCGTGACCTCAAGACTGGACTACTGCAATGCACTCTACATGGGGCAGCCCTTGAAGAGTGTTCGGAGACTCCAGCTGGTCCAGAATGCAGCCGCGCGAGCGATTGTGGGTGGACCCCGGTACACCCACGTTACCCCTATCCTCCGTGAGCTGCACTGGCTACCTATTGGTCTCCGGATACGCTTCAGGGTGCTAATTATTACTTATAAAGCCCTTCATGGTATTGGACCTGGGTACTTGAGAGACCGCTTTCTGCCGATTACCTCCCACAGACCCATTCGATCCCACAGATTAGGCCTCCTCCGTATTCCATCTGCCGGCCAATGTCGGCTGGCGACTACTCGGAGGAGGGCCTTCTCTGTGGCTGCTCCGGCCCTTTGGAATGAGCTCCCCGTGAAGATTCAGACCCTCTCCACCCTTCAGGCCTTCTGGACGGCCTTGAAGACCTGGCTATCCCAGCAAGCCTGGGGTTGAGTTCCTCCCCCTACTCAAATTTGCTGTGTCTGTTGTGCTTTTAAATTATTTGTATTGTCTGATTGTTTTTGTCTTACTTTTTGTAATTTCCCCTCCCTTGGCTTTTGTTCAGCCGTCCTGGGTCCCTTCGGGGAATAGGGCAGGCTACAAATTGAATAAACTCCAAACTGTGTAGGTGTCAACCTCAGTTTGAGTGAATATAGCATTGCCTCCTCAATCAGAGCTCTAAAATTGATGGTGGCTGCTGTTTGTGGTCTCCTTGTGAGCAGCAACTATCTGGAGCACTTGTGGTTCTCAGGTTCTCTCCTTGTCTGGAGAGCAATTATCAAAAAGCTGGACTGCTTGCCTGGTCATCATTCTGCCATGACTATCAATTCTGCTAACAGTTCCCCTTTTCTTTCCTGGAATATCATTAAAGTCTTGGCAAATTCTAGGCTTGAAACATGATATGGAGGTTATTTTGTTCATGAGTTTATGAGCAGGCAAAAATGTTTGAGCTTGAGTACAATGATGTGATGGGTTGTGTCTATAAAGGAAGAGGTGGTGTGATGGACTACAGCAAAGCGAGTTTTCCCAGAATTAGGAAAGCCCATTCCAAGAATAGAGGGTGAGATAAGAGCAACAGAGCCTGGAGTTAAATCAGAAAAGAGGAAGAGAATTTGGATAGCCATCCTCTAGAATTTTCCAGGGTATATAGGTAAAATTAGAGTGGGATTGTCAGACTAAAAGTTCTGTCTATATGGTTTCAGCAAATAACTGGATTTTGGCTTGATTGTTCAATGACACTCATTGGCTGAACTTAAGAATGATTGAGTTATAGCTTGGGACTCAAGAAATTATTTACTCAACTATAGTCTCCAATTAAAACTATCACAACAAAGTATGAAAATGCAACCAATTATTTCTAGGATCTTAGATATTGAAATGCATAAGAGACAATATCCCAAGTGATATAAAAAGAGATTTAAGATCTCTGCCCCCATTTACAAGTTTTGTAAGAGCAAAAAAGCAACTGAATCAACTCCAGGTATGTTTGCTAATTCACAATAATTATTTAAATGTTGAGATTAGCCTTTACACACTGAATATTTATAACAATCCATATGGGAAATATTACTGAGAAGTTTCTGAACTGTATTAAAATCAGAGGCAATCTTAGTTTTAGACTTCAATGGATTTATAAAGATTTGTATTTTTCAGATATTAAAACTCTCTTAAGACTTGATTCCAAATTGATTGTTTTGCTGTAAGAAAAGAGAAAATGCATACATGAGAATTAATGCAGATCAAACGACTAGTATCAGAAAGATTCATTGAACAAGACTAACTCATCCACACCTTAAGGAATTCTTTCTTAATGTCTGATCTAAGCATTACTAAATTTTATTTAATCTAATTAAATTGAATCACTCCAATTTGAGACCCATTTAAATCTAAATAAGAATAAGACATCACCTAGAGGCAGAATTAAGAAAATGTATCAAAGAGTGGGAGAAAATTGTTTGGATCATTGTCATGAAAATGGGAAGAGATACGCTTCCTGTCTTCTTGTCTATGGGGTGAATTGTCCAAGGGAGTTTTTCAGGATTTCCCATTTGAAGACCAGCCTCCATGGCTTATGTCTATCCAAACATCATCTAAACTCCATCATGAGAAGTTTGGATATTCTTTGTGGAGAAAAAAACACATATTTATGACAGACATTGTGTCTTTTGAAGGAACATCATACCTAGGTATCCATTTTGCTGTTTCAATAAGTGTGATTTCTTGTCTTCTCAGAAAGTGCATAAGATTTTATCTTCATCCATCTTGCTTTATTAGGATGTCTAAGGACTTCTCCTTGACAACAGTCAGTCAGATGAGATCACAATACCTGCTTTTCACCCTGCCTCTTAAGAAGAGGTGTTGTGAGGTTCTGAATTAAAAATAATCTCAGCCAAATATCTGAAATTTAACCAAACTTACAGAGTGGGTTTTATTGATCCTACAGTTTCAAGATTTAATAAATTAACCAAATTATCCTGAAGAGGCACCAGGCACAGATTTGACATACAGAGCTTTTGGTTATCATGACGAATGATTTATACTAGTAGAGACATCAGGAGAAGGTAGCCATCTTGGTACATCTGCCTCTTTCATGTGTTTTTACATCATTGATCATGGAGCAATAGCAATGAACATTAGAATAGAATAGAATAGAATAGAATAGAATAGAATAGAATAGAATTCTTTATTGGCCAAGTATGATTGGACACACAAGGAATTTATCTTTGCTGCATATGCTCTCAGTGTACATAAAAAACAAGATAATTCATCAAGAACCTTAAGGTACAACACTTAATGATAGTCATAGTGTACAAATATGCAATCGGGAAACAATCAATATAAATATAAATAGTAAGGATACAAGCAACAAAGTTACAGCCCTGCAGTCATAAGTAGTGATTGGAGGCATTGCTTTGCAAAAGTTGAACTCTTGCCTTTTAAATGTCTCTAGAAATGTCTCTATTGACTAATATTTTAAGTTGTTATGATTGAAATATCGGTCTAAAATTTATTTGTTTGTTTGTTTTATATATCCTGCCTTTATTATTTTTGCCAATAGCTCAAGGCAGTGAACCTATCCAACGCACCTTCCATCTTCTATTTTCTTCACAGCAATACTGTGTGATGAGTTGGACTGAGAAAGAGTGACTTGCCCAAGGTAAATAAACAGATTAATTGAATATCTTTACCTACTATATCTTTGGCTCCACATAAAAAGAGGTTCAACTATCAACACAGGCAAGAGACACCCTAAGTATAGGAAGGTAATATTTGGGAGACAAGGAAGAAAAATATGGAAACACAAACACATGTTTTATTGCACCATAAAAGGACATGAAATTCCATGTTGATAGAATATTGAGAGCCATTGAAATCAAGACTCTTTTAATGGCTAATTGAACCTGAAATCTAGGACCCAAAGAAACAAAATTGGAAAATGGTATGGGAATTTCATGTGCTTTACTACTGCCAAATTACTACCTATCTTCTGAAAGGAATATTTGGATAAATGGTACCAAAAAAAAAAATCTGGAGCTTTCAAATCATTCTCCTTTTTAGGATATATTGCACAACTTAGAATGTGTGGAAGAGGAGGGATTATGGCTGCCAGCAGACATAAATTCATTAAAATTTGACACAGAGTTTTATAGCAACATATTACTCTAGCTTCATTACTTAACTGAAACAGGAAATGAAGCAGAGATGATAGATAGAAAGATAGATAGATAGATAGATAGATAGATAGATAGATGATAGATATATGCAGGGATAGATAGATAGATAGATAGATAGATAGATAGATAGATAGATAGATAGATAGATAGTCATTTCATTTCATTTCCCTTATTTGTATGCCGCCCTTTTCCCTGGGGGGACTCAGGGCGGCTCACAGTTAGAAAAAGGGGGGGGAAGGACAAACAATTTCCAACATAAAAACAATACAACAATTAAAAAAACACAACAGTTACACAATTCGAGTGGGGTTAGAATCTTAACCCCAGGCCAGCCGGGACAGCCAGATCTTTAAAGCGGCGTGGAAGGACTGGAGGGTGGTGAGGGTCCGAATCTCCACGGGGAGTTCGTTCCAGAGGGTCGGAGCAGCCACCGAGAAGGCTCTCCTCCGGGTAGTTGCCAGTCTACACTGGCTGGATGATGGAATTCGGAGGAGGCCTAATCTATGCGATCGTATCGGTCTGGTGGAGGTAGATAGATAGATAGATAGATAGATAGATAGATAGATAGATAGATAGATAGATAGATAGATAGATAGATAGATGGATGATATGTAGGTAGGTAGGTAGGTAGGTAGGTAGGTAGGTAGGTAGGTAGATAGATAGATAGATAGATAGATAGATAGATAGATAGAGATAGATAGATAGATAGATAGATAGATAGATAGATAGATAGATAGATAGATAGATAGATAGATAGATAGATAGATAGATATAGACAGACAGACAGACAGACAGATGCATGCATGCATAAATAGGGTGGTAGGGAGGGAGGGAGAGTTAGAGAGAGATATTCAAAGACTACATTTTTTCATAATAAACAGATTCCACCAAGCAAATATGTGGTCTGTTGAAAAAAATATCCAGATTCTTGTTGCATGAAAATAGAGACAGGGATGAACTCTAAGTAAAATAATTTTCTTTTTCCCAACAAGGGATTGAAAAGACATTTCAGAATCAGCAAATCACCTGAACCAATCCATCTATTCAAGAAATCATGGACAAAGGAAATGGTTCTGCCTTTACTGAATTCATTCTTCAGGGGTGACAGACAATCCCAAAATGCAGCTTGTTCTTTTTACAGTCTTCCTTTTTATTTATATCATCACTGTATTAGGGAATGTGGGGATGATCTCTGCTGATTTGCATAAAACCCCAACTTCACAAACCCATGTATTACTTCCTGGGCAACCTCTCCTTTGTTGATCTCTGCTGCGCTTCAACCATTGCTCCTAAAATGCTGATTGACTTATTAAATGAAAGTAAAAGGATTTCTTACAATGGCTGTGTTACGCAGCTCTTTGCATTTGACATCCTTGCAGATGCAGAATGCCTTCTGTTGGCTGTGATGGCCTATGACAGATATGTGGCCATCTGCAATCCACTCCTCTATCCAACTGTAATGTCCAAAAAGGCCTGCCAGCAAATGATCTCAATTGTGTACATTACAGTCCTGCTAGATTCAATGATACAAACTTCCTGTACATTCCAACTATCTTTTTGTAGCTCCAATGTTATCAATCACTTCTTCTGTGATGAGCCTCCACTTCTAACGCTCTCCTGTTCCGACACATACATTACTGAGATTGTGCTATTTACTATTTGGCTTCGGTGAAGCAGGCAGCGTTGGAATGATTCTTGTATCATATGTTTACATTTTGACTACTATCTTGAGAATGCGCTCCGCTGAAGGTAGGCATAAAGCATTTTCCACTTGTGCTTCCCACTTGACAACTGTTGGGATATATCACGGGACAATACTCTTCATGTACTTCCGACCAAATTCTAGTTACTCCATGGACCAAGACAAATGGGCCTCTATGTTCTACACGGTTGTGATCCCCATGCTCAATCCTTTGATCTACAGCCTGAGGAATAAAGAAGTGAAAGATGCTCTGCCAAAATCTCTTGGCTGTATATGGATTTGTATTGGGGGTAAAATTGTTTTACAATAACTTGCAAGGAGGGTACATACAGTCAATAACTTGCAAGGAGGGTACATACAGAACATCTATTTAGAAGGCACGGTAAAATCAGTTGGGCATATGTGATTTTTAAAGAATGTGGCCCTAGACAAATTTAATAAACAATAATTTCTCTATCACTTTGGAGGGGGATTCAGTGGAAAAAGAATATACATTGTATTCTCTTGTTTTTTGAACTGTGTATACACGGAATTGCGTAATCCATTGAATATTATCTCAATATTAAGCATATGTTATTTAAATATAATTGGTGCACCAATACAAGTCTCCACTACTGCCAAAAGTCACTATTTCAGTTTAATCAAAGAAACCTGGCACTTCCAACTGGTTCAATCCTTTTAGTCCCTTCCCACGATATTCATCCCTGAAAAAAATGGCAGTTTGACAGCAGTTTATCAGAAAAAAAGGGTTCCTGGCAGTCATAAATCAAAATCATTTATTGTAGAAAGCACAGAATCAAAACATGTTTATAACTATGGGCTTTAGAAATTGAAAGACTCTAACCGTGTTTAATATTTATCATTCCACATCTGTAAATTAAATACTGCTGTTGGTTCTGAATTTGTAAAGTCATAAGCAGTTCAATATGGGTTAAACCAAGGATTTCAGATATTTTTATTTAGCCATAATTACACAAGGTACCAGGCTTAGACGGCCAATGTCTCCCAGCCAAGTTGCAGGACTACCACAGTTGTAAATGAAGGTGAATTCTCAGAAGATTTTCTTAAATTCAGAGACTTCTCAAGAAAGAAGGAAAAGATGGTGTATAGCACAGGGTCGGCCAGAAGGTGTGGGAATCCAGTATGAAGAAGCCAATGCTCATACAGGATCAAAGAAAGATAAATTCTTTTATTTCTGCAGAACCAGAAGAGGACACCTTTGGGCTTCATACCAAGAAGCATGCCAGAAATCAGGCACAGGTGTTTTTATATTATTATTTGCTGCAGGAAACAAAATAAGAGAATCACTGGTTGGTACATGAAAGTCGCGCATGCAGATAAAGCAAAACCATTCCATAATATCCCAAATGATTTAATTCTACTTCATTCTCATAGAAGTTGCAACAAAGAGGAGGGTGAACTTATTTTCCAAAGCACCTGAGGGCAGGACAAGAAGCAATGGGCGGAAAGTGATCAAGGAAAGAAGCAACCTGGAATTAAGGAGAAACCTCCTAACAGTGAGGACAATTAACTAGTGGAACATTGCTTACCGAAGTTGCAGGTGCTCATCACTGGACGTTTTTAAGAAGAAACTGGTGTAGGGTGTCATGCTTGAGCAGGGGGTTGGACTGTGCTAATAGGTTTTACTTACCTCCAGACCTTTGTCTAGATGTCAGGGCTCCAAGTAACATACCCCAGCAAACAAAACTCTGAGGCAGGTAGATTCCTCAAAGAATAAGTTTGTTGGATATTCCTGTGCTTCTGATTTGATAGCTTTTGGGATTTTCCATGGAAATATTCCATATTTCCATGGAATAGCTTCCCTTCACAAGATGTGTATACTGGCACATCACTGGAGACTTTCAAAAAGGGCCTAGACAGCCATGTGTCTGAAATGGTATAGGGCAGGGGTAGTCAACCTTTTATACCTACCGCCCACTTTTGTATCTCTGTTAGTAGTAAAATTTTCTAACCGCCCACCGGTTCCACAGTAATGGTGATTTATAAAGTAGATAGGTAACTTACTTTATAAATTTATAAAGCAGAGTTACAGCAAATCCCTACCGCCCACCATGAAAGCTGGAATGCCCACTAGTGGGCAGTAGGGACCAGGTTGCCTACCACTGGGTCTCCTGCTAAAGAAAGAGATTGGACTAGAAGACTTCGAAGGTCCCTTCCAACTCTATTATTCAATGTTCTATGCTCATGTACTCCAGTCCACTTCCAGATAGTCAATGAACCAAGACAAAGGGGCTTCTACGTTCTACATGATCATGATCCCCATGGTTAATCTCTGATCTGCAGTCTGAGAAAGAAGGCCGCCCAGTGTATCATGCAAGAAGACAACTCCGCCTTTCTATCCTCCACCTGTAGGCCTTCCACTGTGTCGGAGGGGAGGATGGCCAAAGAGATAGAGGAGCATCTACAGTTGGATTTTAAGGAGCTCCTCGAGTTACTGATCCACCCCATACAACCTCTTATCAATTCCGCTAGGGGCAGCAATGGCACCAGGTTGTTGCCACTGTCATTGAATGACATCTATAAATAATTTTGGAGAAAGAATGACCTCCTGTTCATTGGTCATTGGTTCCATGAATAGAAGGACATTAGGGTCTCAAGGGGCTGGAGCCAAATCTGCCATGTTATCTGCCACCCCAATATTGGCCATTGTTTTGGCCTTAAACAGTAGGGTCTTGAATGGGGTGTGTGTGAAACAGCCCTGTGAACAAAGGCTTGTCTGGGATGAGGCCTTCATCCTCTGATAGATCCTACTCCTCTGGCTCCTGTCCTCTATGATTGAAAGCTCATTATGAAAGAAAGGGGGAGGGGAATGGGCACCCTGCCTATAAGCCAACCCAACTGAAGCTTGTGATTGTAGGCCTGATAAGCAAGAAAGCCCTGATGGAGGACAGCTCAGAAAGTCTCTCTGGAGCAGTGCAGACTCTATGCCCAGTGTAATAGTCTCAGCGATAATAGTTCACCATTCCTGAGAGAGACCAGGGCCTGGATCCTCCCCAGTATGGAGGCCCGCTGCTGTGGGAGTAAAGGTAGCTGATGTGGCAGAAGATCTAGTAGCAGAAACAGGCTCTAAAGTTGCAGATGCTAAGCAGAGAGAGGAGCAAAATCCTCCTCATACGAAGCTGCCTGAAAGTGGTGCATGACATTAGTATCATTGGGTGACCAATCCAGCTGACTATCTTACAGAATCTGCGATGGCATTTCTATCTCCAAAGGGTGGGAAATCTCAGACATACCCACTGGAATCCTGGAGGCCCTGTCTGCTTCTGCTTGCTTCTGGGCCTTGGAGAACTGTTTTTCCAATGCCTTTTGCCTCCTTCTTGCATCCTTTTCAGCAGCTGATGAGGCCCTCCTTGAATCTGGGGCCTGGAACTTGTCTGAGGCTCCCCTAGAAGATGGCCTCTGCTGCTTGGGGGAAGGTTCTGTCAGGCTGCCACTTGCAGTCAAGGAATGGATGGCCATTTTGAAAATGGTCATTAAAACTTTGAATCTTTATTCCTGCTCTAGTGGCCAAGGAAAGGTGGGGCAAATCCCAAGCCTGAGAAGGACTCCTTTCAATGCACTGCTAGAAAATAAATGATATTCAACTTTGCCTGCACCTTCATGCAATGAAGGGACTGCAAAGAAACACTCACTGTGAATGCTAGCCACCGAAACAAAATGGTGCAAAATCAGCAACATGATTTGCAAGCACCCCAGAGGATCTGTAATATGGCTCAAGAAAAGTGGTGAAATTCATTTTTTTCTTACTAACAGTTCTGTGGGTGTTGCTTGGTGGTCACAGTGTGGCTTGGTAGGCGTGGCAGGTGAAGGATACTGCAAAATCTCCGTTCCCATCCCACTCTGGGGCCAGCCAGAGGTGGCCTTTGCTAGTTCTCCGAACTACTCACAATTTTTGCTACCTGTTCTCCAGAACCTGTCAGAATCTGCTGGATTTTACCCCTGATCAGGAACCTTGTGGCCTCAGTGCTTTATGCTGAGCACGACAATTCAAACCACATAGAAATGGCTGTGGGCTCTTGAAAAGCCGACAGAGTGAAGATCGGCTTGATAAGGCTGCCACTCCCTTGTGGAGTGAAAAAACATTGCAAAAGAGCAACCAGGGCACAATTTCTGGAAAGAAATTTACAGTATCCAATTTTCCATGCCAATTAGTATCAGATATCCACCCACAGACTGAATGGGGTCTGTGCCAGCATGGGAGGCTTACCTGGGCCATATCCATTGAATAGGCTAGCTTGGAGTCCCTTCGTGGTCGCCAATTGATGAAAGAAGTGTCCTTCTGGGTTCGGCTCCAAGTGGGGAAAAAGACACTGGAGACATGGAGGCTGCTTGGAAAGATGGTTTATTGTTGGACAGGGCCACATGGCTTGAGCCCTGACCTGAAAAGGTGATCACATGCTTCAGTGTTGGTGGAGAAGAGAGAAGGGCTGAGGGAGGGGCTTGCTAAGCTTTTTATAACCTGTTTATCCCACCTCTCTGTTTCCTGTTCCTGTGTAAGAAATGTATTCTGATTGGTTGTCAGACTCCCATGGGGCCATGCAGGCGCAACTCTCTAGGCTGTGTTTTGAATCCAGGTATGGATGAGTTCTCAGATGCCATGTGGTCAGTTGAGTAAAGGGCCAATTTATCATGCTTTTAATCCCACCCCATCCCCTGGAGCTGAAGTGGAGAAGTCATTTTTATGTAAAGTGGACTAGCTTGGCCTTCTTAATGGCCCATTAACAGTGGGGATGGGCAGGAAGCTACAGGCAACTATTCTGTCTTTTAAAACATGTTGCTTTCTTTTCATATCCAGAGAAATATTCTGCCTTTTCAATATTTCCTAGGATATTTCATTTTTCTGGGAGAGGGCTGGATGATAACTTCCCACAGAGGCTTCGGCACTCCCTCCCTCTATGGAAGCCTCTGGAGTTCTAAACAGCATAGTGACGAAGTTTACCGCTGCCACTGCAACTCAGTGCAGGGAGAAGTCTCCAGCTCAAACTAGCCTTTCTGTCCTTTTGGTGCTGTTCTAAGCCTTTTATTTTCACTAATGAAATAATCCAAGCATGGATAATGAGAAATTGAGTCTCTCTACCCACACTGAGAAGAAAAAACGGAGGCCTAGCTGACAGGAAGAGCCATGTCCAAAGCTTTTCACTTCTCAGCCTCTGACCAAATAGACTGAAGATAACCCATGCTTTGACTCTCCAGCAGCGCACAAGAGAATATTGCCAGATTTAATTATCTTCAATAACTATAGATGTACTCTGTAAATTACTAAGGAGGGTCCAACCTTGCTCTCATCCTGGCTACCAGACATTCCAAGTTCCACTGTCTCTTTGCTCTTTGTGAAAGAGCCTCCTTCCTGGAACTCCTGATTGCATTTCACCACATCATACTTCATACTTAATTCTCCTTTGATTGTTATTTTTAATTCAACCTGGCTCACTCTAATATTCAATTAATTATCCAACTGAAATCTAATATCAGGCTTGCCCCAGCAAGGTCCCTTCGACTCAATTGGTTTTTGTTTTTTTTGTACTAAGGATTAGTTATTGCAGCAAAAGCAAGGCTAGACCTAAGATTCCCAGACAAAATGTTACATTTCCCCCCACTTTCCCCAGCCCTCTGCCCTTGACTGGTCCACCACTGTCCGATGGGATGCTGTTTAGATGTTTGGGGAACAGCTTGAATGTTTGGTGCCACAGTGCAATTTCACATTCTTTTCCCAGGTTAGGAGTTCTTGAAGACCGAAACAGGATATTTTTCACACATCTGATTTCCGTCAAACCTACCAAACCCCTCCCCTTCTCTACTCTCTATGTTCTGATTGCTCCTCTCCACCCACTTAACAATTTATGAGAGGATGCCAGCAAAGCACAGAGCTGAAGATGGCAGATATGACAGCGTGTATCATTTTAAAAAAAACATTTCAAAATTATTTTCCCATGAGAAAGAGAATTAATTCCAAAGTCATATTTCAAATCCATTTGAAATGGATCCTTAGTCCATTTGTGATTTTTCAAAAACAAGGAAGAAGCAGGAAAAAGAGTCACAAGTTGGAAAGCCGACAGTCATCTCTAACAAAAACTACAAACAAAGCTGCTACCTAATGTGTCTTTTGACAGCTGGCTGTAATCACTCATGCCTTTGACAAGTGAGGAGTCTCACTGAAGGCCATAATTCTGCTCACCTCTCTAGACATCAAGACCAGGAGCTTGGGGATTGTGACTCACCATCTAAGTGCTCCAGCTAAACAGGATATGCCTGTGGTTGATCAATCAATTGAATGCTAGCTTATTGGATCCTGAGGTTGACAGTCTTAAAACACAAGGTCATCTGCAAAAACATTGTCAGATTCCAGGTCAGAGTCATGTTCTGAATTGTGGCTCATAACACTTGCTTTTAAAACTTCTATCACTAATGACTGGGAAAAATTCACATGGTTCTATAAAATCTGTTAATCCAAAAGGTTCACAATAGATGAAAAGCAGTGAACAAGCAACTTCTAAAAGTAATTAGAAAATGAAATATGCAATAACAATTAGAAAAGAAAATATGTAAATTCTTGTAAGCGTTAACCTCAGTTTGAGAGAAAATAGCTTTCCTTCATCTCCCAAAGCTATAAAGCTGATGATGACTGTTGTCTTGTGGTGTCCTTATGAGGAGCAACTATCTGGAGCACTTGTGATTGATCTCAAGTTCTCCCCTTGTCCAGAGAGAATTATCAAATAGCTAGACTTCTTGCCTGCTCTTCTTTAAGGTTAGGGTTAGAGTAAGATTGGATTAGACTGGCAAGATTTTGTCTATGTGATGTCAGCAAATTTAAAAAAGAGAATTTTTGTTGGGTTATTCAATGTCGTTCTTGGGCTGGATCTCAAAATTGTTGAGTTGTGGATTGGGACTCAAAGGGTTATTTACTTAACTATAGTCTCCAATTAAAACTATTGCAACAAAGCATGAAAATACAACCACTTACCTCCAGGATCTGGGGTATTGAAGTACATAAGAGGCAATATCCCAAGTGATACGCAAAGAGATTTAAGATCTCTGCCCCTATTTACAAGCTTTGTAAGAGCAAAAAAGCAACTGACTCTACTCCAGGTATGATTGCTAATTCACAAGATTTATTGAAATGTTGAGATTAGCCTTTACACACTGAATATTTATAACAATCCATATGGGAAATATTACTGAGAAGAATATTCTGAACTGTACTAAAATCATAGGCAATATTAGTACGATTTATAATGGTTTGCACTTTCCAGATATTAAAACTCTCTTAAGATTTGATTCCAGATGGATTATTTTGCTGCAAGAAGAGAGAAATGCATAAATAAGAATTAATGCAGATCAAATTACTAATATCAGAAAGATTTGTTAACAAGACTGGCTCATCCTCACCTTAAGGAATTCTTCCTTAAAATCTGATCTAAGCATTACTAAGTTTAATGTAATTAAGTTGACTCTCTCCAATTTGAGACTCCTGTAAATCTAAATAAGACATCACCTAGAAACCTGAATTATGAAAATGTATCAAAGAGTGGTAGAAAATTGATTGGATCATTGTCATGAAAAGGGGAAGAGATATGCTCCCTACCTTGCTATCTATGGAGTGAATTGAGAGCTTTTCAGGATTTCCCATTTGAAGACCAGCCTCCATGGCTTATGTCTATCCAAACATCATCTAAACTCCATCATGAGAAGTGGGGAGAATCTTTGTGGAGAAAAAAACACATCTTTGTGACAAGCAGGATGTCTTTTGAAGGAATATTACACATAGGTTATCCATTTTGCTATCTGTTTCAATAAGTGTGATTTCTTGTCTTCTCAGAAAGTGCATAAGATTCTATCTTCATCCAGCTTGGTTTTTAGTATGCCTAAGGACTTTTTGACAACAGTCAGTCAGATCATTAATACCTGGTTTTTACCCTGCCTCTTAAGAGGAGGTGTTGTGAGGTTCTGAATTAAGAATAATCTCAGCGAAATATTTGAAATTTAACCAAATTGACAGAGAGGATTCTGCAGTTTCAAGACTTCATAAATTAAACAAATAATCTTGAAGAAGCATCAGGCACAGATTTGACATACAAAGCTTTTGGTTATCATGATGGATTATTTTTACCAGCAGAGACATCAGAAGAATGCTGCACTCTTGATGCACCTACCTCTTTCAATGACTTTTTACATCATTGATCATGAAGATGTCAATGAATATTTGGAGGCATCACTTTGCAAAAGATATCTCTAGAAATGATATTGCCTTATGTTGACTGATATTTCAAGTTGATATCATTGAAATATTGGTCTAAAATTGTTTGTTTGTTTGTTTGTAACCTGCTTTTTATTTTTTATCAACAACTCAAGCTGGCAAACATATCAGTTCCTCCTATTTCCCCATAACAACATCCCTGGGAGGTGAGTTGGGCTGAGAAAGAGTGACTGGTCCCTGATCAATAATATCTCTACCTCCTATATAATTTGGCTCCCCATAAAAAGAGGTTTAGCTATCAACACAGGCAAGAGACACCCTAGATACATAAAGGTAGAAAATGTGGAGAAAAAATGTAAAAAAGACATGGAGGTTTTCACATAAAAACACATGAATTATGAAATGGTAACTTAACCTCTGAGACAGGTCAGACATGTTAATTGAATATCTCTTCTTCTTCTATATTATTTGGCTCCACATAAAAAGAGGTTCAGCTAGGAACACAAGCAAGAGACAGCCTAAGTACAGCAAAGTATATCACTTGGAAGATATGGAGGAAAAAGTTATGGAGAAGCAAACAAATGTTTTATTACACCCTAAAAAGACATGAAATTCCACATTGATAGAATATTGGGAGCAACGGAAACCAAGACTCTTTTAATGACTGGTGAAACCTGAAATTTGGAACTCAAAGAAACAAAACTAGGAAATGAATGGTGTGGGAATTCCATGTACTCTGCTACTGCCAACTTACCATCTACCATCTGAAGGGAATATTTGGATAAATGGAACCTGGAGCCTTCAAATAATCCCCTTTCTATGATATAATGCAAAGTTTCCAAACAAATGGAAGAGAGGGAATAAGGGCTGCTAGCAGATATAAATTCATTAAAATTTGACACGTACTTTTATAGCAACATATCTACTATAGCAATATATTAATCTCCATCCACTTAACTGAAACAAGAAATGAAGCAGGGAGATTAGAATTTTATACTTATATTCAAAGACTGTAATTTGGCAAAATAAATAGATTAGAACTAGCAAATATGATGTGTACTGAATTAAGTAAGTAATGGGGCCCCAATTCTCTTGGGGAAAAAATCCAGATTCTCATTGCACTAAAATAGGAATAGGGATGAAGCTCTAAGTAATATAATTTTCTTTTCCTAACAAGGAATCAGAAAGTCATTTCAGGATCAGCAAATCACCTGAACCAATTCATCTACTCAGGAAATCATGGAGAAAGGAAATGGTTCTGCTTTAACTGACTTCATACTTCAGGGATTCACAGACAATCCCAAAATGCAGCTTGTTCTTTTTACGGTCTTCTTTCTTGGTTTATGTCATCACTGTATTAGGGAATGTGGGGATTCTCTTGATTTGCACCAAGCCCCAACTTCACAAACCCATGTATTATTCCTGGGCAATCTCTCCTTTGTTGATCTCTGCTGTGCCTCAACCATTGCTCCTAAAATGCTGATTGACTTATTAAGTGAAAGTAAAAGGATTTCTTACAATGGCTGTGTTACGCAGCTCTATGTATTTGACATCCTTGCAGATGCAGAATGCCTTCTGTTGGCTGTGATGGCCTATGACAGGTATGTGGCCATCTGCAATCCACTCCTCTATCCAACTGTAATGTCCCAAAAGGCCTGCCAGCAAATGATCACTCTTGCTTACTTTACAGGCCTGCTAGATTCAATGATACAAACTTCCTCTACATTCCGGCTATCTTTTTGTAGCTCCAATGTTATCAATCATTTCTTCTGTGATGAACCTCCACTTCTGATGCTCTCCTGTTCTGACACATATATAAGTGAGATTTTGTTATTTACCTTTGTTGGCTTTGTTGAAGCAAGCAGCATTGGAATGATTCTTGTATCCTATGTTTACATTTTGGCTACAATCTTGAGAATACGCTCTGCTGAGGGCAGGCACAAAGCATTCTCCACCTGTGCTTCTCACCTGACAGCTGTTGGGATATACCACGGGACAATACTCTTCATGTACTTTCGGCCCAGCTCCAGCTATTCCATGGACCAAGACAAATGGGCCTCTATGTTCTATACAGTTGTGATCCCCATGCTCAATCCTTTGATCTACAGCCTGAGGAACAAGGAGGTGAAAGATGCTATGTCAAAATCTCTTGGCCATATATGGGTTTGGAAAGGGAGAAACTTTGTTTTACCATGACTTGAAAGGATGGCCATTTGGGGAGTGGGGATACATACAGAACATCTATCTAGAAGGCATGGTAATACCAGATTGGATATATGTGAATTTTTAAAGATGTGGCCCTAGACAAATTTAATAGGCAACTTAATAATAATCTCTACCACTTTTTTAAAAATGGTAGAGGGGGGCTTACATTTTATATT
The DNA here is from genome assembly GCF_009769535.1 of Thamnophis elegans. Lineage (NCBI taxonomy): Eukaryota > Metazoa > Chordata > Lepidosauria > Squamata > Natricidae > Thamnophis > Thamnophis elegans. The sequence goes on along the minus strand of NC_045541.1, from coordinate 67,237,819 downwards.
CTTGTTTTTTCAACTCTACATGAAATTGCTCAATCCAATAAATTTCTTCAGCTCTGACTGGATGATGGGGAATGGAAGGATTTATATTCCTGGCAGACAGCTAGTCATTTGCATTCTTTTAGAGAGCCAACAGTTCCTTCTTGGAACCATTGAAAGGACTGCGTTGTAGACTGAAGATACTATAGATGCTGTTGTATCTCTCCCTCTGTTGAGAGAGGGATCAAGTCTACAACACAGTCCTTTCAACAGTTCCAAGAAGGAACTGTTGACTCTCTAAAAGGATGCAAATAACCAGCTGTCTGCAAGGAATATAAATCCTTCCATTCCCCACCATCACTCAGAGCTGAAGAAGCTTCTTGGATGAAAAGTGAAATATCTTCAAAGAAAAAGAAGAAGTCCAGTTGCCTCCTCAAAAAGCACCTTTGGGGCACCTATTCATCATGGTTCCTGCTAATAGGTGCTGATTATTCAATAGATCTAAAGAATGATATATAAGCCCAGACTCACATCCACTGCGCATGTGCAGGATGGAAAATGGCTGCCCGAGCTGAACGCTCGGGCTTGCGAGGAGTGAAGAACAGGCAAATTCTCGGGACTGAGCTTCCGGACTTTGGAAAGGAGGAGTCCCTGCGAGAGATTGATCATCGGGCGAGCCGGGGGAGCATTTGTCAGGAGGGGGTCGCTTTCGGGGGGCCCTGGATGGCGTTCCGGTGTTGTTACATCTCCGTGCTGGCTGGCGGCGGCGGCGGCATTCTGAGAGCGGCGGCGGCAGCGCTTGGGCGGCGTGTGGCTTCCGGCTGCACTGTAAGCTCAACTCAAGGACCAGGTGGCAAGAGAAGCCAGGGCCCTGGTCTCAGGTTGTTGCTGCTAAATGCCAGGTCTGTGATTCATAAAGCTCCCCTTGTCCGGGACTTAATACTTGACGAGGGGGCAGATCTGGCATGTATTACTGAAACCTGGTTGGGCCATGAAGGAGGAGTCCCACTCTCAGAAATGTGCCCGGAAGGGTTCCAGGTGCTCCACCAACTGCGACGCCAGAGAAGGACTGGGGGAGTGGCAATTATTATCCGAGGATCATTAGCTCCTCGCAGGAGCCCTGCTCCAGAGATTGTGTGGTGTGAGTCCCTTCTTTTGAAGTTGGACCTAGGGGTTCAAGTGGGCTTGCTTTTGACTACCTACCTCCAGCTGCGTCACAACAGCCCTGCCTGTGCTCCTGGAGTCAGTAGCCGGGTTGGCGGTCGAGTTCCCCAGACTGTTAGTACTGGGGGACTTCAACCTGCCGTCCCTAGGCAACACTCTGATGGGGCCCAGGAGTTCATGGCTTCCATGACAGCCATGGACTTGACCCAGGTAGTTCAGGTTCCGACTCATAGAGCGGGACACACACTCGACCTAGTGTTTCTCTTGGGGCAGTGGAGATGTGATCTTGAGTTAAGGGGAGTAGAGATCTCACCCTTGTCATGGTCAGATCACTTCCTGTTGAGGCTTGATTTTCGGAAGCTACTCCCCCACTGCAGGGAGGTGGAACTGATTAAGTGGTTCCGCCCCAGGCACCTGATGGACCCGTTGGGATTTCAGAAGGAGCCTGTGGAAACACTTGACTCTCTTGCCCACAATCCGTCAGAGTCCTTGGTCGCCGCGACCTACAGCGGCGACTGAGGCGCTAGATCAGATTGCGCCTTTGCGGCCTCTCCGCGGCAGTGGATCCAGGAGGGCACCTTGGTTTATCGAGGAACTCCGGGAGATGAAGTGCCAAAAGAGACGCCTAGAGCGACGTTGGAGCGCTAGCAACTCCGAATCCGACTGAACACTATTAAGCCTTTATTAGGACTTATTTAGTGGCGATACGGGTGGCAAAATGTGCACATTTTTCCACTCTTATTGCATCCGCAGAATCTCGCCCAGCTGCCCTGTTTAGGATAACCCGTTCCCTCCTGAAAGGGGGGGAAATGGGGGATGCCTTACAGGGACGAGCCGAGGATTTGCTCAGTTTCTGTCAGACAAAATCGCTCAGATTCGGACAGACCTGGACTCCATTTGGACAGAACCAGTGGAGATGCCGAGGGAGGGTCTTGTTCAGACTTTCTGGAATGAGTTCCAGATTGTCACTCCTGATGAAGTGGACAAGGCCATGGGAGTGATGAGTACCTCCACCTGTTTACTGGATCCGTGTCCCTCCTGGCTGGTTTCAACCAGCAGGGAGGTAGCACGAGGCTGGCTCCAGAGAATTACAAACGTTTCCTTGTGGGAGGGATCTTTTCCACAACCTCTGAAGGGCATGGTGAGACCCCTCCTCAAGACCCAGCTATTCTTAAAAACTATCGTCCAGTCTCCAACCTCCCTTTTCTAGGAAAGGTTGTTGAGAAGGTGGTGGCCCTCCAACTCCGACGGACCTTGGACGAAGCAGATTACCTAGACCCTTTTGAGTCTGGTTTCAGGCCTGGTTACTGCACCGAAACTGCTTTGGTCGCACTGACCAATGATCTCTGGCGGGCCAGAGATAGAGGACATTCCTCTATCCTTGTGCTCCTTGACCTCTCATCGGCCTTCAATACCATCGACCATGGTATCCTTCTGCGACGGCTGGAAGAGGTGGGAGTGGGCGGCACCGTTCTACGGTGGTTCTCCTCTTACCTCTCTGACAGTCACAGTCGGTGTTGGTGGGGGGGGCAGAGGTCGACTCCTAGGCCCCTCAACTATGAGGTGCCACAGGGGTCGGTCTTGTCCCCCCTCCTATTTAATATCTACATGAAGCCACTGGGTGAGATCATTCACCGGCACGGGATCAAATACCACCAGTACGCGGACGACACAGTTGTATCTGTCCACCCCATGCCAACTCAGCGTAGCGATGGAGGTGATGTGCCAGTGCCTGGAAGCTGTTAGGGTCTGGATGGGAGTGAACAAACTCGCACTCAATCCTGACAAGACCGTGCCTGTGGATGTTGCCCCCTAAGGAAAGTCCAGCTAGTCCATCCTTAAGCCTGGGAGGAGAAAATTTGCTCCCCAGAGGGGGTCCGCAACTTGGGGGTCCTCCTGGATCCGCAGCTGACTTTGGAACATCACCTGTCGGCTCTGACCAGGGGGGCCTTTGCCCAGGTTCGCCTGGTGCACCAGTTGCGGCCCTATTTGGACCGGGAGGCACTTCAAACAATCACTAATGCCCACGTCACCTCAAGACTGGATTACTGTAATGCGCTCTACTTGGGGCTGCCCCTGAAAAGTGTTCGGAGACTACAATTAGTCCAGAATGCAGCCGCGCGAGCGATATTAGGTGTACCAAGGTACATGCACACTACACCTATCCTCCGCGAGCTGCACTGGCTTCCCATTGGTCTCCGAGCATGATTTAAAGTGCTGGTTATCACCTTTAAAGCCCTACATGGCCTAGGACTCGGATATCGAGACCATCTTCTGCCGCATACCTCCCTAAAGACCGATAAGATCACACGGATGGTCCTTCTCCAGGTGCCATCAGCTGGACAATGTTGGCTGGCGATGCCTCAGAGTAGGGCCTTCTCTGTTGCTGCTCCGGCCCTATGGAATGAGCTACCCCAGAGATCCGGACCCTACCCACTCTCATGGCATTCCGAAAAGCTATCAAAACCTGGCTGTTCCGGCAGGCCTGGGGCTGTTGACCTCTTGATTGAGGTCCAGCCCCACTTAGACTGGGTGCATGTTGTTTTCTTTTAATTTGTTGTGTCTTATTGTTTTAATCTTTTTAATATTTCTTACTTCTGTAAGCCGCCTGGAGTCCTCCGGGATTGGGGGGCCTATAAATTCAATAAATGGAATGGAAATGGAATGCACTTTATTAAAAAAAATACCAAGTAAAGGCTCTCCACTTCCTGGTTATATATATCCTCTTCTGTTTCTTGTGATCTGGATCTGGGTACATTGTTGGGAAAATAAATCACATAGGTTTGGGTAGTTTTTGCTAATTCCATGTTCTAGCCCTTCCATGCTCAGTTCCAAAGTTTGATGTTGGGACTTCAGAGCTTTAGCACTTCTGCTTTCTGGCTGTTACATCTATGTGACCAAACTGATTTTATGTGCTTTTTGCAGCCCTCATTAAGTGACTCACTACAAGAGTTCACTGTGGGTGCAGTTTTGCCAAAAACTGGAAATAAATGCGTAGTTTCAGGAAAATGATTGGAAAATGTTTCATATGGCTGCAGGAAACTACAAACAGCTGTATAAAGCAGTCCAGTTGCCAAGTCGCCAAAAATATGATCAGGTGACTGTAGAGGGGAGGAAGTGACCATCAGAATTTCAAATCAGATCATAAGTACCCCTCAAATAGATTTGTTGGGACTTTGAATGGTCCTTTAAGTGACTGATCATAAATCAACCATTAGTAAGATCATGGAGAGTGTTATGTGTACATACATTAGAGCTAGACAGCTGAATTTAACTCTACAGCCATCAAAAGAAACTTTAACATGACTTTATTTTTACTCTAAGATTCCTCCAATTAAAACTATCACAAGAAAGCATGACAAATGCAACCACCTTATCTCCAGGGTCTGGGGTATGAAATGCATGAGGGATATTATCCCAGGTGGGTTGAAAAGACATTTAAGATCTCTGTCCCTATTTACCAGTGCAAAGAAAGCCACTGACTTAATTCCAGGTATGTTAATTTAGAAAATGATTTACGTTAGTGTTAAACTTTGCCATTCTTTCTTCTTTTTCTTTCTTCCTAATGTTTTTTCCTGCAAGTACAGTATATGCTTTTTTTCAGATCAATGGAGTGTGTTGATTAGAACAAGAATGACCCATCAGCTTATGCCCAAGCCTCTCATTGTGCATTGAGTGAGTGGCTAACCAGTCACCCAGCCAGCTTTCATGCTTAAGACAGGACTAGAAATCAGAGACTCCTAGTTTTTATTCCTGGTGGCCTTTAACCCATTACACCAGATAGATCTCCCTAGACTTTTTGCCATTATACAACTGCATATTTATAGTAACAGTATTCATACCATATTTTTGTATATACTTAATGGACTTTGCATTCTATATTGTGTGCCACCTAAAACATTCAACAAGCAAACTGTTTCAGGTTTTTGGGTTTTTTTTTTTTTTTTAAAGCATTATCTTGATCCTGGGTCAGGCTCAGATTCTGGCACAAAGAAGCTTAGCTCACCTTCCTGGACAATTCATATTAGCAGAAATATAGGAAAATGCTACCCAGTTGCTATGCCTATGTCTTTCAGTATCTTTTTATATCATTCACAGACTCCTGCAATTTAGTGCTTCCAGAAATTACAGTACGTTGACATATTTCTATATCATTTCAGAATTGTCCTGCAAGGTTTATTTTGGGTACCAGGTTATTTAGCAAATATTTTACCCTAAACCTTTGAATGCTAATATTTAATTTTATTTTACATTGGTTTTCTTTTAATTGCTAATTTAATATTTGTCTTCTAACTTGTACATCACCTAAAGCCATTAAGAAGGAAATCGTTCATACATGTCTTTTAGATTATTTATGAATTCCAGGTTTGTGAAATGTTGAGAACAACTGAAATAAGGAGTCTTACAAGGGCTGAATACATCTAAAATTTATACCCTAAACAAATAAAAGGGAAAAAATGAATTGGGTGAGAAATTCACCTGCTGGTCAACTCCTACTCTACTGAAAAAGGAGGTGAATATAAACAGGAATTAAGCACCATTAGTCACCTTAATTTGCATTAAATCATCTTTTCCAGATTGTAATGGAAGGTTTCTAAATTGGAGAGGGTAGAATAGAGATGCCGAAGCTAGAAATCCATTATGGTCCCAACATATAGTTTACAGCACCACTTCATATAGCAATTAGTGGTTACATTATTCTGTAGGCCTTCACTTACATGGCAATGTGTAATTGAGGTTTGATATAAAATGCTTCACTGTTTGAGTTTTTCATTAACTAGGTTTCTTTTAATGTATTACCCTATATAACTAAAGTTCTCTGCTCGCGCTATGTTATCCTGTAGTAGTATGATAAATCCTCTTGAAAAAGTGTCCAGTTGTTTTATGAAGAGAGAAGCACATGAATGAAGCCCCAAATAATGCAGGTTTGTCTTTCCCTAACAAAGGATCAGAAAGACATTTCAGGATCAGTAATATCCTGAATCCAGTGACCACAGAGACAAATCATGGATAACAAAAATGAATCTGTCATTACTGAATTCATTCTTCAGGGATTCAGAGGCAATCACGAAATGCAGTTTATACTTTTTACGATTTTCCTCCTGGTTATGCATCACTGGTCTTAGGGAATGGGGGATGATTCTATTGATTTATATTAAACCCCAACTTCACAAACCCATGTATTACTTCCTGTGCAACCTTTCCTTTGTTGATCTCTGCTGCTCTTCAACCATTTCTCCAAAAATGCTGATTGACTTGTTAGTTGAAGGAAAAAGAATTTCATTCGGTGCCTGTCTACACAGCTCTTTCTGATTGGTATATTTGCAGATACAGGGTGTGTTTTGTTGGCCATGATGGCCTATGACAGATATGTGGCTATATCTGCAATCCACTCCTCTATCCAGCTATAATGTCCAAAAGGCCTGCCAGAAAATGATTGCTGGTGCATATTGTATAGGCCTAATGGATACAATTGTATACACTTCTCAACATTTCGACTGACATTCTGCCGGTCAAATGTTATTAATCATTTCTTCTGTGACATACCTCCACTCTTAATTATCTCCTGTTCAGATACATACATCAGTGAAATAGTTATAATTGTCACTGCTGGCTTTCTTGAAGCAAGTAGCATTGGAATGATTCTTGTATCCTATGTTTACATTTTGATTACAATCTTGAGAATGCGCTCAGCTGAGAGTAGGTACAAAGCATTTTCCACATGCACCTCTCACCTGACAGCTGTTGGGATATACCACGGGACAATACTCTTCATATACTTGCGGCCCAGCTCCAGCTATTCCATGGACCAAGACAAATGGGTCTCGTTGTTCTACCACAGTTGTGGTCTACATGCTCAACCCTTTGATCTACAGCCTGAGGAACAAGGAAGTGAAAGATGCTGCAACTAAATCAGTGAACAACTATGGATTTTTAAAGGGAATAATCCTAGATACGTTTAATGGACAACTTCATTACAAGCGCCGCCATTTTCCAAAGAGGAAGACTATCAATGAGAAAAAGAATTTACTTGCTAGCAATCAACAAAGAGAAGGTCCTGGTAACCTTAAACTCAAAATTATGATTTTTACACATCACAGGATCAAAAACCTTTATGGATAGTAAAAATCAGAAGTTTGCAAACCACCAGTGGTTCTCAACCTTTTCTTCACAATAGACTCCCTTTAAATATATTTTGTAAAAACACTTGGTAATAAATGGGTTTGTTTCATAATTGTTGTTTCTAAAGAAGAAGAATATTAGTGAAATTCATATATTTGCACAGCTTTTCTAAAGCTGGGCTTTTGTGTTCTCATCCTTTTCAGAATTATCATATATTAATTGAGTGCAGTGCAGATTAATATTGTAAACAATCATACTATTGTAAGATAAGTCTGGTATTTTATCCAGATAGTTTTTTTGATTCAGATTATCATATTAGCAATCATAATAATAGCTATTTCCACATTATTCAGCTAGGCTTATCCAATCTATTGCCATGAAGCCTTGGGTTTATTGGATCTGGAATTCAACATATCCAGAAAGAAACCAGAATGAAGAAAAATAGAGTAGCTAGACATTATTTTATTATCCTTTAAACAAAAATCTTTTAACAACTTTGACTGGAATGGTTTCTCTATTTCTATAGAGTTAGTTCTGAATGAATATTATTCTTCATAGGAAAATTGATGGCCAAAGAGGGATAAAGATAACTTCTGATTAAATTAATATGGAATTTTGCAACCAGCAGAAACTTATAAGGTTTATATTTTATTTCAATCTATTCATGAATCCTATTTTTTACTTAGAAATATATATCTCAGAATGCATTTTCCCATGTCAGTGAAACTGTATTATGATAAGTTCAGTATATGTAAAAGGAAGAGGTTTCTCACACAGCATATTATTTGTGCACTCCGAAACTAATATGTTGTATAAAGATTATACAAATTCATAGACACTGCGTTACTTGGTAGCATGAATAAACTTCAGACTCAGCTTTGTAATGAGGAAAAACCAGAGCACTGTCAAGAAAGCTTTGAGAGATTACATTGGGTTTTCATACTATCTAACCAGGGGTGTCAAACTCAAGGCCCCCAGGCCGAATCTGGCCCATTGGGTGCTTAGATCCGGCCTAGGGGCCGCCCTGCAGACTGGCTTGTGGTGCCTCTGCCATTGAAAACAGAACTCATGCAGGGCCCCTGAGCTCTGTTTTTGCTGGCAGAGTGCTCCAGGAGGCCGTCGCACCCAAAATGGAGCTTGGGAGCCTGCCTTAACACTTGGCCATCACAGGTACCCCCAACACAAGTGACATCAAGCTGGCCATGCCCACCTAGCCATGCCCATCCTGAGCCCCGAGGTCAAACACCACCCTGATGTGGCCCTCACTTAAATCGAGTTTGACACCACTGAGCTAACTATATTAATTTTATGTAAAGAAGGATGTGATTCATCTAGAATCTCTTAATCCAAATTATCTGGAATCAAATGAAACCAAAGAGCAGTGAGTAAAAATACTCCAAGAAAAAGATGTAGCGATGTTAAAATGTTAAGCATAAAACTATTTCATCTGGAGGTAAAAGCTCAATTTAATAAATATCCAAACTGTAGTTCCCATTCTTCATATTTAAATATAAACATGGCCCAAGATGATTGCATCCTGGACAACTTATCTTTGTATTAATTAATTATAAATTAATGGCTTATGTTGAAATCAAATTATTAAATTAATGCTCATGTTGAAATCAAAACTTAAAATAATTATTCGCATTGGAAATTAGAGACTAGCTTCATCTACATCTAAATAAGCCAGTGTAAATTATTGCTTGCATCTGGATCTATTCTAAAATCCATTCATTCTCCAAGGATTACATGCATTTTACTTGAATCTAATTCACATAAATGTATCTAATTATATTTATTGAATTGCCCATTAAATACCATAACACATAGATGGTCCTTTCTGTATGCATGCTATTGGAGTGTATACTTCACAGGGACGTGCAGTCAGGGGGAGGCAGGGGAGGCAGACCCTCACCACTGTCATCATGAAAAGAAAAAAAATGTAAAAGGAAAAAGGCTGAGCTAGTTGCTGCCAGAGTCACAGTGGATGACTCTGCGTAGTGCTTAACTGTTTAAAAAACCATCTTAAAAAGTGCCCTCTACAGAAGGAGGCGGGGAGAATGAGGTGCCTCTTCTAGTCTGATTTTATGATCACTGGAGCAGAGTTAAGCAAGGGTTAAAAGCTGAAAAATTCCTGACGTAATGAGGCACGTCGTTCTCCTGCCTCCTCCTCTAGAGGGCAATTTTTTAGAGGGTTTTTTAAACAGTTAAGCAGAGTCATCCACACGGTGACTCTGGCAGCAACTAGCTCAGCCTGATCTCAGCTCTTGCCTTTTCCTTTTACATTTTTTTTTCGTTTCATGATGGCAGGCAAGAGCAGAGTTGAAATTCTCTCTGAACAGCTGGAAAAGGTACGTGTGTGGGTCGGAGGAAGGGGGAGGAATTCAAACTTCATCCTCAAGTGTAGATCCCTCCCCAAGTGTAGTTTGATTGCATGCAGAGCTACATTGCCTTTACACACACACACACACACCACACACACACACACACACACCTGGATAAAAGTATATAAGCCAGCTTCACTGATTACAAGTTTGAAAAGGTAATGTGGCTCCACCTGCAATCAAAGGCTCAGATCGGAAGGCAGTAGGGGAATGGGGGGGTATGGCAGAGGAGCTGCTTTCAAGCCATTGGAAAATATATCCAGTCCAACTTCTCTGTTTGAGATTGAGTGAGTGAGAGAGGGATCCAACTTCTCTGTCCGTGTGTGTCTGTTTGAGAGGGGGGAGGGAGGGATAGAGGGAGGAAGGAGGGGGAGGGAGAAGAAAAAGAATGAAAGAAAACTTTTTTGCAAAGGAGAAACAATTTTTGTTGCTTTACATCAGAACTGAGCATGTCTGGCTGTGGAATTCTGGGAGTTGAAGTCCACAAGTCTAAAAAAATTTGAAACCCCTGTGTCAGTGCCTCACCAGCCATCAACCTCATCGCACGTCACTGATACTTCATGACTCTGCCCTTAAGAATTCCACTTTATGACTCACTACACATTTCAATAATTTTGTTTCCCTGCAGTCTGTGAGATAATTGGCAAATAATACATCATCTTAAAAAAAAACAGGAAAACAATCCATCAGTCACTGGAAGTGTGGAGTGTTCCATAATAAAAGAGAAATCAATTAAGCCTGCTGTTTCCAGATGAAACATGTTTAGGGGATCAAGATATATTGCTAAATTCTTGGCCTCAAGACTGAATGAGAGCTACCCCTTTTCCCCCAGCCTTTTGATTGAATACTGCCTTCTTTTTAACCCTATCCTGACTTGATTTATTATATGTTGACATAATTGCGTCTTTCTCTTTTGATGGCCATATAAGGTCTTAATAACAGCAGCACAACATTTTTACTAGAAGCAGAATTAGGACTTTAAGCAGGCAAATGGCAGGGAAATGCTGCTTTGGACCATAGAATTATAGAATCATAGGGTGGGGATCTTAGCGATCTTCTAGTCCAACCCTCCTGCCCAACATAACCATGGCTAATGGTTAAAATAGTACTATCAACAGTAACATTATTTTCGCAGGAGCAAGCCCAGTGCGGGATTCAGCTGGTTCGCACTGGTTCAGGCGAACTGGTTGTTACATTACTCACCCCCCCGGTCTCAAAGTGGATCCTGGGTGCTGTGCTGCAATGGAGAAATGAGCAACAGAGCAGCTGGCGCAAGAGAAGAAGAAGGTCACTTTCTCTCCTTCTTCCCTCGCGCTGGCCACTCCATTGCCCATTTCTCCATTGCAGCACAGCATCCAGGATCCACTTTGATAGCGGGGTGTAATTTAACAACTGGCTCAGGGATAAAATTCAGAAGGTTCTGAGAGCCAGTAGTGGAAATGTTGAGTAGTTCAGAGAACTGGTAAATACCACTTCTGATTGGCCCCAGAGTGGGGTGGAAATGGAGATTTTGCAGTATCCTTCCCCTGCCACACCCACCAAGCCACGCCCACAGAACCGGTAGTAAAAAAAATTGAATTTCACCACTGAACCAGTTCACCCAGAGTCAGCTAGGCCACCGTGGGAGGTTCATCCCACATGTGCAGCAGGGCTGCACGACAGGGATGGGCCACTCCTTCCATGACAGCCAACCTGACCTGGGCGAGCCAGTTGTTAAATTATTTGAATCCCAACACTGAGCAAACCCTGGCCTGCTTCAGAGCCAGTCTATACACCATAATACCCATCAAGATTTATGTTTGTGTGAATCATCATATTATGACAGAGTGCTCTCTTTACATGCGGGAGCTCATGGTATATATGAAGCACAAGATGATGGCAAATGACTGGAGCTAATATCAATCAGGCATGATCGCATGTGAAGTCTATGTTGCAGCAATTAAACAAGGGGTAGGTACTCTCCCTGATTGCCTGTGAACAATTGTTTGAAGGTCTCAGGACTCTCACATGAAAGACCAGCCTCCAGGGATTCCCTCTAGCACCTGAACAGCCTCTGAATTCCATTATGAGCAGTTGATCATTCTTTGTAGACAAGAAAATTCCAATTAATTATGGATCTGACATCTTTTTAGGCAATGTTATGGACAGGTCATCATGCTATGTAATAAGTCTCTCTGAGTAAGTTTTGTTGCTTGTCTCTTTAGAAAGCATGTCTCCCTCTCCTTTGATTCATTTGCATATTAGTTCCATCTTATCCCTTCTGGACAACCATGTAAACATTTATGCTATGGGGATATACGATCATCTTCAATTGATTTATCAGTTCATTCCTATCTAAAATATAACAAATTGTCTTTGATAACATCTATTGCAGGGGTGTCAGACTCAAAGCCCGCAGGCTGAATCCGACTCATGTTGTGCTTAGATCTGGCCCACGGGGCTGCCCCTGGAAACAGCAAAGGACTGGCTGCGGTGCCTCTGCCAGTGAAAACGGAACTTCCAGGCCCTGTTTTTGGCCATGCACAGCCCCCTTGAGCTGTTTTCCACTGGCAGGAGGTTGCAGGAGGCCATCATGACCAAAACTGGGACACGGAGGGCTAGGTAGGGTCTATCCCAGCCAAAAATGAGCTCAGTTTTTGCTGGCAGAGGGTTAGCAAAACAAATGAAACAAAAGGAGAAATGTTTCCCCTTTTGCATTTGAGCAAGCCAGAAGGACAGGAAAGGAGAAAGGGAAAGAAGAAAGAAAAAGAAAAGGAGGTCAAAGAAGGAAAAACAGGGGATAAGGGGAAGGCAGAAGAAAGGAGAATGAAGAGGTAGTTAACAGGAAAGGAAAGGAAAGGAAAGGAAAGGAAAAGGAAGGAAGGAAGGAAGGAAGGAAGGAAGGAAGGAAGGAAGGAAGGAAGGAAGGAAGGAAGGAAGGAAGGAAGGAAGGAGATATAATGATAGTGAGGCGGGGTCTGAGGCAAGTCCTGCCTAGCACTTGGCCGCACAAGTGATGTCAAGCTGGCCATGCCTACCCTGTCCCGCCTGCCCCGACCAGGCCTACCCCAGCCCCGCAAGGTCAAACACAACCCTAATGTGGCCCTCAAGGAAATCAAATGTTTACACCCCTGATCTATTGCTAATTTCTAGGTTTTTCTAGGTTGGAAAGGCAGTCCTTCCATAAGTTATGCATCAACTGTGGTTTGAACAGCGGCGGTCGGAAGATGCTTCATATGATCCAGCTCATGAACGAAAATGGGCTGAACTACAGCACACGAGATGTATTCCCAACCTTGCAGTTTGTCTGTAGGTAGAATAGTTTTTTAATATAAAGCTGTATAGTTCTAATCTTGGTTAATTGAGATTTTTTCTGGAAAACAAGGCAAAAGTAAAGGTTCTTCCTTCTATTACTTTCCTTTTTGAAAATCTATTCTGTATTCAGAAGGATGACAAATGTTCTTTTGCATTTGATGAAATGTTATTCTATTACATTTGTCTTTATAAACTTCCAATTCCCTACTGTTGAAAGAAATGTCTTTCTGGGTTCAGCTCCAAGTGGAGAAAAAGACACTGGAGACATGTAGGCTGCTTGGAAAGATGGTTTAATGGTGGACAGGACCACATGGCTTAAGTCCTGAACAGAAAAGGTGATCACATGCTTCAAGATGTTGGGTGAAGAAGAAGAGAAGGAAGGGCCTGACATGTTGAAAGTCCCTGGTTTTATGCCCTCTCTGGCCTTTGATCTTGTATTCTGATTGGTTGTCCATGGGGCCATGCAGGGGCAACTCTCTAGACTGTTTGAATCCAGGTTGATGAGTTCTCAGATGCCATGTGGTGAGTTGGGTAAAGGGCCATATTATCATGCCTTAATCCCATCCCCCTGGAGCTGAAGGGGGGAGACTCTTTATTATGTAAGAGATGTGAAGATGCTTGTGCATCTTAATGGTCTATTGACAAAGGGAGATGGCAGAAAGCTGCAGGGAGTATTCTGTCTTTAAAACATGTTTCTTCCTTTTCACATCCAGGGAAATGTAATATTCTGCCTTTTCAGTATTTCCTAGGATATTTCATTTTTCTGGGAGAGGGCTGGGTGATAACTTCCTACACTACAAAGAGGACTAATCATTTAGTTAGAAATCATTATCTTGGACCAGTGATTAATTTAAAAAAAAAACAATAGCCATAAACTCAGGCAGGATATCTTTGAAGATGAAGGGCAAAATTTGTTCTCAATGCATGTTTGTTCCTTTTGCCACAACATAAACTGAAAGAGGAATTTGCAGGTAAGATGGGATAAGATTACCTTTATGTCATTTTTTACTGTGAGCACAGCGACACACATTAAAAATGAAATTCTGTTGCATGCTCTCAAAAGAAAGTATATATCTACCATATACAGACCATATAAACATGCTATATACAAACTATATATATATATATATATATATATATATATATATATATATATATATATATATAATATATATATATATATATATACACACATACATATTTACACCCATAATTTATATACACACACATATATTAATCACTCTCCATTTTGAATACATAGCGGAAAGAGGAAGCTTGAGAGTTCACAACTGAATCTGGATGCTTCAGATACAATGAAGCCTCCTCCCAGAAGGTAACAATAAAAACAGGTCATGAAGAGGATGTGTAACATCCCAGACAATCCTGTGTGCATTGCTCAAGCAATGCTTATATGCTGTGTCCTAGATAGAAGGAAGTGAATTATCAATTATCTTTTCTGCGTTCTTACCATTCTCTGCACTGCCTTCCTGCTGAAGCAGTAATGCTTCCATTAAGCTAAATAACTAGTTATATCTATAGATCTTTCCCTTCAGCCTCTGGATCAACACCCCCATTTATGTAAAAGTATTCTGTTGATCACAAGTCTACAGATCACTACATAATGAAGTGATTAGTTTGCTGGTTAGCATTGGGAGATCAGGGTGAAAGCTTACTCAGGATCCTTCTCCTTCAAACTTCCCTCCCAATACTACTGTGAAGATAAACCAATGCTGGGAGACAAGAATATGCCCCACCTTGGGAGAAAGATGGGAAGCAGCTATCCAAAATAAGGTCATCAGTGAGGGGTTTATTGTCTTCCTTAGCAATCTTTTGAGGGCCTCCTTTACATTGGCATTTCTCAAACTGTAAATTAGAGGATTCAACATGGGGATGATCAGAGTGTAAAACACTGAGGACTTTTTTTGTCAGTGTGCATGAAGAAGCTGGATTGGGGGTCGGAAGTACATAAAGAGGATGGTGCCATGGAACAAAGCAAAGGTTGTCAAGTGGGAAGCACAGGTCGAGAAGGTTTTCAGCCTGCCTCCTGAGGAGGGCATCTTGACAACTGCTATGATGATGAAGCTATAGGAGGCAACAATAGTCCCAGTGTTCAAGGCCTTCAACCAAGATGCCAAAGGTGAGGAGCAACAGCTCATTGAGGGCAGTGTCTGAACAGGCAAGGCCATCAGAGCAGCCAGGTCACAAAAGAAATGGTTAATGGAATTCCTTCCACAATAAGAGAGCCTTAGAGATGCACAGGTATGAATGAAGAACTCAAGATACCTCCAGCATATGCTCCCCAAAGCAGCCAGAGGCAGAAGGATCTAGACATGATAACTGTGTATGACAAGGGTTTGCAAACAGCTACATAGCGGTCAATTGCCATGGCAGCCAGAAGGAAGGCTTCCACATCTGTAAAAGTGCAAAACAGGAAAAATTGGACAATGCAGCCCCCATATGTGATGGTCTTTCTCTTTGCCAGGAAGTTCAGCAGCATCTTAGGAGCAACAGTTGAGGCTATACAGGCATCCATTAATGAAAAATGTTGCAAGAAGAAATACATAGGGGTCTCAAGCTGAGGAGTATTCCTGATCAACACCACCATTCCCAGATTCCCTAACAAGATCCACAGGTAGATTACAAGAAATATCAGGAAGAGACTGTTCTGCACCTTTGGGTACTCTGTAATCCTTGCAGAATGAATTCTGTCACAACAGTGCTGTTATCTCCATCATTCTTTAAAAATCCATATATTTTTGTGGGGTTGGGAGGGTATTGATTTAGCATATTATCATCTTGTGACTTCCTTACAATAAAGAACTAAATGTATCTGAGATCTTCCTGGGGATGGTTCTAGTTTCTCCACAGTGTGAAATCTTGGACTTCCTGGAAGGCACAGGCATTAATGATTAATTGTTTCTGAAGGGAAAGACACTTCCTGGCTATAAGGAATGGACTCTGTAATTAATTCATAGCGAAGAGTTTGCATTTCGTCATGCAAAGGACATTCAATCCAATTCTGGATATTCTGGATACTAATTTTATTTACATGCAAGCATCAGCTGATTGCAATAAAGGAAGGAAACAAATGATTAGCCAATTTATATATACCAGATTTAAATAAGTTTGCAATGAATGACAATATGCTCTCATATAATCTGTAATGCTACAGATATGGTAATTGCTAAGAAGTTTTCTGTGGGTAGAATGTGTAGGGCATTGTAATACACACAGTAAGCTATTTGCAACTATAAAGAAAAATATGAAAAATAAAAATTAAAGAAAGCTCATTCCCCCCAAACATTAATAGAAACCCATAACTGTAAAAATTGGAAATGTCTACAAGGGTCATCTAGCCCAACTCTCTGCAATATGCAGGAAATCCTGTTAAACTATCTGTAACAGGTGGCTCACCAGCTTCTTAAAAACTTTCAGAGATAGAAAACTCACAATTTCCACTGTTCTTACTGTGAGGAAGATTTTTCCTTATAGTTAAGCAAAGTCCATACTTTAATACTCTACTACTTAACCTGCTTTCAGCAATACTTTAGGAGCTATGCAGATTTGAACATAACTTCTGATTTTACTTATCATTATGAAGTAATATGAAATAATATGCAGGTATCAATCTTCCTACCTTGAGCCAAAGGTCTGAAAGAGGATTCTACTCATGTTTTCCTGGATTTTGAAAGACAACTTCATAATCCCAACAGTATGTTGTAGATACTGCTTACTTTTAGGTTTACTCATATGCTTTAAATCAGTGCTTCCCAAACCTGTTAAATTACCCACAGGTTGGTTAAAAAAATAGTTTTCTCTGATAACAACACACAAATTCACTACCCAACCACCATAGGGACATTTAAATTGACGTACATTGGCTAACAAGGACTTTCTGATAAGCAGTTTGAGTAATGAAGAAAAAAAGTGGAAGCACTGGTTTAAATGCTTTTCTTGAAAATATGCCCTGCCTGTCCTTCAAGAGCAAAACATTGTATGGCAAATCAGTCCACTTTTTCTTCACAAAAGCCACTTCTTGTAGTAGACTAATTTTGAGAAATGCTAATTGAAAAGCACCTGGTGTTTTTCTGGTTTCTATCATACTAGCTGTAATACAAGTTAGTATGTTAATTTAATTTTTTTCATTGATATTCACTTTGTGCATCCCTTCCTTTGAAAAAGAGAAATAATCCTTCTGCTCACTCATTGAGTCCCATTGGAGGAAAAATGAGATACGAAACAAATTTAAAAAATACAAAAATAGATTACAGGGTTTTTTTTCCCATGTTCTTTTCGTCTGGACCTATAAAAATGGCTTAAACAAAGATGTTTGAATCTGGGTTTGCAGCCATAAATCTTGAAAGAAATAATGTAATTCACTTGTTAACTCTTTACTAGAATGTTTTAGAAAGTAATGCTAACTCTAAGTTAGATTAAAGAAAATTGTTTCTATACTTTCCATTTGCTATTTTTAGGCATTTTGAGCATTCAGCTGCGCTCCCTAGCCCAATGCAAAAGTAACTTAGAACCCTTTATTGTTCTGACAGATGATCTCATTTCCAACCCTAACTCAAAATTACAAGATTTACCTCTTGTAAAAATGCATTGCCTTAACAGACTTTCAATGCTTTCCCACTACTGCAGCAATAAATGATGGTTTAGCATTAAGCTTAAGTCTTTGGACCCTGAAGTTATAAAAGCAGCTTTGCTCAGAATGGGAAGAGGTATGCAATGAAATGTTTTTTTTTTCCTTAAATAGAAAATCATTTAAATAACAGGCAATTCCTCTATGGATTATACGAACACCAGGTTTTTTCTTCACTATGCCCACAGGAATATATGTTCATTCTTCCCTGAACAGTAATGTTTTATATTAAACTTGTGATAATTTAATGAAGTCTACAATAAATGTGACATGGAATATTATTTCATGGGGAATGTTTCAAATAAATGATTCATCTTACATAAAGCTAAGGCAACTTATAAAGTACTTTAACCTTAGCTGCATGTTTAAAATCCAAATATTGCTAATCTTTGAAGAAAACAAAAATGAGCTACCATATTTTTTTGTCTCTGTAAGTCTAGGGAACAGAATTGATTGAACACACTTCTTTATTTTGTGGTACATAAATGGTTGCTTCTATTTAAAGAAACATATCAGAATGTTATCAGAATAATACTGTAATTATGGAACTAGTATAATAGTCATTCCTTTCAGTACCTCTTCCAAGTATTTATTTCCATAGAGACACTCTCTCTCCCTTGAAAAGTGCCCAAGGGAACAACTATAGTGTGCCATGGGTTCTGCTCTTTTCCTCCTTCCCTCCCAGTGGTAGATTGTGGCAGGTATGCCCCAGTACGGGACGTATTGTTGGCTGCTGGGAGCAGAAGACACCATACCGGAACGGTGCTTTGGAGGGCCCACCCACTCGCCTGCGTTCCTTACCTATATTTGAGCCAACCGGGCCATGTACGGCATCTGCATGTCGCTCCACCGAGCAGCTGGAGTGTCACACGGCGGTGGGTGCACATTAGTGTGCAGTGTGCGTGCACATGGTGGACACCCCACCCCATCACAGTGTACTGGTTGTGATGGGATCCGGAACCCACCACTGTCCCCTCCCCACCCCATACTCCAGATGTCTCCTGTCCATCTTGTAGCTCCATAGTCTTTTACACCTTTCCTAACACTTCTGGTTTTATTTTTACCTCTTTAGTCCTTTGCACAATCCCTGGCTTATCTGATCGTCCATAATTGAACTTTCTCCTTCAAGAGGTTTTAATCACATCTGGTTTTGACTACCAGTTATGGACCAAAACTGGCACATAGTTTTGGAACTTCCATATATCACATGGCACTAATTATTTCTTTTAATGCCTTCCCAGTCGGGCGGCTGATGGAGGCTTCCTGGCATTCTAGTTGCAGTGTGGCAAATGGAGTGCACCATTGATCAGAAGTTGACTAATAGGTAGTTTCTGGCACAGCCATTCCAGTTGGAGGAACATGAAGACAGATCTTTCTGAAAGTCAGTGGGGGCTGCATCTTCTATTCTGGCTGTTATGCTAGTCTTGCTTGTTGTGGGGTCTGCACAAGCCACGCAGCTTTCAGTGAATTATAGGGGCAACAACAGCTATGGAAAGCCCATTTTCAGCCTGACACTGATTACTTGACGTCCAAGCTTGAAGGGGAAATGAAAGTAGGAGCAGTTCTGTGGCTCTGGGAGGGAGCTTACCTGTGTCCTGCAGCTGCTCTGTCCCTACATACCAGTCCAATCCTTCATTTTCATATACATAATGGACTGAACCACATTATAACTTTATGATTAATAGATTTATCCTGGGAGATTCTATGGTGCAGCTACTCTGAACCTCTTCCTCTTCCCCATCCAGCTCAGGACTGCACAATCTCTGAATCTGGGCTTTCTCTGCCAAAATGCTCTGTGTTGCCAAAACACAGTTCTATCCAAGTGATTCTCACAGCGATTCTCCAAGTGCAAAGAAATTACAATAAGAGGAGGAGGAAAGAGTATTAGGCATGTTTGTTGCCCTGAATTGTTTATAAAAATGATATAGGCGGGGTATAAATAATGCTTGTCTTGATTCCATAGAAGATCATAGAAAATACCATGGCTTGCATGATCCTGATTTTTGTAGGTATAAACCCACCACTGCATCTGAATACCCTTTCGAAGGCGTTGATTACTGTTCTACTGAGTGCTAGTCTGCAATACACTCCTTGATTGCTTGTTTCTTTACTGTTGATGGTACATCATAAAAGGCAGAAGTTATCACTATTTGGACATCTTTATTGTCAGTTTTAAGGGTGTTTGTTTTATCTGTTATTATTAGTTTGGTTTTCTTTACATTAATTTTAGTTCCATTTTTTTCAGTATGGATGAAAAGCAACAACATCCAAAATAAATCCCAAAGGCACCAAAATAACAGAATAAAACCAATAGTCTCATCACTAAATGCCACAATTCAGGGGTGGGTTCCTGCCAGTCCTAACCTCTTCTATAGGAGAGGTTCCACAAATCTACAGTGCCGTTTAGAACCGGTTCCAGCTCCCTCCCCCCGCCCATCCGTACATCATCAAGATGAAGAGTGAGAGGAGGAATTCTAGGAGTTGAAGTCCACAAGTCTTAAAGTTGTCAAGTTTGAACACCCCTGGGGTTTTTTTTTCTAAAGGGTTAGGGGTGCAAGGGTCTTGTAACGTGACAGCTTTAAGATTAGCACACTTCAATGCCAGAGTTCCTGAGCCAACATTTTGGTTGCTAAGCAAGAGTTTCATCACATTTTACAAGTTGGCCACGCCCACCCAGTCACATGGCTGACAAGCCACTCCAACTCGGTCATATGGCTGGCAAGCCACTTCCATAAAGCAGGCCTCACCTACAGAAGAGGTTCTAAAAAATTTTGAAACCCACCATTGCCACAATCGTGCATTTGCATCTTGATATCTTATGATGTACACACTCCCTCTCACCTCTAAATTCATACAACAAAGCCATCTTTTTTTAAAAAAAAATCTTTGGAATTCCCCAACTTATACAAACACCGTGACCTATTTCCCGTTATTTTTTCAAAGCGAAAACATCAGGAAGCTAGAAAGGAAAATGTGGCGATTTTTAGTGTTTCTTCTGAAGCTTGAGAACACGCATATACTGCCAACAGGATTCAAATATCTTCTTTGGCTATCTCCTGCTAGGCTGGTAAATTGTGTGTTTTTAAAATTAATTTTCTGTATGGATTTCATCAGATGCAAATGATTCTAAACAGCAGTTGCATTCAGATGTGACTAAATAGAGTTAAGATCTATATAACTTCTTGGTAGCCCTCAGATAGTTAGCACACAAAAGTGCTCTTTGGATTACCAGAGTAGATCTATCACAGCAGGGGGCAGAATGAATTACTTTTCATAAACACAGATGACAAAATTATATGACCTTAAAAAAATAAGTGAAACATTTTCCCCCTGTGTGACCACAGGTGGTAATATGATGTTGTAACATGAGGTTGGACGTGAGGTTGTAATAACAATATTTATTTTTAACTAAATATTAATCTCAAGATATAACAGTACTGTTTTCAGTGTTTATCAGGAGAAGAAATTAAATCTTCTTTATCTTTGTCATGAATCTTAAAAGAAAATATCCTTTATATTTTACATTAAAACCTAAAGCATACTAATTC
Organism: Thamnophis elegans; assembly: GCF_009769535.1. NCBI lineage: Eukaryota > Metazoa > Chordata > Lepidosauria > Squamata > Natricidae > Thamnophis > Thamnophis elegans. The sequence continues at coordinate 67,216,685 of NC_045541.1, read as the reverse complement.
GACATTTCACTTATTATTTCAAGAAGAAAAGATGGATTTTTATTGAAACCTTGCTAAAGATAGAAAAGTCTCTTTTCCAATAGGCCCAGTTCTAATACTAATACACTTTTCTGCCCATTGAAATGACATGGATTAAACCCAGGTTATATTTTAAATCCACTTTTAATTTCCTAGACAAAATTGCATTTTTGCTCCATAATTTTCTCATGGCATTCTTTACCTCCTCATTCTCAAAGTGTAAATTAATGGATTGAGCATGGGAGTTATAATAGTATAGAAAACAGCCACACTTTTGTCCTCTGAGAATGTGGTTGAAGGCCTCATGTAAAGGAAGATGCAGGGCCCAAAAAACAGAATCACAACTGTGATGTGAGAACCACAGGTGGAAAGAGCCTTGAGACGGCCTTCAGAAGAACGAGTTCTAATTGTGAATAGGATAACAATGTAAGAAACAGTCAGCACAAGAAAACAACTGAGGGAAATCATGCCACTGTTAGCAATGACAATAAGTCCAATAATGTAGGTATCAGTGCAGGCTAATTTCAATAAAGGGTGAACATCACAAAAATAGTGATCAATTTCATTAGGCCCACAGAAGGGTAGCTGTGTAGTAAGAGTGTCTGTACCATTGAATGTACAAAGCCCACCCAGCCATGACATAATCACCATCCAACTGCAGAGCCTCTTGTTCATAATAGTGCTATAATGGAGAGGCTTGGTGATTGCAATGTATCGATCATATGCCATCAGTGTGAGGAGAAAAATTTCAGTGCAACCAAAAAAGTGAACTCCAAAAAGCTGTGCTATGCAACCAACAAAAGAGATGGTTTCTTCTTCACAAGGAAGTCCGCTATCAGTTTGGGAGCTGTGACAGAGGAGTAACAGATATCTATGAAGGAAAGGTAACTGAGAAAGAAATACATTGGAGAAATCAGTTGACGGCTGCTCTTGATTGTGACTATGATCAGTAGATTCCCCAGAAGAATTGCCATGTAAAAGATCAAAAATAGACCAAAGCAACTTTCTGCAACTCTTGATTCTGAGTAAGCCCCAGCAAGATGAATTCAGATACATTATTTTGGTTCTCCATATTCTCAAAGCTAGATAACGCATTACAACCATATCATATAAAAGTGGGAATATTGGCGATTAAAGCTTTAGAGGTGGTGGGTTTTTTTTAAGCAAAATATGTATAAACACCAACACAGACTGAAAAAATTCTTGAACTGGATGTTGTCAAGGTCCTGATTCTTTCACATGCAAGGAACGTTTACCCTAAAATGTAATGAAGATAAACAGTTGTCACAAATATAATGTGTGTTCAGCAAATCAGGGAAATCATTTTAGGAAATACTGAAGCACAGCAATATTACAGGACATTGGAGAAACTTTTCGTGAAAAAAAGTTTGTAACCTATGCAACCTTGCAAGGTCAAATCAGAAATTTGTAAAGCCAAATGTTAAAACATCAAATGCATTTTTCAATGTTTATTCAAACATTATGTTAACCAATCTTGCCTTCATTCAGTCATACAAACAACCCTGTCAAAATCTTCACATTTCATAGATGTTCCAAAATCAGCTACTGGTTTTATAGAAAAGCATCCCTGAATGCTATTGGTGTTGTTTTGTTCTGCTGGAATCAAATGTAAATCACAGCCAATGTCTTGATTCAGTCATCTAGCAGTAAGAAAGACCCATTACAAGAATAAAATTTTCAAATCCTGTTCTCCATGTTTTATACACAGGGTTTTCAGAATCTCTTGCACAGAATTGAGTTGTAATACAAAGCTAGATAGGAGGGTACTCAAATATTGGAATACCGTCTTTTGCTGCCCTTAATGTTCTTTTCAGCTGGATGAAATCCGAATAATTAAGACTGCAATTTGGTGCCCACTGGCTTAAATGAAGCAATATATCACACTGTGACTGGGATGTAAACATTTAGACAAGCACTAAATGGCATTAAAGCAGTTGCTATGTAATGATCATCTGGATTTCTCCATTCTTTCTCTGTATTTCTAAGACAGTAGAAGGTTAAAGACTGTAGAGATAGATAGATAGATAGATAGATAGATAGATAGATAGATAGATAGATAGATAGATAGATCTCTATCTCTGTCTCTGTCTCTATTTCTGTCTCTATACATACATACATACATACATACATACATACATACATACATACATACATACATACATACACATGACTCCTACAGTGGCTAACCTGGATACGGCATGGTAAAAAAGGCACCAATAGAAGAGAATATATATGGCTCAGAGTTGAACTGTGAAATCCTTGGTGTTGTCTGATCCTGTTATTTGCTTGCAGACATTTGTCACCACCCATCTTCAATAGCACTGGACAATGAATGTCTACAGCAAACAACCAAGCTCAGGAATCACTAAAGAAACATACAGAGAAAATGTTGCCTAAGAGTAATTCATATTTTTGCAGGCCAGTATGGCAGCTATATTCACTCTTTCCCTTCCAGGTGGTTAGCTTCCCCTGCAACCCCTCCCTAATGTTTTCATTCTGCTAGAAATTTTCAGCCACATTATTTGGTTAATCAATAGAATAGTTCCTAGTGCTTTGGAGAGGCAAAACCAAATTGTATATGATTTAAATTATGACTATTTTTAATTTAGATTTCAGAAACATATCGGAACTAATTGCAAAACAAGAGTATTTCTCAATAGCATATATATGCCACAGAGTAAATCTTAAACAAAACTTTGAAACCAGGTAGAACTTACATCTTTATGTAACTCACATCTGCACACTTGTCAGTTATAGCTGATCTCCAATTATTACCTGATTGCTTGAGGCCTCTCTAGTCTACAGGATCTTCCAGCTCTAACAAAGATGCCCTCAGATTTGCTTAATATCTCCCCCCCTTCTCTCTCTCTCTCGATCAACCGGAAGTTTTTGTGAAGCTCTTCAATAAATAAGGCTTTGAATGCTCTGCATTTCTGCCTACTTACATCTTTCCCAATTCTGTAAGCAACAGTATCCCTTCTTCAGCTGCCCACTGTGTAAGAAAAGACCAAATGAAACCAATGAATCTTTTTTTTTCATCAAAAAATCTTGTTTTTACAGGTTATTTTGCTTGCCTTATTAAGAACAATGAAATGAAATGTTTAAATAGGTTCTACCATTACATCACTGATTCAGTTAACAATCTCCCAGAAGTATTTCAATCTTTCCCAAAAGAAAATATATGTAAACTATGAGCTCTTTTTAACCATACAACTCAATCCAAGTAGTTTTGTAGTAGTTAATTAGCATCTTTTTAAAGTGAAGTCTTCATCAATCTCCAGATATGTCCCATCATTATCTGAAGAGCACCAAAATTGGGAAAGGCTTAATACTTGTTCAGAAAGTACGCCTTTTAAATATTAAAGCATGTTCCTAACCTAAGAGTTAGAAGCCCGACACTATATGGATGAGATATTTATCCAATTTTTCATAAGCAAAATTTTGCTAAACTGTGGAAGGCAACATCTATGGCATTTAGTTTTGTCCCCATGACAATATGTCTTTAAACATGCTTTGGAATTGAACACATGGTAAACTGGCTCTAATACATCTTCTGACCAAAATGAAAAATACCTAGTCCTGACAGGTTTCCATGGAAATGTGCAAAAATATGTAGATGATAAGAAACAAAGAAAGTAATTAAAGGGGATGCAAGAAAAAGCAAGAAGAATGCTGGAATTTAGTGGGAATAATCCCAGGATCTAAAATTTCCACAATCTTTAATCTTACAGAGTCACAGGGCAATCCAATTTCAAGGATTCATTCATACCTGTAATCCAAATCCAAATTGTTGGAAAAGAAAACATATTTGGGTGATTACAGGACCTTTGTCACTTTCACCTGTCCCGAAAAATGCACCCAACTTTTCCCCAAGGAATCTTGGTGGGTGGGTGGGGGGAAACTGCAGAAGGTCAGCACGGCAGATACAATGAGGTAGAAATGATGGTTGCAAGTCACTGTGACAAACCAATTTTTATTGATCGATTCAACTCTTCTCCTTCTCTTTTCCCCATATTATTTCTTCCCAGTGTGTGTGTTGAAACTTCGAAGTGGAATTTGCATAGTATCAAATAGATTCTCAATCAAAATCCTGCAAATGGCTCTAAACAGATCTAAAAAATAATGATTTGGGGTATTCTTTTGAGGTTCATTTTGGAAATGAAGATTGTCTGTCTCCCGCTCCTATTCTCATCCTTAAACCTTCTAGAAGAAAAAGAAGAAACGGTTCTCAAGAAGTTATATCACCTCTTCACTGGATGATATACTGAAGCCTTCAAGAAAGTTTAGGGGCTTAATGTACCCACTACCATTCAAAGGTTGCCTACTGTCAAAGCCAAAGATAAGCAGGTCATCATGACTGGGCACTCCTAGATGATAGAGCTACTAGTAAGATATGCCAGTAGATTTTTTTCTACTTCTGGACTCTTAGTACTATATTTAGTAAAATGGTAGATACCATGAGTCTATCATTTCTGGGCTAAACTGGAAAAAAAAATAGTTTTCGATTCCTGAGATTTTTTTTCTTTTGAACCTGACCCAGACTCATTGGAAATGTGGAAGTTGATTGGGTTTGTATTTTCTTTTAGTAGAGATTTATTTTACAGAAGGAAAGCTTAAAATGCAACCTGCTTTATCTTTTTTCTATTGTTTTTATTAAAGCTTCTGCCTTCTATTTATGCTCTGCCAAAGCCTTGACTTTTTCTTTGCCTTTTCTGCCTATTTGTTCCTGGCTGAGCTTCTTGTGTTCTCTTCTCTTCCCAATCTTTGCACCATCATAGGAAACGACTGGAAGAACTTTTCCCTTTCACTAGTCTGAGGAAAGGAAATTAATGACTCTCTCTCCCATTTTCCTCACCTGCTGCCTACTTTCTGATTGCCTCTTCTCTTCAGAATGGCTTTGGTTTGCTTCTTTAATTAGACTAGGCTTGGACCAGGGTTGAAATGCTACTGGTTCACACTGGTTCAAGCGAACCGGTAAGGACGTTTGTTGTTGGTTCTGCAAATTGATAGTAAAAAAAAAAAAAGCTTCCAGGTGTCGCGCGGCAAAGCTCCCCTCCACCCCGCTTTTTAAAAGCACTTTTTTCCTGCCTATTCCCTGAACCAGCAGGAAAAAAGTGCTTTAAAATGTGGGGAAAAAAGCTTCTGGTGATGTGTGGCGCACAGCTGATCTGCATGGTCATTGGAAGCTTCCCCACCCCACCCCCACTTTTAAAAGCATTTTTTCCTGCCAGTTCGGGTGAATAGGCAGGAAAGAATGCTTTAAAAAGCAAAAAAAGAGCTTCCAACGATCACGCGAATCAGCTGTGAACTGCGCATCGTCAGAAACTCCCCCCCACACACACTTTTTAAAGCATTTTTTTTCTGCCTATTCGCCTTAACCGGCAGGAAAAAAATACCTTAAAAAGTGAATAAAAAGGTTCCCACGATTGCATGGCATAGCTAAACCTTTCTTTCACTTATTGAAGTATTTTTTTACTACTGGTTCAGGCAAATAGGTAGTAAAAAATGCTTTTAAAATGTTTTAAACTTGGCCACACCCACCCAGTCACATGACCCACCACCACCAAGCCATGCCCAGAGAGCCGGTTGCAAAAACAATTACATTTCACCACTGGCCTGGACTCTATATATTCAGCCTCTTCCTCACAAGTTCTGTGGCAGACATCTTGCCTCCTGCCTGTATCTTGATTGGCAGTTGAAAATTGATTAGCAGATGGATCATCCTGAACAAACATGGATGAGAAGGAAGCAGCACTGTGCCTATGAACTACTCAGACATTCTGTCCTCCCATATCATGGTTACAAGTTTGATTGGGCTCCCACCCCTCAGGGCAGCTTTCATTATTTTAAAATATCTTGACGATATATCCAAGATCTCTTAGCCACCACAGATTAGCTGTTCTTTAATATAATTGTTGTTATGTATTCTGAAACCTTCAAAAGGGCTGGCAACAGCTCTGCTGCTCCCTGATTGGCTAGGACGCAGCAGAGGCTGTTGCTAGCCTTCCCTAACAGCTAATCTTCCCTGATTGGCCGAGGTACTGCTTCAGCAGCTGCTGTGCAGTACCCGGCCCCCTGATTGTTTAATGTGATTGTTACAATTACTATAAATACTGGGCGTGTTTTGGGAAACCAGGAATCGTTGTCATCTTACTTTCTGTAACAATAAAGGTCATCTTACTGGCTATCCATGGCTCCTGCGTATCCATCCACCCAATACATAAAACTGGCGACGAAGGTGGGATGGATTCCAGTTTCCAGCAAAGAACAGCCAGTCGCAGCCACCTCTACTTCGCACAACTCCAGAGGCTACCCGAGCTACCTTCGCACAACTCCGAGGCTACCTTCCAGCAGCAGCAGCAGCCGTAGCCACCGCCGTTGGAGCCTGCCAGCATCTCCGCCAACTTGGCATCGATCAGACGTGGCCTCCGTCCGCCCTGAGGGGGTGTCCCGCACTCACCTCGGACGGAGCGCCGCCGATGCGCAAGGACGAGCAATGGACCGCAAGGCTCAACCGCGGAGAAGAGCCCGTGAAGGACCCGCCGGAACCCAAGGCCAGCATGCGCCCAGCTGAAGCAGTTTCCAGCAACCGAGGAGCTTCAATCTGCGGAAGCCAACCTCAGCCGGAACTGTCTGGGCCCGTAGCCGTTGGGTTTTCCGTGCACCTCACGGATCCAGCCAGCTGTCCCGATAGCACAAACTGCTTCGCGACCTGGTCACTCAGCCTGCCTGCGAAGTCTGCCTACCACGGAGCAACCCTAACCTTCCGCTCAGAAGCCTCCTGCTGCTTCCCGTTCGAGCCAACCCTTTCTGCCGCGAAGAGCTCAACGCCTTGCCTCCGCAGCCTGCCTGCAAATCCTCGCTGCCTTCTGAAGAGCTGCCTCTACATGCCGCCAAAGTCTCACTGTTTCCAAAGCCTCGAGCAGCCGAGAAGCCCTTGCTGCCACTGCCTGCCTTCTCCGAAGCCAGGAACTCCAACGCTGAAGCCAGCCCGTGTTTCCTGCGAAACCTGCCTCCCAAGAGCCGCCGTCGCGATGCCTGCCAGTCTTTTCATCCGCCTCCAGGGCCAACTCAGCGGTCTCCCGAGCCGCTCTCAACGCTCATCAACCCAGCCGCCCAGGGAGAGCCTCTGCCTGTTTGCGAGAGGCCAGGAAGTCACGGGTCGCCGTCCCATTCCGTCTCTACTCTTCCCTCCCGCCGGACCTCCGTGCTGTTCTGCCAGTCCACCCACCTCCGCGCAAAGCCCTGCCTCTGCTCCCCGCTCACTGACCTCCCAAAGCCATCCACGAGCCGCCTCCAGGGCCGGTCTTCGCTTCAGAGGTTGCCTCCGAGCCCAGGACCAGGAGAATTCAAAGGGGTTTGTTTGGACATGCACAGAACAGGGAGGGGGAAAAAGAAAGAAGTGAAATTGAGAAACTTGTGAAAATGTGTACTTAGCTGGGGGGAATGTAAATGAGAAGTTGCTAAAATGGGGTAATGTAAATTAGAAGTCAAAAATAGAGTATGCATTGAGATGTCCATTAGCTGGGGGAAAGGAGAAGTGAATGAATTTAACTGTACATGAAATGTGAATTAACTGGGGGAAAGGAGAAGTGACTGTACATGAAAGGTGAATTAACTGGGGGAAAGGAGAAGTGAAAAATGGAGTTGTCATACAATCTTCTCTAAACTACAGATCCCAGAATGCTCCTGGGGCATGATCCTTGTTTTAATCCTAGGTGTTCCCCCCCCCCCCCATCAGAGTTAATGTTCTTACAATGTTCTGGAACGTTCAAAGCTCCTTAGCCAAGCTTGCGCAGATCTGGGGGGAAGGGGTGTTATGTATTCTGAAACCTTCAAAAGGGCTGGCAACAGCTCTGCTGCTCCCTGATTGGCTAGGACGCAGCAGAGGCTGTTGCTAGCCTTCCCTATCAGCTAATCTTCCCTGATTGGCCGAGGTACTGCTTCAGCAGCTGCTGTGCAGTACCCGGCCCCCTGATTGTTTAATGTGATTGTTACAATTACTATAAATACTGGGCGTGTTTTGGGAAACCAGGAATCGTTGTCATCTTACTTTCTGTAACAATAAAGGTCATCTTACTGGCTATCCATGGCTCCTGCGTATCCATCCACCCAATACATAAAAATTGTTATTAACAACAATTAAGTTATTAACTTAATTGTTTTTAAGAAAGTCTTTGCAAGGCAGCAATGTGTACATATCTCCAAAGCAAAGTAATTTGATAGCATTCTATTGTCAGTGTATCTGGATCCTTTTATGTCTGGCTGGTCCAATAGCAATAGCAATAGCAATAGCAGTTAGACATATACCACTTCATAGGGCTTTCAACCCTCTCTAAGAGGTTTACAGAGTCAGCATATCGCCCCCACAGTCTGGGTCCTCATTTCACCCACCTCGGAAGGATGGAAGGCTGAGTCAACCTTGAGCCAGTGAGATTAGAACCACTGAACTACAGATAACAGTCAGCTGAAGTGGCCTGCAGACTGCACCCTAACCACTGTGCCACCTTGGCTCTTCAATGACCTAATCTCTACAGCTCAGTGAGTGCAGTCACTAGAGGCAGGGGAAGCGGGGCCTCACCAGTCTCCTGAGGAAAAGGAAACAATTTTTAAAATAATTAAAAAGGCCAAGGTAGTTGCTCCCAGACTCTAAGTCACAGTGACTCTGAGTCTGCTTAGTGCAGTTAGTAGGAGGAGGCTAGAGAACTATGGGCCTCCTTTGCATAAGGAATTTTTCGCCTTTTAAGAGTTAACCAAGGGTTAAAAAGCAAAAAATTCCGTATGCAAATGAGGCACATGATTCTCCCGCCTCCTCCTGCAGAGGGCACTTTGTTTAGAGCCTATTTTAAAACATTTAAGCAGAGTCATCCACGTAGTGACTCTAGCAGCAACTAGCCTAGCCTGTCTGGCCATGGCTAGACCAAATCTAGCATTTTTGATGCAGCTGGAAGGTATGTGTAAGGTGGGCTAAAAGGCCCAATTATGAGCCGTGGCCTATAGATCATGCTTAATATCAAATACTCTGATTAAAGCTGAGGTTTTGCACCATTAAGCAGAAAACAATTGCTGACAGTTGCTGAAGGAGCAATAAATATTTTTACACATCTGGGAACAAGTCGACCCAGATGGGGAGTTTCCTGTTATCTTGCAAGATGTGTCCTGTTTATGTCACGCATGATCTATAAGGTGCTGACCATGTATATTTTAGGAATAGTAACGGTTGGCCATCTGGCATAGACAGTTTTTGGTTCCTCTCATTACCTTATATGCTTAAACACTGCCTCTATAGATGATGACGTAATTTGCACTATAAATGTATGGCTTTAAGAACCCTTCGGGGTTCAAACTCTTGATGCTTGTATTGGCATGTTTGAACCTGCGCATACAATAAACTTTTCCTATATTGCATCGCTTGGCTTCGTTGTCTCTTAATTCTACTACATGTGGGTCAGAGGGAGGGGGCAGGGGGGAGGAAATCAATTTATTTGTAATGTAAGCAATTGTAATTTGTTTTTATTATGTGTATGCGTGTGTGTGTGTGGTTTTTTTTTTAGCCGCCTCTGCTGGCCCGCAGGCTGGCACATCTATTTTCATTTTTCATTGTTCATTTTTTCATTTTTTTCATTTTTTCATTTTTTCATTTTTCATTATTTTTCTTTTTTTTTTTTTAAAGCCATGCCGCCTTGGCGCGCCATAGAGCGAAACATGTCCTGGTTTGTGGCCGGGCGGCATGCACTTTAAAGTGTAAGCGTGCCGCCCAGCCACAAACCAGGACATGTTTCACTGAATGGCGGCTGAGCCCTGCCGGCACTCTAAAGTGCCGGCATGCCTTCCGGGCCGGCCGGCCAATCATACAACCGGGGCTTTCAAGGGGGCTGAGTGGGATTGCACAACTAGCAATCCTAAGCAAGCCAGCCTATGGGTCATTTCTCTCTCTTTAGCAACCCCACAGCTGCAGGGAGAATAAGCAAACACAGCAGCGGGGCAGAAAGGTGACTGCAGTCGAGGCGTGCAATTTATTCATCTGGCACGCGCTGAGGGGCCCAGGCCGAATCAGCTGTATTTGTTTAATGAAAGGAGCAAAGAGAAAGGAGGTAAGCAAGCGAGTTGCGCCAGAGAACGAGAGAAGTTGGGGGGAGGAGAGAGAGACTTAAACACCGCACGCCAGAAAAGAAAGCTGCAGGTGTCTGCAAGACAGAGACCACCAACCACCCTGGAGCCACGAAGCTCAGAATTAGCAAGGGAGGGTGCATTGAAAAAGCCGGGGCGAGGCCGCTTTGGTGTGGCAGAGGCGCACGTGCGGCTGCTCCAGAGGGAAAGTGGTGCGGGAAGAGCCTGAGGAAGGCCCTCAGTGGCCGACAGGCCCTTTGCGTCCCGCCCTCAGGTGCAGCTAAAGGCCGGAGACAGCGGTGGTTCTCTTATTCCTTCCCTCTTGCTTTTTCTGGGACACGAGTGAGCCCTCGGACCCCACTTCCTCTCCCCGAGAGTTTTCCACATTTGAAGCCCTCCAGTTCTCTTGCGCTGGTTTGGGACTGGCGTCAGAGGCAGGTCTCCCTTAATACGAGAGCAAAAAGAAGACCAATGCTATTCTCAGCTCCTCCCCTGGAAGAGGCTCCCATTTTCCCCCGTTGGATTAGAATAAGCATATTGGAGTCTTGGTATCATACTTTTCAATGGCGCTTTTTGCATCAAACTCTAGTCCTGAGCCTATTCAGTGGAATGGAAAATGAAGCCTCCAGTCACCACTCTTGTCAAAGTTTTTAAAAGGGGAAATTGGGTTAGATTTGTTGAGAGGTTGATCATAAATGGTTGGGGGGAGGTGTTGCCCTAATTTTTTTGGGGGGGTGTCTTAATTTCAGTATCATCTTCCGTGTGTGTGTGTGTGTGTGTGTGTGTGTGTGTGTGTGAGAGAGAGAGAGAGAGAGAGAGAGAGAGAGAGAGAGGGAGAGAGACATCAGTGCCTCACCAGCCATAAACCTCACCGCACATCACTGTTCATGACACAGCCTTAATGTTTTATCTATCTAGGTGCTAGGGATGAACCTTATATGGCTCACAAGAACTGGGCACCTTTGAATATGAAGGGAGACAAGGGATGCCCTCATACCACCAAAATAAGGGTATCATAGTTCTGATACCAAAAGTGAATGGCAAATCTTTAACCTAAATCCCCCCTGGTTCCTCATATACGTGGTGGTCTCATCTGCTTTTTGGCTGAGAGTCCTACCCCAGAAATGGTTTTAGTGGTTTTGATTTTGATGCGGGATCTGAATTCAGCCTATTTCAGAAATTCCAAATCAATTAATCAGTGGAATGCCTTGTCTCCAGAAGTCGTGGCTGCTCCATCACTGGTGGTTTTTAAGAAGAGATTGGACAGCCAGTTATGGTGTCGGGTCTTCTTCTTGAGCAGGGTGGGTTGAAGTAGAAGTCATCCAATGTCTCTTCCAGCTCTATTGTTCTGTTAATCAAAGAAAACTTTATTGGATGCCATAGGATATTGACAACATAAAAACAAGGCATGTTTTCCTTTTACTTTTGAATGGAATTGGTCTTTTTTGTTTAAAGTTCTGGAAATTATGCACTTTGACAACAATTTTATTCAAGGAATTAACTCAATATGTACATCTCAGAAGGTTCAAATTATGATCAAGGGTGATCTAACTAAACCATGTTATATCCAGAAGGGGGCAAGATTAGGTTGTGCTTTGTCCCTTAGGCTATTTTATTTTGGCTCCTGAAGCCTTGACCAGTCATGGCCCATGAAAGGAGAGAGGAGAGCATATGGAAAGTTCCATTCGGTCAGTTGCCTAACAACAGAGTAAAGAGTCAGACAGTGGCAGTTTGCTGCAACAACATTCTGAGGAGTGACGGCCTACAGAACAGACTTGGCTCCCTCTCTGCTCTTAGCAGGAAAGGAATGTTAGGTCAAATGTGATCCCTGTGTATTAATTTCACATTTGAACCTTCGATCCTTGGACTGGCTGACAACCCTGACTCTGCTCTTAAGCTTTGGACTGACTGTTGCATGCTTGTCTTTGGAAAACACACTTTGTAGGAGGAAATTCACCACAAACATCCAGTTTCAGGAAGGATTGGCAGAAATTCTGAAAGAGTTAGCAGAAACCGAGGATCCGGGCCCAATTCAACAATTCAGCTGTGCTTGCGGGTACTTATAGCAATAGCAGTTAGATTTATATACTGCTTTATAGGGCTTTCAGCCCTCTCTAAGCGGTTTACAGAGTCAGCATATTGCCCCCAACAATCCGGGTCCTCGTTTTACCCACCTCGGAAGGATGGAAGGCTGAGTCAACCTTGAGCCGGTGAGATTTGAACAGCCGAACTGCAGAACTGTAGTCAGCTGAAGTAGCCTGCAGTGCTGCATTTAACCACTGTGCCACCTTGGCTCTATAACAGCAAAATGTCAGTCTGAAGTCACAAACCTGTTGTCATGGAGATACGTTCTGACAAACCAAGCCCAAACATCATGTCCTCCTTTTTCAAAATACCTAGAGGTTTCAATGTCATGGCAGATACAGTAGAACCTCTGGTCATGAACGCTTCTGACCATGACCAAATTGGGTTCTGACCAAGAAATTCACAAAAGTTTTGAATCTGGTCACGAACACATACTTGGGTGGTGATCAACCATGGCCACTGCCAATTTCCCCTTCCAGGCCATCTTTTTGTAAGCACTGAGCAACAACATCCTCATGTGCCCATAGCATTAATTTTGCTTTAATTTTGGTTAGGTTTGGGTCATGACCAAATCAGGTTGCAACCAAAATTATGGAATGAATTATGGTCATCACTAGAGGTTCTTCTGTACCATACACACCCTCCAATCCCCTCTAGTGCACAAATCAACCAATGGCTGTCCACTATGATGTGATACTGGAGCTTGGGCTAGAACACCATTGAAACATTATTTCCTTTTTTACTAATTTCAGAACAACTGGAACACCTGAAAACGTCTTGGTTGTTTATCAAGTTGGACTTTAGGAATACTTCTACTATGTTCATTATACCAAATGTTCTTTGACTCTAGAGTGTGATGGAGTAGAACCATTGCAGGTCATGAGAGCATCTCAGTGGGTGGATTCCTTTCTGCAACAATGGCTATCTTGAAGTCACACCATTTCAACAAATGATTCCAAAAACGATTGAGGATTTCTCAATGTCCACCATGTGTCTGCTTTGTTTCATCCCTCTGGTGAATTATCATCTAACTTTACCATCCTATTTTGCCTGTGGGGAAATCCTTTGGACATATCTGTGCCAGGAATATAACACTGGTTAATGTTCTCAAGTGGCAACTGACCCATGTCAAGGGTGGAACAGACCTATATGACTTTCTCAATTATTGGAACAGTTCAGCTATGAGCAAGGAGGCTGAGAGAGGGTTGTTCTGTCTTCCTATCTTCTCTGTGGGTAGGGCTTTTAACTCTTTCATGAGGACATGTTGAGAGACTACTGATTAGTTTCGTAAATTTTAAGGGAAAAGGGAATTACTGTCTCCAGAAGAACCTGAGAGAGAGTCAATTTTATCTCTGGTGCTTCAGAAGACAGAATCAAAAAATGGAAGGTTTTCAGCTGGACATTAGGAGAACATTCTAAAGTGAAGGGAGAGAATATTAAATAATTGATGGCCATGATCAACCATGTGATTAACCATGGCCACTGCCAATTTCCCCTTCCAGGCCATTTTTTTGTAACACCAAGCAACATCCTCATGTGGCTGTTGCATTAATTTTGCTTTAATTTTGGTTAAGTTTGGGTCATGACCAAATCAGGTTGCAACCAAAATTATGGGACGAATTATGGTCATGACCAGAGGTTCTTCTGTACCATACACACCCTCCAATCCCCTCTAGTGCACAAATCAATCAATGGCTGTCCACTATGATGTGATACTGGAGCTTGGGCTAGAACACTATTGAAACATTATTTTATTTTATTATTTATTTTAACTACAGCTAATCTAAGAGCCGAGGTGGCGCAGTGGTTAAATGCAGCACTGCAGGCTACTGCTAGATCAGCAGTTCAGCGGTTCAAATCTCACCGGCTCAGGGTTGACTCAGCCTTCCATCCTTCCGAGGTGGGTAAAATGAGGACCCAGATTGTTGGGGGCAATATGCTGACTCTCTGTAAACCGCTTAGAGAGGGTTGAAAGCCCTATGAAGCGGTATATAAGTCTACTGCTATTGCTATTGCTATTGCTATCTTCCTGTAAGTGAAAGTTGCAGTTTTTTCCAATTTTCCAAATCTTTTTTTATTCGTTGCATAGTCTTATTATAGTTGTCTTCTTTGATTGTTGAACATTTTCCTGTTAACCAAATTCCTAAATATTTCACTTTTTTTTGTTATCTGCATGCCCATTATTTCTTCCGATTCTCTTCCTTGTTTTTTAGTAAGATTTTTTGGGTATGATCTTTGTTTTGCTCTTGCTGATTTTAAGTCCTGCCACTTTGCCGAATTCCTCTATTTTTTTCTATTAATTTGGACCCCATTTCTAATGGTGCTTCTAAAATGAATACTGTCATCTGCAAACGCCTGGACTTTATATTCTTCTTTTTTAATTTTTAGTCCTTTTATTTCTTGTCCCCGTTTAATTTCCGTTAGTTGCCCTTCTAAGGTTAAAATAAATAATAAGGGTGATAGGGGGCATCCTTGTCTTAAGCCTTTCAAAATATTATATTTCTCTGTAACATCTCCATTTATTAGTACTTTTGCCATTTGAATTGAATATATTGATTCTACCATCTGCATAAATTTCCCTCCGATTTGCCTGTTTTTTAATTGTGTAGTAATGAATGGCCAATTCAAATTGTCAAAGGTCATTTGGACGTCCCAAAAAATCAGTGCAACTTGTTTCCTGGACTGTGCTTCATAATATTCTAGTGTGTTTATAATTATTCTCATATTATTTTTCAATTGTCGTTCGGTAGAAATCCATTTTGATCTGCGTGAATAGTTTCATTTAGTTTTTTTTTTTAAATCATTCCGCAATTATAGATGTAAACATTTTTTAGTCTGTATTCAATAATGAAATGGGTCTGCATTTTTTTTATTTCTTGATGGTCAGAATCTTCTTTGGGTATAAGTGCTATCTATGCTTCCGTCCATGTTTTTGGTAATTTAGTCTCTGTAAGTGCTTCATTATACAAATCCAGGATTACTGTTTCTGTTGGTTCCTGTAAGTTCTTATAGAATTCAACAGGGATTCCATCTGGGCTCGGTGTTTTGTTATTTTTTTGGGATCTTCACTGCTCTGATAATTCCATCATTGTAATTTTTCCATTTAACATTTCTCTTTTGGTCTCCCCCATTTTTTTTTAAGATTCATGTTATTTAAGTATTGTTCAATTTTATCTTGTGGGTATGTTTTCATGGCTGCATAATATTAAAAGAAATTTTGTATTATATTTTTTTTTCTTCCCTCCAGTATTGTATGTTTCCCTTTTCATCTTGTAATTAATGCATTATTCTCTTCTCTCTTTTTCTTTTTTTTAGTTTGTGGGCTAACCACGCTTGTTTGTCAGTTTGTCACCCCAGCATCTACAGAGTATCCCCTTTAATCTGTTGACCCCTTCAGGATCAACAGTGCTCAAAAAAGAGCCCAAACAAAGGAGTTAGAGTTAGAAGTTAGGAGAGCTTCCTTCCCTCCACTCTAAGCATGGTGACATCACCACAGGAAGTCCCCTTCTTTGGGTTTTCTATTGATTCAGCAAGCCATCCCTTTTTTTTCCGACTTCCACGAGACTCTGACCTCATTTTCTCTTCAGCTTCTGTCTTGTCTTCCATGTGGTGTCCGTGTCTCAGTAAGGTGCAGCGGCATATCTTCAGTAGTTCCTCTCTGAAAAAAAATCAGAATGTTAGCTGTGAATCTGGGCCAACAACAAAGTCTTCTTAGTTAAAATAACAGGAACTGCTTTGGTGTCAGGAAACTCTCACTCTGAAAGTATATAAATATTGTTGGGCACCGGGGGATGGAGATTGAAAAGTCTCTTCTATACCTATCTTCCCATTCCATGAGACTAACTCCTAGATTTGTATATGTAAAAGTATAAGAGCCATAGTTTGTTAATTTCTTTCTAAAGTAAGGAGAATGTCAGGTTTTTCCAAGCTTTCTAAGATAAGGAGACCCTAATATGAAATTCTGGAAGAAATAGTTTGTGGTGTCTATCTAAAAATTTCTCACCTGCACAGTATTTCTTCGTACGCCCTAAAGATCTCCTCTTTCTCATTGGTAAGTTCGATATTTTTAAAGGTCAGAATCCCTGTTTTGTTTTGGAGATCTTCACTTTCTACGCTCAGTTTTGAGATCACTGCTCTCTTTCTGTAAATTATGAGGACCAGAGAGATATTAGCCCTCTTAATTTGTTACTTGAATTACTAATTATTATTGCATTCCATTATAACTATTGCTCTTCTCTTACTCAGTTATACATATATACATACATACATATATACATACATACATGAATGGAACCCTTCTTTTATCCAGTATATCTGGCCTAGGGGATCTAATAAATAAATCTGAATTTGAAAGAAAAAGTCAAATCGCTATCTAAATATTTCTCACCTATTAAGTTCTTCTTTGAGATCATTATTCTCACGGAGGAGCTCTGCTTTCTCCGCAGCTTCTTTCTCAGCCTTGCAGCGGAGTCTCTCGTTCTCTTGCCTCAGTTTCTCCAGCTGCCCAAGTTCCTCTGAACCAATTTTTCTGTAAAATATCAAGAGCAAAGTGTAATTAGCTCCCTTAGGTTTTTTTTATTTGAATTATAAAACTTGTTTAAAATTAAAACTAATTGAAATAGCTGAGAAAGGAAGAGAAAGTCAGGGTGGCTATCTAAATCTTTTAACCTGCTCAAGTTTTCTTTATAATCTTTATACTCTTCGGCCAGGTGGTGGTTTTTCTGTATAAGGTCCTGAATTTGGACTTTGAGCTCATCTTTTTCATCCAGAAGTTTCAAGATTTCCATTGTCTTTCTGCAAATTATGAAGACCAGAGAGAAATTAGGCCCTTGGGTTTTTTTTTTACTTGAATTATCAACCTTTTGATATAATTACAACACATTCCACCCTTTTTTCCCAAGCTTTACTAGAATATAATTTTCCATCGCTTGTTTCATAAAATGGCCAGTCCCATTGCCAATGGAGAAATGATGAATGTTGTATTGAAAGTGTGAACTGAATATGGTTATACAAAAATTTGATGAACTATGCAAAGACTTACGTATAATTCAGGTCCCTTGCTGCCTTCAGATCTCCTTCTAGCTTTTCAGTTTTTGTCTGAAAAATCATGAGAAGAATTACATGAATTTGTTTTCCATAAATTCTCTCATGTCAGTGTAAAGAAGATATTCATTGAAACATCCTCTTTAGGTAAAAAGTCTGGTGTGTAGACAAGCATATTTGTGCATATTAAAATCATGCATGTCAAGATGAGCACAAATGTGCAACTCCCAATTTATTGCTGTAGATGTTCAATACAGGCAATAAAGGTTATTCACACCGGGATAGAAAAAGAACAATTTAGTGTTAGTTCATTTGTTTAGGAAACGCAAAACACGGTGGTTCAAACAAAATCTGAATCAACTACATTTTATTTCCCTGTCATTGGTGTTGTATGTGGCCAAAGAAACTAGTTAATGTGGCAAAGAAAGAACCAACCAAGAATGAGCATGAACTCTGACAATTGCCATTCTTGAATAGAAGTTACAAATAAACTAGTTTGTATTGAATAGATGTGTGTGTGTGTATGGATTTCATCCATATAGTAGAAATATAAAGAGAACATATATACTCTATAAAATATGCTGCACATGCATTATTCACAATTACCAATTGTGAAGAAATCATTTCTTTTCATTTTTCTCATAAATATATTCTAAGGTGAGCTACAAGTATACATTATATACCTCAGCACGTCTCCGTTCTTCGGTGGTAGATGAGAGAAAAGGAAGTCTCGATCGTTCCACCTGCAATGACCAAAGACCCTGTTTTTAATGATTCTCAGGGACTGGCTGGATGAGTCCCTGCAGTTTTCCTAGCAAGGTTTTTCAGAAGTGATTCGGTGTTGTTTTCTTCCTAGGGCTAAGAGAAGCTGACTGGCTCAGGGTGACCCACTTGGCTTTGCTTCTAAAGTGGGGCAAGAAATGTCAGTCTCTGAGTTTGCAGGTTGATGCCTTAACCATGGCGTAACAGAAACCACAATTAATATTCTTTCTGTCTGTCTCGAACTACCTAATCTGCCTGTCTGTCCTTCTTAAATTTCTATACATTCCATCCAGTGGTGGGATTCAAATAATTGAACAACCGGTTCTCTCTCCTAATGACCAGATGGGTAGGCAGGGCTTGGTGGTCATGTGTTTAGGTGGGTGTGGCCAACTCAATGTCACTCACGTCGATGGGGGCTTTGCCTTAGCTGTTACAATATAATAAGGGTTAACCGGAGAGGCAGTTTCTGTAAGCAGGGCAATAAAGATTAGGCTAGAAACGGACTTCCTGGGGGCGTGGCCTGTTGCCGAGGAGGGCTCCATCGAGCTCCTCAGAGATCTGGTCTGTATATCTAAATAAGATCATAGATAGCACCCCTTTTTGGCTAAGAAAGGGGCAGGGAGGATAGTTCCGTAGGCTAGGGTCTATTCGTAAACCACAGCCTTTTTCTCTTTTTGGGCTGTGGAAAGAGATTAGATCCAGCCGGAGCGGAGCTTTTATCTCCAGCCAGTTCTTCTCAGCTGCTTTTTTTTTTTTTGGCAGCCCCAGACAGGCTAGCCCCCCCCAGGACAAAACAAAGTTTTTTCAAGCTAGAGTTGATACGGGCGGGTCCCACCCCTGTGAGATTTATGCTTTTATTACTATCTTAAATACCAGCACCATTTGTCTTAGAGACTTCTTTGTCTAAATGGACTTCAAGATGGCGATTTCTCTCCGTGGATGATTGATAGTGGATGTACTTAGCCGGTTTTATCTTCCTGCAGACCGCTCCTTAACAAAATAAACTCTTCTTCTTTGGAAATAGAGGGGAGCGAAGCGCTGCTTACTTGTTTATTTATTATGGCACCCAGGTCAAAGAAGCGTCTTGCTACAAATGTGTCTAAAGAATTTAAAGAATTTTTACTGGAACCACAGCCTTTGTCTCCTATGCCCTCTACTGGAGAATTTTTAACACAGGAATATCTCTTTAAAATGTTTAATGCCTTTAAACAAGAAATTAAGGAATTTGTATTGGAACTATATGATGATTTAAAGTCTAAAGTTAATCAAATGAAGGCGAATATGTTTGCAGCCGTGTCTGCCCTGTCAGATTACTCTGCTGAAATAGAGAACAAAGTGGAAAGTCTGGAGAAGGCTAATTTTAATTTGACTACCAATATTCAAATTTTACAACAAAAAATTAGAGACAATGAAGAACAGCTTATGATGATAAATTTTAATAGGAAGGCATTTGCAATAAGAGTCAGAGGACTCCGTGAAAAGGAGCAAGAGAATTTGAAACAGACCTTTGCTGAAGCCTTCAGCCATGCGCTGGGAAGCCTGGGACTTAACTTTGATTGGCAGATTCGGAAAATTTATCGCCAGAACTCATTGATAGCGGAACAGCGACAGCTCCCGAGGGACATAATTATACATTTCTCTACAAAAGAATCTAGAAATGCGATTGTACAAAAGTTTCATAATAACAGTCTCCGAGTTGACGGCCAGGACCTGATTGTTTTCAAAGATATTCCTTTTCAGATGCTGAAAGCAAGAAGGGACTACACCTTTTTAACTAAGGAGCTTAGGAGTCAACAGATTCGATACAGATGGGAGGCCCCTGCCGGTATCACGGTTACATTTGAGAATCAAAGATTTCGTCTTAACTCTGTTTCGGAGGCTCAAGATTTCTATTGTAGGACTCTGAAGGCGGGACTTCCTGACGCGCTTGGAAGAGAGGAGAGACAAGCGGAAGGAGAAGGCAAGCGGCCGGCCATGTGGCTGCAAGATGGAGGGGGTAGCCCCTCCTCCCTCGGAGAAGCAGAAAAACGGAGATCGAGAATTTAGACATTTCAAAATGCTTGCTAAAGTTGAGGACTGAATGGGGGTTTGAGACCTCTCTCTGGTAGAAAAAGCGGACTAATTTTTATCAGAAGGGAAAGCTGGGTGAAACTACTTTGAGCTAGATTTTAAATTAACGTTAGCATAAATTTGATAGTGGTAAACATCAGACAAGCAAGGGATGAGGGTAAAATTTACGTTGTTTAAAGCTTATTAGAACAGAAAGCCGGTTGGGATTATCTTAAGATAAGTGTAAAAAGAATGCGGAATGATTTATGTTGTTTAAACTTTGTTAGAAGGGACTACTTTAAAATAGAAGGTTAACTGACTCTTGCTGAAAGTATTATTTGAATACAAGGAATGATCCAGGCTATTTAACTTTTATTTGAAGGGAAAGTTGGTTGAAATCGCTCTGAGCTACATTTTAAACAAATGCTAGTATAAATTTGATAGTGGTAAATATCAGACAAGTAAGGGATGAGGGTAAAATGCATGTGGAATGAACTACGTTACTTAAATCCTATTAGAAGAGGAAGTCGGTTGGAATTATCTTAAGATAGAAATTGATTCCTGTGTAAAGTAATATTTGATCTACGCTGCTTAATTTTACTAAGAAGGGGAAGCTTGGCTAGATTATTTTGAATTACTGTTTGAAAAGGGGGTTAAGAAAGATCATTTACGCTGTTTAAATTTTACTAGAAGGGAAAGTTTGATTACTCGTCTGTAAAGTTATATCTGAATATATGGCATGAACCACGTTGCTTAAATTTTATCAGAAGGGATCACGAGGTTTAGGAAGAGGAACGGGAGAATCTACAGAAGGTTGGGGTAAATAGCAAAGAAGTAAGAGACGAGAATAAAATACAGATAGAATGATTTATACTATTTAAACATAGATAAAGATGGGGGGCTGAGATCAACACAAAGAGTGGTTTCTTTTTTTTTTCTCTCTCTTTTCTTTTCTCTCTTCTTTTTTTTCTGTTTTTCTTTCTTTTGATATATTACTTTTATTTTTTTTAATCCATATGTATACAAGATATTTTAGACAGAAGGTAGTGCCAGGTGTGGGCCCTGGGAAGTCGGGAGGATTAGGGATGGGGATTTGTGGGGGGTGGGGTGGGGGGGTGTTAACATAGTCTTAATAAGAACAAGAATGTATTTATATACGGCGGTTCTTTTTTTTTCTTTTAACTTTATTTTTTTTCCTTGGTTCATTTTATCAGATCAAACAACACTCGAATAAAGGCATACACCAAGGAGGGAGGTAGAGGGAAAGAAGAGGGAGGAGTAAGGAAGGAGTAAGGGGAATGTAAGGAGGGTGTCCGGGGAGTAAGGGGAGAAGGAAGGTTAGAGGGAGAAAGGAAAGTTGGAGGGGGTAGATGGGGTGTATGGAGGATGGAAGGGTTAGGTGGGGTTGTGAATGATGAGTTGTGTTTCCTTTTTATTTGTTCGTTTTATTCCCTTTTTCTTTTTTTTCTTTTCTTATAGTAAATACCCTGTATATAAGTGATTGCAAATGGAATGTGAAAAATGAATAAAATATATTTTAAAAAAAAAAAAGATTAGGCTAGAAACAACACTAGAATGTTTCCTTCCTGCCTTCCTTACAGGATTAGTCCTGTAAAGCGGAAAAAACCAAAATCAGATTTCTTCCAACAACCGGTTCTCTGAACTGCTTTAGAAAGTTAACCACCGGTTCTCCCGAATAGGTACGGACAGGCTGAATCCCACCTCTGATTCTATCACATGTTTATTGTGACAGCCTATGAACAAATATTTTCTCTTACCTCTTTTTGGAGACACCTCATCTTTTTTCTTAATTTTCTCAACCGATCGTTTTCCATCGCAAAATCAGTGATGGAAACTAGAAGGTAAAGAAATAGGTGACAAGGCAGAATAGTTTTGGCATTTTTATTTCAAAAATTGGAATGTAAACTTGAGAGACAACGTCTAGAATAGGGCATGATTGGTTAATTACATTTGCCCTCAAATTCCTCTACTCTGATCCTTTAGGACAAGTGTTGCCCTTCCCTCCCCAGCAGTTTCCCCTTTCCTTTTTTTCTTTCAACTAAATATTTGACATTTCTATTCCAATTGATAAGGTCCCATAACCTTAAGCTACTTTTCAATCTCCTATGACTTACAGAGGAAGTTTATGATCTTTTTCATGAAAGCAGATGGATAGACGATTCAACATGTGAGAGACATTCCTGTTCCCCAGGCTATTTCAACCCCTTCAAGTGTTTCTAGAAGCTACAACCTACCTATCTAAACCCCACATAATTCAATTTTCCTATTTATATGTGGCCCATCTGACCTAAAGGCAACACTAGGCAGCTAAATGAAATAAAACATTAACAGATTATAACAGGTAACATCAAAACTAACATTGCTTTAAAAATGTAAATCCTACAATGTAGGGGATGCAGCAGTAATGGGATTCAAATAATTTAACAACCAGTTCTCTTCCCTAATAACCAGCTGGTTAAGCGGGGCTCAGTGGTCATGTGACTCTTTGGGTGTGGCCAACTCAATATCACTCAGGTCGATGGGGGCTTCACCTTAGCTGTTACAATGTAATTAGGGTTAACCAGAGAGGCAGTTTCTGTAAGGAGGGCAATAAATATTAGGCTAGAAACAACACCATAATGTTTCCTTCCTTCCTGCCTTCCTTACAGGATTAGCCCTGTAAAGTGGGGAAAAAAACAAAAGACGATTTCTTCCAACAACTGGTTCTCCAAACTGCTCATAAAGTTAACAACTGGTTCTCCTGGATAGGGGCAGACTGGCTGAATCCCACCACTGGGATGCAGCCATGGATCTGAGAACTAATTGAAATGATCTATATAACTGGCCGTCAATATTCCCCATGAAGAGCCTTTCAATTCAAAGAACGTTTTTATCTTTCATACCACAACAGACCCAAACAATTCAAAACAATTTCTAGAGGTACATTTTTTTTATTTAGTATGTGGGAAAAGTTCTCACTTTGTTCCCAAATGCCAATCTGCAAAGGTATCCCAACAAGTTACTTCCTCACAGTACCTTTTTTGGGAGGTCGCATGACATCACAATTGCATCAACAAAATTTGCAATAGTGATGAAAGCTTCATATGCAAAACAAGCTCAGCTATTGAGGTTTCAAGCTTTTTTTCTTCAAAGTTTGATCAGAACGGAGGTCGACAAATAGCAGAGGTCTTCTTGATACTCTATATTGATTCTATGATTTATCTGCCTTTAAAATGGGGATTGGCAACAGGATTTTTACAGACATCCACCAAGGTATCTGCCCCCTCCCCCCAAATTTCACTAAATACTGAAAGCAAACATGTCATCAAGGCTTGGTGCAAGGTGGGCAATGACATCTCAGCTCTAGAAGTGTGACCTGTGACCCACTGGACCATAATTCCAGAAGTGTGTCCTTACCCAGATCCGCTGGTCCTCCACAAGTTAGCACCTCAGCACCTTAGCACTTCACCTCCTCAGCACTTCAGCTCCTCAGCACTTCCGTACCTCAGAACCCCAGCACTTCAGCACTTCCACACTTCAGAACATCAGCACCTCAGAAGTCAGCACTTCAGCACCTCCGCACTTCAGCACCTCCGCACTTCAGATCTGTAGCACTTCAGCACCTCAGCACTTCCGAACCTCCGCACCTCAGCTCCTCAGCACTTCAGTGCCTGAGCACCTCAGCACCTCAGCACCTCAGAACCTCAGCACTTCAGAACTTCAGCACCTCAGAACCTCCGCACTTCAGAACCTCCGCACTTCAGCACCTCAGCACTTCAGTACCTCAGCACTTCAGTACCTCAGCACTTCAATACCTCCGCACCTCAGCTCCTCAGCACTTCAGTGCCTGAGCACTTCAGCACCTCAGAACCTCAGCACTTCAGCACTTCAGCACCTCAGAACCTCCGCACTTCAGAACCGCCGCACTTCAGCACCTTAACTCCTCAACACCTCCGCACTTCAGCACCTCTGCACTTCAGCACCTCAGCACTTCAGCTCCTCAGCACTTCAGCACCTCAGCACTTCAGTACCTCCGCACCTCAGCTCCTCAGCACTTCAGTGCCTGAGCACTTCAGCACCTCAGAACCTCAGCACTTCAGCACTTCAGCACTTCCGCACGTTAGCACTTCAGCACCTCAGAACTTCTGCACTTCAGAACCTCTGCATTTCTGCACCTTAGCTTCTCAACACTTCCGCAATTCAGCACCTCAGCTCCTCCGCTACTCAGCACCTCAACTACTCAATGCCTCAGCACAAGGATTGGGATCCTGGATATATATATGTGTAGCAGTCAAAGTCATCACAATCAGTGTTTCATGACATGGCCTTAATATTTTATCTAGCTGTGGATAGGTGCTAGGGGTGAGCCTTATATGGCACACAAGAAATGGGCATCTTTAAATATGAAAGGGGACAAAGGGTGCCCTCATGCCACCAAAATAAGGATATCATAGTTCTAATACCAAAGGCAAATGGCAAACCTTTACTCTAAAATCCCCATGGTTCCTCATATATGTTGTGGTCTCATCTGCTTTTTTTGCATTTTTATAAACTTGAAACAGCAGATACAAGAAAAAAATCCTACATGAAGGTTTTCCTGGGAAAATTGTATCCACCGTGGTATCCCCTTTAGCCGAAGAATTCAATTTAATTCAATATTTTATCATCCTAGTTGTTGAAAAAAATGAAAGAAGATCACCAACTTGCCACATAGGAAACACTGTAGAAAATAAATTTTCCCCCATGTTTAAATTTGCAAGATGAGATCTAATGGAAGAGAATCTTTGTAGCTCAGGGTTGAAATGTAGAGTCCTTGGTGATCTCTTAGTTTATTGCTTGCAGACATTTCATTACCCAACATCATCATCACAGGGACGTGCAGTCAGGGGAGGTGGGGCCTCACCAGCATCATGAGGAAAAGAAAAGAATAATTAAAAGGAAAAAGGCTGAGGTAGTTGCTGCCAGAGTCACAGTGGATGACTCTGCTTAGTGCTTAACTGCAGTGGGAGGCGAGAGAACTATGGGCCTCCTTTACTCTAGCTTTATGCTCACTTGAGCAGAGTTAAGCAAGGGTTAAAAGACGAAAAATTTCTTATGCAAAGGAGGCACGTGGTGCCCCTGATAGCCCTGGATGACACAGAGGGAGAAGGGGAGATGTCCATCCTGAACCTCCTAGACCCCCTGACAGGAGATGGAGCTGGGAAAGAAACAGGGCTAGAGGCCCTGGAAGGGGACCTGGATTCATGCTTTTGTTGATCCGTATCAGGTGTTCAGCCCAGGCCACACGTTTTTCCAGGGCTCACTGTCTGTGCTGCTTGTCGCGTAGTGTGTCCCTGGAAGGTTGTTGCACTGCTGAGGCCTTTGTGGCCTTAGCCCTGGTTTTAGGACTGGAGGAAGCTTTCTTTGTCCCCTGGGGTTCAGTGGGAGCGTCGGATCTGGCCGCCAACTTCTATTTTGCCCCTGTTTGCTGAACTCTAATGTGTACCCACGCAGAGCTAAGCCACTCAATGGGGCTCTCCTTCCCACTTCACTAAGACAACTAGCAGCAGAAATGTTCAATATATGCCTCCTAATAGTCCAGTTGGCAGGCAAGAAACAAGCCTCTAAATTGCTGAGCCTTGTGTCTTAAACAAAATGGCCACTGTTCATTATTGTATCCAAAATGAACACCTGGCCAGCTTTGTTGGCAATGGCAGGAGACCGCGTGCTCATTTGATGGGCAACAACGACTAAGACATCACACAAGGCTAACACCTGCAGGGAGACTTGCTTGCAAGGCAAAAGGGTGGCATGAGTTCTGGTGACCGCCGAGCTGCAACAAGGTGGAGCGGTGACTGCAAGTGAAGGAGAAAACACTCGTAAGATAAATTAATTTTAAAAAGCAGCTTTTCCTGATATACAGGGCTACAGCCGCACGAGCCAGCTGCCCTCTTACCTCAGTATTCTCCACATGGAGCTTTCAGCTGCCAGATCAAGCCGATTCTGGCAAGTTCTGGCACCTACGCGAGGCGGCTGCGATGCCCGATGCCCCCTTCGCTTGCAGCTACAGTCAATTTGCAATTTGTAAGACAAATTTAGAGAAAACAGCCAAATTAACCGAATTATTTTGGTCAATTAATTGATTATACACAATTTCTACACTAGCTAACTATAGCCTAATTGGACCGCAGACTGAGAGGAACTGGGCAAAAGGAGTAGAGGCGTGGCTGCAACACTTTCTCTCAGTCTATGGACTAATCAGAATTGATAACAGCCCAATGGTAGCCCTCCCACTCGCCATCATGGAAAACAGGTGGCTCACCAGCTTCTTCTTAAAAACTTTCAGAGATAGGAAACTCACAACTTCCATTGTTCTTACTATCAGGAGATTTTTTCCTTATATTTAAACAAAGTCCATACTTAAATATTCTACTAAACCAGCTTTGAACAACACTTTAGGAGCTGTGCAGATTTGAACATAACTTCTGATTTTACTGATCATTATGAAGCTACCTAATAGCAAACTCCTGGGAAATAATGTGCAGGTACCAATCTTCCTACATTGAGCCAAAAGGTCTGAAAGAGGCTTCTACTCAGGTTTTCCTAGATTTTGAAAGACAACTTCATAATCCCAACAGTATGTTGTAGATACTGCTTACTTTTAGGTTTACTCATATGCTTTAAATCAGTGCTTCACAAACCTGTTAGATTACCCAAAGGTTGGTATAAAAAAAAAAAAAGCTTTTTCTGTGTTTCTATCATACTAGCTGTAATAGTAGTTAGTATGTTAACTTATTTTTTTCATTGTTATTCACTTTGTGCATCCCTTCCTTTGAAAAAGAAGAAATAAATCCTTTTGCTCACTCATTGCATCCCCTTGGAGGAAAAATGAGGCACACAACAAATAAAAACAAACAGAAATAATAGATTACAAGGTTTCCCCCCCACCCCCACCCATGTTCTTTTTGTCTAGACTTATAAAAAATGGCTTAAACAAAGATGTTTGAATCTGGGTTTTCAGCCATAAATCTTGAAAAATATAGTGTAATTCATTTGTTAGCTCTTTACTAGAATGTTTTAGAAAGTAATGCTAACTCTAAGTTAGATTAAAGAAAATTATTTCTATACTTACCATTTGCTATTTTTAGGCATTTTGAGCATTCAGCTGGGCTCCCTAACCCAATGCAAAAGTAACTTAGAACCCTTTATTGTTCTAACTTGACAGATGATCTCATTTCCAACCCTAACTCAAAATTACAAGATTTACCTCTTGTAAAAATGCATTATCTTAATGGACTTTCAATGCTTTCCAACTACTGCAGCAATAAATGGTGGTTTAGCATTAAGCTTAAGTCATTGGATCCTGAAGTTATAAAAGCAGCTTTGCTCAAAAAGGGAAGAAGTGTGCAGTGAAATGTGTGTTTTTTCCCTCTTAAGTAGAAAATCATTCCTCTATGGATTGTACGAACACCAAGCTTTTTCTTCACTATGCCCACATGAATATATGTTCATTCTTCCTTGAACACTAACATTTTATATTAAACTTGTGATAATTTAATGAAGTCTACAATAAATGTGACATGGAATATTAAGTTAAATATTTTCCCTCTTTATTGACCACAGGTAATAGTAAATGAGGTTGTAACAACAATATTTATTTTTAACTAAATATTAAATCTCAAAATATAACAATCATGGTTTTCAGTGCTTATCAAGAGAAGAAATTAAATCTTCTTTCCCTTAGCCGTGAATCTTAAGGGAAAATATCCTTTATATTTTACATTAAAACCTAAATCATACAAATTAGACGTTTCACTTATTATTTCAAGAAGAAAAGATGCATTTTATTGAAACCTTGCTAAAGATAGAAAAGTCTCTTTTCCAATAGGCCCAGTTCTGATACTAATACACTTTTCTGCACTTTTGATATGATATTTGATTAAACCAAGGTTATATTTTTAAATCCACTTTTAATTTCCTAGACAAAATTGCATTTTTGCTCCATAATTTTCTCATGGCATTCTTTACCTCCTCATTTCTCAAAGTGTAAATTAATGGATTGAGCATGGGAGTTATAATAGTATAGAAAACAGCCACACTTTTGTCCTCTGAGAATGTGGTTGAAGGCCTCATGTAAAGGAAGATGCAGGGCCCCAAAAACAGAATCACAACTGTGAAGTGAGAACCACAGGTGGAAAGAGCCTTGAGACGGCCTTCAGAAGAACGAGTTCTGATTGTGAATAGGATAACAATGTAAGAAACAGTCAGCACAAGAAAACAAGTGAGTGAAATCATGCCAGTGTTGGCAATGACAATAAGTCCAATAATGTAGGTATCAGTGCAGGCTAATTTCAATAAAGGGTGAACATCACAAAAATAGTGGTCAATTTCATTAGGCCCACAAAAGGGAAGCTGTATAATAAGGAGTGTCTGTGCCATTGAATGTACAAAGCCACCCAGCCATGACATACTCACCATCCAACTGCACCCTCTTATTCATAATAGTGCTATAATGGAGAGGCTTGGTGATTGCAATACATCGATCATATGCCATCAGTGTGAGGAGAAAAATTTCAGTACAACCCAAAAAGTGACCTCCAAAAAGCTGTGCTATGCAACCAACAAAAGAGATGGTTTTCTTCTTCACAAGGAAGTCCGCTATCAGTTTGGGAGCTGTGACAGAGGAGTAACAGATATCTATGAAGGAAAGGTAACTGAGAAAGAAATACATTGGAGAAATCAGTTGATGACTGCTCTTGATTGTGACTATGATCAGTAGATTACCCAGAAGAATTGCCATGTAGAAGATCAAAAATAGACCAAAGCAAACTTTCTGCAACTCTTGATTCTGAGTAAGCCCCAGCAAGATGAATTCAGATACATTATTTTTGTTCTCCATATTCTCAAAGCTAGATAACGCATTACAGCATATCATATAAAATTAGGAATATTGGGGATTAAAGCTTTACAGGTGGGGATTTTTTTTAAGCAAAATATGTATACACACCAACAGAGACTGAAAAAATTCTTGAACTGGATGTTGTCAGGGTCCTGATTCTTTCACATGCAAGGAACGTTTACCCTAAAATGTAATGAAGATAAACAGTTGTCAGAAATGTCATGTGTGTTCAGCAAATCAGGGAAATCATTTTAGGAAATACTGAAGCACAGCAATATTACAGGGCATTAAAGAAACTTTTCATGAAAAAAAGTTTGTAACCTATGCAACCTTGCAAGGTCAAATCAGAAATTTGTAAAGCCAAATGTTAAAACATTAAATGCATTTTTTCAATGTTTATTCAAACATTATGTTAACCAATCTTGCCCTCATTCAGTCATACAAACAACCCTGTCAAAATCTTCACATTTCATAAATGTTCCAAAATCAGCTACTGGTTTTATAGAAAAGCATCCCTGAATGCCATTGGTGTTGTTTTGTTCTGCTGGAATCAAATGTAAATCACAGCCAATGTCTTGATTCAGTCATCTAACAGTAAGAAAGACCCATTACAAGAATAAATTTTTCAAATCCTGTTCCCCCTTTTTTATAAACAGGGTTTTCAGAATCTCTTGCACAGAATTGAGTTGTAATACACAGCTAGATAGGAGGGTACTCAAATATTGGAATACCATCTTTTGCTGCCCTTTATGTTCTTTTCAGCTGGATGAAGTCCGAATAATTAAGGCTGCAATTTGGTGCCCACTGGCTTAAATGAAGCAATATATCACACTGGGACTGGGATGTAAACATTTAGACAAGCACTAAATGGCATTAAAGCAATTGCTATGTAATGATCATCTGGATTTCTCCATTCTTTCTCTGTATTTCTAAGACAGTAGAAGTTTAAAGACTGTAGAGATAGATAGATAGATAGATAGATAGATAGATAGATAGATAGATAGATAGATGATAGATAGATAGATAGATAGATAGATAGATAGATAGATAGATAGATAGATAGAATAACTATCTATCTATATCTATATATCTATGTATCTATGTATCTATGTATCTATGTATCTATGTATCTATGTATCTATGTATCTATGTATCTATGTATCTATGTATCTATGTATCTATGTATCTATGTATCTATATAGCTATATAGCTATATATCTATATCTATATCTATATCTATATCTATATCTATATCTATATCTATATCTATATCTATATCTATATCTATATCTATATCTATATCTATATCTATCTACCTACCTACCTACATACATACATACATACATACATACATATGACTCCTACAGTGGCTAACCTGGATATGGCATGGTAAAAAAGGCACCAATAGAAGAGAATATATATGGCTCAGAGTTGAACTGTGAAATCCTTGGTGTTGTCTGATCCTGGTTATTTGCTTGCAGACATTTTGTCACCACCCATCTTCAATAGCACTGGACAATGAATGTCTACAAGCAAACAACCAAGCTCAGGAATCACTAAAGAAACATACAGAGAAAATGTTGCCTAAGAGTAATTCATATTTTTGCAGGCCAGTATGGCAGCTATATTCACTCTTTCCCTTCCAGGTGGTTAGCTTCCCCTGCAACCCCTCCCTAATGTTTTCATTCTGCTAGAAAATTTAAGCCACATTTATTTGGTAATCAATAGAATAGTTCCTAGTGCTTTGGAGAGGAAAAACCAAATTGTACATGATTTAAATTATGACTATTTTTAATTTAGATTACAGAAACATATCGGAACTAATTGCAAAACAAGAGTATTTCTCAATAGCATATATATGCCACAGAGTAAGTCTTAAACAAAACTTTGAAACCAGGTAGAACTGTTATAGAGCAGTTATAGCTGATCTCCAATTATTACCTGATTGCTTGAGGCCTCTCTAGTCTACAGGATCTTCCAGCTCTAACAAAGATGCCCTCAAATGAAACCAATGGATCTTTCTTTTTCCATCAAAAGAACTTGTTTTTACAGGTTATTTCGCTTGCCTTATTAAGAATTATGAAATGCAATGTTTGAATAGATTCTACCATTACATCACTGATTCAGTTAACAATCTCCCAGAAGTATTTCAAACTTTCCCAAAAGGAAATAAATGCTAAACTATGAGCTCTTTTTAACCATACAACTCAATCCAATTTGTTTTGTAGTAGTTAATTAGCACCTTTTTAAAGTGAAGTCTTATAGCAGTTTTCTTCAACCTCCAGATATGTCCCATCATTATCTGAAGAGCACCAAAATTGGGAAAGGCTTCATATTTGTTCAGAAAGTATGCCTTTTAAATATTAAAGCATGCTCCTAACCTAAGAGTTAGAAGCCAGGCACTATATGGATGAGATAATTATCCAATTTTTCAGAAGCAAAATTGTGGCTAAACTGTGGAAGGCGACATCTGTGGCAGTTAGTTTTATCCTCATGACTATATGTCTTTAAACATCCTTTGGAATTGAACACATGGTAAACTGGCTCTAACACATCTGACCATAATGAAAAATACCCAGTCCTGACAGGTTTCCATGGAAATGTGCAAAAATATGTAGATGATAAGAAACAAAGAAAGTAATTAAAGGGGATGCAAGAAAAAGCAAGAAGAATGCTGGAATTTAGTGGGAATAATCCCAGGATCTAAAATTCCCACAATCTTTAATCCTACAGAGTCACAGGGCAATCCAATTTCAAGGATTCATTCATACCTGTTATCCAAATCCAAATTGTTGTAAAAGAAAACAAATCTGGGTGATTACAGGACCTTTGTCACTTTCATCCTGTCCTGAAAAATGCACCCAACTTTTCCCCAAGGAGTCTTGGAGTGGGGGGGGGGGGACTAAAGAAGGTCAGCAGGGCAGATACAATGAGGTAGAAATGATGGTTGCAAGTCACTGTGACAAACTGATTTTTATTGATTGATCCAACTCTTCTCCTTTCTCTTTCTCCCCATATTATTTCTTCCCAGTGTGTGTGTTGAAACTTGGAAGTGGAATTTGCATAGTATCAAATAGATTCTCAATCAAAATCCTGCAAATGGCTCTAAACAGATCTAAAAAATAATGATTTGGGGTATTCCTTTGAGGTTCATTTTGGAAATGAAGATTGTCTATCTCCCGCTCCTATTCTCATCCTTAAAGCCTTCTAGAAGAAAAAGAAGAAAACTTTGGTTCCTAAGAAGTTATATCACCTCTTCATTGGATCATATACTGAAGCCTTCAAGAAAGTTTAGGGGCTGAATGTACCCACTATCATTCAAAGGTTGCCTACTGTCAAGGACAAAGATAAACAGGTCATCATGACTGGGCACTCCTAGATGATAGAGCTACTAGTAAGATATGCCAGTAGATTTTTTTTCTACTTCTGGACTCTTAGTACTATATTTAGTAAAATGGTAGATACCATGAGTCTATCATTTCTGGGCTAAACTGGAAAAAAAATAGTTTTCGATTCCTGAGATTTTTTTCTTTTGAACCTGACCCAGACTCATTGGAAACGTGGAAGTTGGTTGGGTTTGTATTTTCCTTTAGTAGAGATTTATTTTACAGAAGGAAAGCTTAGAATGCAATCTGCTTTATCTTTTTTCTATTGTTTTTATTAAAGCTTCTGCCTTCTATTTATGCTCTGCCAAAGCCTTGACTTTTTCTTTGCCTTTTCTGCTTATTTGTTCCTGGCTGAGCTTCTTGTGTTCTCTTCTCTTCCCAATCTTTGCACCATCATAGGAAACGACTGGAAGAACTTTTCCCTTTCACTAGTCTGAGGAAAGGAAATTAATGACTCTCTCTCCCATTTTCCTCACCTGCTGCCTACGTTCTGATTGCCTCTTCTCTTCAGAACTGCTTTAGTTTGCTTCTTTATTTAGACTAGGTTTGGACCACGGTTGAAATGCTACTGGTTCATAATGGTTCAAGCGAACCGATAAGGACGTTTGTTGCTGGTTCTGCAAATTGTTGGTTAAAAAAAGCTTCCAGGTATCATGCGGCTCAGCTCCCCTCCACCCCCGCTTTTTAAAAGCATTTTGTCCTGCCTATTCACCTGAACCGGCAGGAAACAAAATGCTTTAAAATGTGAAAAAAAAGCTTCCCATGATGTGCGACGCACATCTGATCTGCATGATCATTGGAAGCTTCCCCACCCCGACCCCCACATTTTAAAGCATTTTTTTCTGCAAGTTCGGGCGAATAGGTAGTAAAAAATGCTTTAAAAATGTTTTAAAGTTGGCCACAGACATGACCCACCATCACCAAGCCACGCCCAGAGAACTGGTGGCAAAAAAAATTACATGTCACCACTGGCCTGGACTGTATATATTCAGCCTCTTCCTCATAAGTTCTATGGCAGCCATCTTGCCTCCTGCCTGCATCTTGATTGGCAGTTGCAAATTGATTGGCAGATGGATCATCCTGAACAAACATGGATGAAAAGGAAGCAGCACTGTGCCTATGAACTACTCAGGCACTCTGTCCTCCCCCATCATGGTTACAAGTTTGATTGGGCTCCCACCCCTCAGGGCAGCTTTCATTATTTTAAAAGAATATATCCAAGATCTCTTAGCCACCACAGATTAGCTATTCTTTAATATAATTGTTATTAACAGCAATTAAGTTATTAAGAAAAGTATTTGCATAGGAGCAATGGGAACATATCTCCAAAGCAAAGTAATTTGATAGCATGTCTGGTGTCAATGTATCTGAATCCTTTTATGTCTGGCTGGTCCAATGACCTAATCCCTACAGAGTACCCTCTGCCTCATCCCCATCTGCTTCAGTTTCATGCTTCCATTCTAGTGATACCAAGAATTAATTATTTCATAAACTAACTAAGCTTCCTAAAGCATCCATCTCATCAATGACTCTGGATGGCATACAAAGTTCCAAACAACAGTCCAATATAAAAGCCAATAAATAAAAGATGGGAAATAAATGTCAGGCATGTGCTAATCTAATTGTGGCACACACCCCACCTTATCTCAAGGTTCTTGTGAAGGAAAGCAGTGTTAGGCAGCTCCGGCACAGATGTTGCTGCACAACAGAGAGGCAGAAGAATAGCACAAAACCTCCAATTACTCTCAAAAGTCTAATATCAGTCCCAGGATCTCAGATCTAGTTATCTGCAGCATAGGTTAGGAAACAATGTAGACATGGCTCTTGTTCATCTGTTGCTTTAGATGCTCGGCAGATAGTGGAATCCCCTGGGATTTGGAGTCTTCTCTTTAAAAGAGAGCACGAGACTTGGAAGATTGATGTCAGCCTTATGAGGAACACCAGACAGAAAACACAATGAGATGACCTAATTCTACTTTGTTGAAAAGCTACATGAACAGCATCTTGTAAGTCCTAACAGCCCCTAAACTAGGGCACATCTCTTCTGACCCTCTAGTCCTCCCACATTCTTGCTGCAGGCTCAGCTGCCTTTTATTTGATCATTCGCTTGGCCATGTCCCTTTGCCTTGTGTTCCAAGGTCATTCTCACGTTCTATTACAGTAATGCTGTATATCTGATTTTGCATCTGCAAACTACAACATTTTCTCCAGTTTGGCTACATTATGAAAAAAAGCTCTTTTCAGCAACTAATGGGGCCTCAAGGATACAGGTAGCCTTGTTTAACTACCAGTTGCTAAACAACAATTCAAAATTATGAGAAAGCCTACAATGACCTTTCCTCAAAGTTATGACTGCTACTTCCTCCCAATGAACACGTGATCACATTTCAGGTACATGGCAACTAGTTCACATTTACAACCAGTATCAACAGTCAGTCCATACTCATGCTACTTTGGTTGTTGGTTTCTGACACTTTTCGCTCATTAAATGGAATGAGCGATTCAGTTAACAACCACCATTACTCAAGTCAGGTCACAGGGTGATCCACTTAACAATCAAAATGACTTACAACCCAAATTCCAAGCTAAATTGTAATTATTGTGAATTCTGTCCCAAACCCAACTGTATCTTTTGGAGTAGCGGGTGACATGTTTCCTGGATATATTTGAGGTGGTCCTCTCAGAATATGCTGTATTTTTCAGTAAATGGGAATATCTATGCGAGAGTTAGAGAAATTTCCTCCACAAGCAGCCTTTTTTTTTACACTAATGTAAGAGAATCCCTACATGGGTTTAGATTCATAGACCTGTTGTTATTATGGTATGAAAAAATACAATAATTTATTGCAGGGTGGAGATGATTCAAAACTGTGATCTCTTTAGTGTATTTATCAATATACCACAGGATATTTTTGCTGAACTAGTGGCCTAGTCTCTGCATTTTTATGTTGGAATGTGGTTATTAGCAGCATTCCTCTTGGTTGTCTTGCTATGTGTTTCTGTAACAGTGTGTGATGGTGCTGTTACTAGAACATTTTCTGACCTGGATTTGAGCTTCCAAAAGACGACCTCCAATTGTGGTCAAAATCAATTTGCAGTTTCACATACCTGCTAGAACCTGTGCATATATCTAAATAAAGTTAATGAAGAGAAACTGTATAAAATAATGAAATCCCAATGGGAAATCTTGAATGCTTTGTCAATCCAAATTTGATTTATTTGTTAACTTATGCCCTGCTACCAAGTTATGTTCAACCCAGTGTTATATTGCTCTATAATCAAATCATCAAATGATTTACAACAAAGTATCTCAAAATAAAATGTGAAGTGTCAGTGAAATAACTATATTAAAAGCAGCATAATATATTGACAGTAGTAAAATAAAAATTTCACAAAAAGATGGACATCCTGTTTTAACTATTTCTACACATGCTCTGTTTACATATTTGTTTTTTCAGTTGAAAACATTTTTCTGCTCCATAATTTTTTAATAGCATTCTTCATCTCTGAATTTCTGAATGTGTAGATTAATGGGTTCAACATCGGGGTGATAATCGTGTAAAACAAAGCTACTGTCTTATCTTCTGAGAAGTTACTGGAAGGGCGTATATAGGTAAAGGTACATGGCCCAAAAAATAAAATCACTACTGTAACATGGGAAGCACAAGTAGAAAGAGCCTTATGACGTCCTTCAGAAGAATGAGATCTCAAGGAGGACAAGATTACAATATATGACACCACTAAAATGAGGAAGCAGCTTAAAGCAATCATCCCACTGTTCGCAACCACTATGATGCCAACCATATAGGTATCTGTACAGGCCAGTTTCAGTAGAGGATGGACATCACAAAAATAATGGTCAATTTCATTGGGACCACAAAAAGGAAGCTGGGTGGTGACAAGAGTTTGCACCAAGGAGTGAAGAAACCCTCCTACCCAAGAAGCTGCTATCATCTGCCCACAGACTCGCCTAGTCATAATGGTAGTATAGTGTAGTGGTTTGCAAATTGCAATGTACCGGTCATAGGCCATCACTGTAAGAATGAAGATTTCTGTGCAGCCGAAGAAATGGACTCCAAAGAGCTGAGCTATGCAACCAATAAATGAGATGGTTTTTCTTTCCAGAAGAAAATCTGCAATCATTTTGGGAGCTGTGACTGAGGAATAGCAGATGTCCACAAAGGATAAGTAACTAAGGAAGTAATACATGGGAGATGTCAAGTGGGTGCTAAAGATTATAGTGATTACTATAAGAAGGTTGCCAAGCACAATGTTTAAATAGAGGAACATAAACAGGACAAAGCATATTTTCTGGATTTCTTCATTTTGTGTGAGGCCAAAGAGGATAAATTCAGTCACATTGTTTCTGTGGAATGTCATGGATGGGAAATCCATATCTAGATGATCTGCAAAACAGCATAAATATTGACTGACATATTTTATTAACATATATTTTGATTATTTGTGTCTTATCTTACATGCCTAAAAGAATTTTGATTGATATCTGAAGATACAGAGTACATATTAATCATTTCAGATGGCAGACTTGGTATCATATATTGAATTCTTGATTGAGAGTCTATGCATAAATTAATAAATATTCTCATAACATTTTTAAAAACAGCGATTCCATCAGGGGAAAGTACTTCATGCGGTTTTATTTTCCAGTTGCTATTACCTTTTTTTTCTTAAAAAACAAAGATGGGAATATTAAAATAGAAATTGATAAGCAGAATTTCCAGGGCTTCTTTTCATATCACTTCAGAATTCTATCTATCCACCCTATTTACCCCATCCATCCATCCACCACATCTATCCTCATCATGCAATTCCTATTCAGGGTAAATAGTTCTTGCAAAACCTTCTATGCTTCTATCACATCTATATTCACACATGATCTGTCTTGTTCTCTTCAACTCTTTCTGAGAATCAACTTCATCCAATTATAACTTTCTCATCTTTCCTTTCTCTTGACCTTGCTCTTTTTTAAGTTTGTGATGTGATTCAGTCTCTTAAGTTATTTCTATATGACTAAATCTCTTCAACATACTTCTTCCATACTAATTATTCATGTTTGTATTCCATCCATAGTAATTCAACACTCGTCTATTCTTGACCCTATCTTCTTCATTTATTACAAATACACTTACAATATTAAGGGCTCTGTTCCTATTGCATACAACTTACTCTCATGTCTTTCCTTACACCCAAATCGCACTTCTATATAACAGAGTGGGGAAAAGCACTCTCTCACACATAAGCATTGTTGCTTCTGTAAACAAACATTCATTTTTTGCAACAAACCACATACCTCCCACCATGTTTATATCAATATTTGTAGCTCATAAAATTTTCAATTGTTTTCCCCTCTTTAGTAAATCATTCTATCAAGGGACACAAATCCATCAGTTTGGTGTATTTTTCTTCCATTTATTGTATAACATTTTGTAAACATTCACTCAGCTTTTCTCTCAATTACAAATTACATACCGGTATCTTGATCTTTGATCTTGAGCTTTATAAGATCCCTACTTCTCATTTCATCATACAATTTATCTTACATCTAATAAAATAATTTAAGTTCACAGAAACAATATGGTATTGTCTGCATCCTCAGTCATCCTTCTCCTTATTCACATCCTCAGTCAGATGCCACTAATATTACCACAAGCATTCCTTATACACACATCCATAAACACATTAAAAACTTAGGGACATTATACCTCCTTCTCTTGCTCAGTGTTGAACAGTTATACATGTGATTTATTCTCCTACATGCTTGATTTCCATCATATACTGCTCTTATCACATTCAGAACTTTTAGTTCTATGTTAATGCCAAAGATTCCCTAATTCCCTAATTCAAGACTATCCACTTTATTGAATGCTTTCTCTAAATCAACTAATGTACAATAAACTTTCATTCTCACAGTTGTGCATTGTTCAGTAAATATTTCTTACATTTTCAGATGTGGGAGAAGGAGATGGATAAGATTTTCATTCCCCTAAGAGAAAAAAAGTATTCAAAATTCTGCCCCTGCTATTTGCGTTGACATTATTATATGATTACCTTGCTAAATATGTTCAGCTTCTGACTGCCAAAATGTTGCCCACCACTTCAGTAAGCAGAGGTATTTTTCAGAGGAAGTATATAAAGAATTCTTAAAGTCTAATAAATGCTGAAATACGTTTCCAACGTATATGTCGATTACACTGAACATATAAACTGTTAGGAGAGACATGTTACAGATCGTCATCACATGATTCAACTATGCCTGAAAAATTCATAATAAGTAAGCTTCTTATTTTATTATTGTAATATTGTATTTCATTATTGTAAAATATTGTAATATTTCTAAAGCACATCTTTCTGCATTCTATGTAACCTGGTTAAACAATATGTCTCCTCTGCATCGGGTAATTTTATTTTTAAAAAACCCACTGAGACCAATAGTAAGATTATTAACAAAGAGCCATGAACATATATTGCTTTCATGCAGTTTTAAATCAGTGGGCAAAATTCCATCAAAGTTAAGCATGTTTAGATCTTACTGATTACAGTGGAATTATTTGGAAACCTGTTTTTTTTTAAAGGAAAGGAAATAATTGATACATACATCAAGACACAGTATATTTTTTTAAAAAGAAATGCATTCCAGAATAACATATTGTGTTTAAGATTACATTTTTATGCCCCCTCCCTCTCTCTCTGATATTATTGTTGAAAAACAAAAAGCACATAAAAACTAAGGGGGCTTAGAGAAATCCCTATATTTTATGCTATGGAATAAATAATGTCTAAGTTATACCTTATATATTTGCCGGCACCACCTCCTTCAAAAAAGCAGTTTACCAGTATTCTGCTGCTCCAGAAAATGTCTATCCTATTAATATAATAACTAATAAGTTAAATACCAGTGGGATTCATACAATCAATGTCCCTTAAGTTGTTAACTTTCTTGGAGTATTCTCAGAAACAGAGTATTTTTAAATTTTCTGGTTTTGGAAAATATTATTAGCTTTGGTCATTACTAAACGAAACTTGCCCATTGGTAGAATCCTTAGGGAGGTGAGTGATGGAGCTGGAATATCTCACTATTATTCTTTATGCAGAGGGACTAATATAAAATCATAAACCAAAATAACAAGAGCCCAGCAAAAAAATGAAGGACAGCAAACATAGGAACCAATGAAGGAGTTAAATTTCATATTATTCTCAAATAAGTACTGGTAGTTTGTTTAAAGATCTCTTTTATGTTTCATCTTTATGTTTATTTCTGGAAAATGATTGATTTAGGATGCTTGCTGTGTTGCACTACTAAGGGAGGCAGGGCATTACTTTTCATCTTTTCATAAGAAAATTAATAAGTCTTGTTCCTTGCTTCTCCCCTACTGTAATATAAATTTTCTTAACAATTTCTTAACAATTTTTATCTCAGCACAATGAGAAGAATTGTGCTCTCTTCACCAAGATGTAGAAGGCAGTTGCTTTTGAAGGTGAGATGGGTGGCAGATAAATTTAATAAATGAATAAAATCAAAGAGTTCAAAGCTAGTATGCACCCAAGATATAAATATCTTTATAAGTAATAACCACTACTTTAAGTTGGACTCAAAAATCAACTGGCAATTAATGTACCTCCTGCAATATCGGTGTTATTTTGCTATACAATTTTGAATCGTTAGAAAATGAGCAGCTGCATTTTGTATATACTATAAGGCTAACACTGATACTGCATGGTCAACCTAAAAGCTCCTTAAATTCTTTTGACCTTGTGATAGTTAATGTGAATGCATGAAGCATTTCAGCATACATACTAAAGCACGGTGCTGAAGAGTATAATAAGAGTCCCAAGTCATCATAATCACTAGGAGTTGAGTTGACAACGGTATAGTATATTTAAGCAGAAGATGCAGAGGCAGATGCCTGTGCTTGATGTCAAAAGAGGAAGGGGTGAATAACCAAATTGATAAAAAAATAGAAAATCTATCTAGTGCCAATCAAAAGGCAGTAATATACTATTCTTCATTAATCTTATAGATTGCTACCAGTAGTCTTCAAGTTACAACAGTTCAAAGTTACAATAACACTGAAAAAAGTGACTTATGACATTTTTCACACTTATGACCATTGCAGTATCCCCTTGAGCAACATTTAGACACTTGGCAAATGACTTTTATTTATGGTGTTTGCAGTGTCCTGGGGTTATGCAATCATCTTTTATGAAATTCTGACAAGCAAAGTCAATAGGGTAGCAACATTCACTTAACAATTGTATTACTAATTGAACCACTGCAGTGAACAATCATCATCAGCAAGGTAGCACATCACGGATGTGTGAAAGACCTAGAAATTGTTATACTAAATAGAAAATCTGCTGGCTTGAAGGAACATTGATTCTATCCAAATTAAAGTAAAGTAATTAAAGTGCCCAACCAGTGACACATTCGGTTGGTGATCTATATTGCTTCTTCTGATAGTATTAATACTAGTTTTCAAGTGTTCAAATTTGAATTTACAGATATTTAGATATTTATAGATGAAATAAATTACTATGAAAAAGGGAAGACGATTCTAAGTCCATCTTATAAACAATGTATATTTTGGTATTTTTCCACAACCATTTCATATAAAGAATCATATAGATCTCAGACTCATGATGAAATATCTCCATTTGAAAAATTGCAGGGAAAAATCCTCCTTTATTTATGAATATTTTATTCATGCTGGACTCACACATTAATAAAATAACATGTTAAATATGGCAGCACATTCACAACAGTTTTACAAAATATATTTCAATTTTCATTTGCAAAGTATGTCAGGAGAGAAGAGGAAAGTGTGTGACATGAATGAATCCAGTTCAGTGAAACAGAACATGCATTAAACAAAATAATATAATTGCCTGAGGCATCTGATTTGTAGTTCCAGGGAAGGGCAAAAGAGAAGAGAGGCTAGCAGATCAGTGTCAATTTATTATATCTACAAATAGAACAACTGTGACAGAAGAAAGAAAAGATAGTATCAATAGTAATAGGCACCTTGGGTGCAATCCCAAAACATCTGGAGCACCACTTGAACACCGTCAGTACTGACAAAATCACTATCAGTCAATTGCAAATGGCAGCTTTGCCTGGAACAGCTTACATCGCATGACAAATATCTGCCCATCTGAGGTCCTTGGGAAGGACTCAGTAAGTGGACAATAACACTCAATCCCATCCAAACATCTGGATGATGGTGCAACCAATCATTATCATTGTCATTGTCATCATTTTATTGCCAGTGAGAGGGATATGGAGAATCTGCTAGCTGAAATTTTCCCAAAATCCTTGCTGAGAAAACTGATCTGTTCTTTGCAAAGGACCCATTTGCTATCTTCTTTTAGCAACTATTTAAGCCAGCTTTGAGGGGGGAATATTTAGATAAGCAACTGAATGTACGGAAGAATCTGTTCACACTTGTGACTCTTCTGTCTCCCATAGTCTCCTAGAAAAGCAGTAACTGGGTAAAGCACATTTATAGGAGTCTTTGAACAAATGCAGGATAGGATGGGATGGGATGGGATGGGATGGGATGGGATGGGATGGGCTAGGATAGGATAGAATAGAATAGAATAGAATAGAATAGAATAGAATAGAATAGAATAGAATAGAATAGAATAGAATAGAATAGAATAGAATAGAATAGAATAGAATAGAATAGAATAGAAGAGTTGGAAGGGACCTTGTAGGTCATCTAGTCCAACCCCCTGCCCTAGCAGGACACTCTACACCATTTCTGACAAATGGCAGTCCAATCTGTTCTTGAATGCCTCTAATGATGGAGCTCCCTCTCTTCTCTATGGCAGCCCCTCAGATACTGGAATACTTTATGAACAGGAATAGACTGGACAGAATCATGATGGAGCAAAGGTCACAAGTTTTACAACAGCAGTTGTTTTATCTGTATTTTTATGTTCTCCTTTTTCCTTTAAAGAATAATTGAATTCAGAAAGAAAGGGAGCAAAGGTCTGCAGCAATGCTAAGGCAACACTTGGTGACTGCTGGAAATGCAGGATGGGAGAAAGGCACAGCATGAACACTGCTAGAAAGTGTGTGCTAAGGCAATATAAAAACAGTTCTACTTGAAACTGCTATAGAAAGTGATAGCTGACAAAATAGTGGCAAAAACTGTGGTGATGATAAACTGACTGCCAAGCAGTTGAGGAAAATCAGGCACTGCTAAACTAAAAACGTTACTCACAGCTTCTCAGGTTATGGGGAATGATCTCCTGGGGCTGATGAGTAATTCTAAGAGGGATAGAAATTGTTCAAGCTTGCACAGATAAAACAGGAA
Organism: Thamnophis elegans; assembly: GCF_009769535.1. Classification (NCBI taxonomy): domain Eukaryota; kingdom Metazoa; phylum Chordata; class Lepidosauria; order Squamata; family Natricidae; genus Thamnophis; species Thamnophis elegans. Next base: position 67,173,996 of record NC_045541.1, on the reverse strand, counting down.
CATTACCAAAATGTTCTCCCATTCAGTCTGGACAAGTATTTAACCGGACATAACAGAACATGGTCTGAAAAGACTCCAGCTATACTTCATGAATTAGGAGCAGGAAGACCCGGGTTTAAGTCTGCCCTCAGTTACAGAGTTTAGGGACTTTCTCTCAGCCTGATATATCACAAATGGTTATTGTTGTGGGGAAAAGTAGGAGGAATCATCTTGATCTCCTTAGAGGAAAGTGGAATAAAAATTTGCTCATGCCACCATACATCTACATGGGACATACTTGCTTCCTCATCCCCAATGCCTCATTTGTAACTTTCTCCTCCAAAAAGCTGGAGGCCTTCCAAAAAGCTGGAGAGTGGCCCAGGTTGTCAAAGATCTCAAGAATAAAGGCAGGTAAGTGCCATTCCACTTCTCCTTGGGTCCACCTTCCTCTAGACAGTTAGCAGACGTCACTCGGGCAGAACAGAAAAGGTTCTGTTTGCATACCTGACCTAGAGAAGATCTGATAGATGTGGGGAGAAGGTGGTGGTCATCACCAAAATCACTGCCACAGTGTTCTGTTCCCTAGGTAACGGTACCTACAGCTATCTTCAACAAGCTGGCTATCTGGGAGAAGATGAAACAATTATAGCAGTTTCCACACTGAGCAGAGCAGAAGCAAATGAAGCATTGTTCCAACACTGAATCAGCATGTTCCCACACGTAGCAGACACTGATCCTCTAGGGTGAGTGCTTCTCTCTGAGTTTTTTTTTCTCTGTGAAGAAACCCTAGGAAGAAAATATAACATTTGGATTGTCCCTTCAAATATTTCATACATGGACTTCAGGGAAACAAGAATGCACCTCCACAAAAGACAGGAGAAAAGAGAAAAGAGACTGTCCTCAGTTTCACCATCACCACCACCAAAGCTGGACCCAAGGAAGTGATGACCAGAGCACTTGTCTAAAGAAAAAGTGCAGCTTTCTACAAATAGGTTCTTCCTGCAAGTCAAGAACTTGAAAATATCAGATTATATGTCTAACAATACACTTCTTCCCAGAATCCCAATTTGGACTGATTTCTGAGGATCAGGGAGTTCCATGGTTAAGCTAATTACTTCTTTATCCGAATTGTCACTATGGGACCTGTTGGACCTATTTTTCCATCTAAGCCGAGTAGTTCAGAGAAAAACAATGTATTTTGTTTATTTTGAAAATTAATAAGGATCATAAGTATTCCAAGAAAGAGTAACAGAGAAATAAAAATGTTAACACATGAATTTCCCTTTAGAGCCCCACAGCTTTGTTTAACCCATGGCCTGTGTCTTATTCCACTGATGGGACCTCCCTTACCAATCCTTCTTGGTCCTTTTTCTCCTTTCTCTTATAGAGTGACAGCATTTGTCTCTAGGTTTCTATTTTGTCCTCTATTCTCCTCTGACAGGAAGCCCTGCTTGCCTCATGGTATTTTAAGACTGACGCTACCTTTTCCAAATATCACAAAGTTCTCCTTATAAAGTTTTATTAAGATAAAAGAGGCATACAAGAATTTCTACAATGGAATTATTTTGACTTGTCTGTGTATATTAGGGCAGAGGCTTTCTGTTTCTTTTGCACAAATTTTAAATGGACCAGTGAAGAGGTATGTCTCTTCACTGACAACAGTAACGTTTTTAACCATTTATATTACCACCTCTTGAATTTTTATCATTCTGGGAATCAACTCTTACAAATTGATTGGAAAAAATAAAAGGAAAAGAAGAAATGTCATGTCCTAATATGTTTCTCACCTCAGCTTTATTCTACGATTCTTTTTAAGTAAAGTAATGCTGTTTTAAGATATAATATTATAGTTAGGGGAAAAGAGCAATAGCAATAGCAGTAGACTTATATACCGCTTCATAGGCCTTTCAGGCCTCTCTAAGCGGTTTACAGAGAGTCAGCATATTGCCCCCAACAATCTGGGTCCTCATTTTACCCACCTCAGAAGGATGGAAGGCTGAGTCAACCCTGAGCCGGTGAGATTTGAACCGCTGACCTGCTGATCTAGCAGTAGCCTGCAGTGCTGCATTTAACCACTGCGCCACCTTGGCCAGGCAAAGGCCAGCGTACAAAGAGGCCAGGCAAAGGCCAGCGTACAAAGTGGGGAGGGGGGAATGCTCAACAGTTGATTTAAAGAAAAATCTGAACAGTTTAGTTATTGTATTGTTAATAAAGTATTTATAAAACAACACAATTAAAATATAAATACCCTGTTTCCCCCAAAATAAGACCTCCCTGGATAATAAGCCCAATTGGGATTTTGAATGCATATGCTAAAATAAGCCCTCCCCCCAAAATAAGCCCTCTCCAAAAATATTGCAACACAGCAGCAGCCATGAGGTGACCACGCTTGCCGCCTCCTGCACCTCAAAAATAGTAAGACTTCCCTGAAAATATTGCAACACAGCAGCAGCCATGAGGTGACCACGCTCGCTGCCTCCTGCACCTCAAAAATAATAAGACCTCCCCGAAAATAAGGCCAAGTGCTTATTTCAGGGGTCAAAAGAAAATAAGACCCTGTCTTATTTTCGGGGAAACACAGTATTCTGTGGAGTACAGTATGAAAATTCTATGAACCTCATGGACATAGCAAAGTTGAAGTAACCTTTGGGGAAATGGATATTGGCTTGCACTTGATATTTCCCCCCTCTCCTTCCAAAAAATCCATATTCATTTGGGTGTGGACATTATTGGCATACCATTTTATCTCTTGAATCCTATGCAAATAATATAAATATGCTGCACTCTGATCAACAAACCAACAGTTTCCATTGACTCAGAAATATAGTAGGGAAGAGAAATGTGGGCAATTTGTAAGAAGTGGAGAGATCGTAATTACAGGAACACATATCTCACCCACCAGCATTCATTATAGTTGCCTCCTGTGTAAATTACCAGGTAGTATTGAAACACAGCATTAAAACACTGAAGCACCAGTTTAAAGAGGAAAAGTGCTGAGTATTAATAATCATGTCACTACAATGAAAAGGAAGATACCTAATACTCTTAGCTGATGAATTTCACAGCTGCTACAGACATTTACTTTTCCTTGTAATATATATTATACAGAAGTGAACGTTATACATTTGTAGAGTATCTTGAAAAATAAGGTATTTAATTTTGGATGCAGAAATGTCTCCTGGAGGGTCAACAATGGAAGGGTTCATTTGGAAAATCAAAGTAGGCATTCACAAACCAAATTAGGTTCTGTACAGAGACAATTTCATTCAACAAAATTAAGGAAAAGTAGAGTCGGAAGTGTTAGTGACTTCAATAAATGCAGAGAGGTGTCCTGTGATAATGCTGCTAAAATGGCAAGAAGATGTAAAGCCATGCATCAAAAACTTCCAAGAAAAAATATATATCCATACATGCATGCATACAAGTACAAATAAACATACAATCACACATCATGTGCTGGATATTCATTAAATCATTTAGCCACACTGTAGTAGATTGCTGCATAGGTACAGAAAAATGGTAGTTTTTTTTGTGAGTGAGTGAGAGAGAGGGGGGAGGGAGGGAGAGAGAGAGGGAGGGAGAGAAACATTATTTTCTGCCTCTACAAAATGCTCAAGTATTTTGGGATCTAAATTCTACAGTACACTAAAAAAAAGTGCATGCAAAGTTAACTTCAATCACATCGGGACAGTGGTGGTGTTCAGCCAGTTCTGACAGGTTCTGGAGAACCGGTAGCAGAATTTTTGAGTAGTTCGGGGAACCGGCAAATAGGCTGGCCTCACGCCCACTGGCTCCCAGCCTCCCAGCGGATCTCCTGTTGCCCTGAACAGGAGAACAGAGCTGGAAAGCAAGTTAGTGAGGTGGAGACGGAATGGGGATTTTGCAGTATCCTTCCCCTGCCACGCCCACAAAACCATGCCACATGCACAAAGCCCACAAAGGTAGTAAAAAAAATTTGAATCCCACCACTGATCAGAGAACTATGGTTCAAGTATTTGTGTTCTTAAACATACCAGTGTTAATAGATAAAAAGAGATAAACTGGAATTTTTCAGTTTTCAGAATTAGTGTTTATTTCTAGAACAGTTAGATAAATTTCATTAAACTAGCCCTGCACGATTTTCAGATAGTCCTTGATATATGCTCAAGTTTTTATATTTTATTCACTTATTGAAAGAAATTCAAGAAAGCCTTGACATAAACCAACTGGTAGCAAAACAAAAATTCCTAAATATAAATTACAGTATGTGACTAAAAAGAAAATGATAAGGAAAAACAACTCATGCACTTAATGGTGATGAAATACTTTCATCAAGAGACAGCTTTCAAGTGAAATGATTTATTTCTGCTAGGGATGTTCTTGAAACCAACATAAAAAAAGATCAATGAACATGTTGTACAAACCTTTTTAGTTGATTTAGAGGCCACAGAAAATCAGTTTGCTTTTTGTTTGTGGCATTTATCTGCCATCAGGCTCCTCAAAAGACTATCATTCATTTACAATATAAAGGCCGCTACATATTGCAAAATCCATAAATTGTCTACCTGCCGTGTCCCCTGATTAGCAGCAACTTTAGGGTTAAAGCTCTAGATTAAAAGCTTTCTAAAAGAGCTCTGCCTTAACTGCCTTCCTAAATGCCATCAGGAAGAGTGCCTTTGAGATTTCAGGGATGGGAAAATAGTAGGAAACACCCTTGTTTTGAACGTCGCAGAAAAAGGGAAGCCTTCAACATCTATATTTGAGACAAATATACCAGAAGGATCTGTTCTATTTGAAGAAGATGGAAGCATACATGCAACATGCCGCAAAACATGTACAGGTTACTTTGAATTGTACTCGAAAGCCTACTAGTAGCCAGGGCAATACCTAAAGAATTAGTGTTATGTGGCTGCAAGGGCTTCCAATCATCAGGAAACAAATTGCTTTTTTTAACATCAGTTGTCATTTTCAGAGAGCCTTTAAAGAAAATATCAAGTGCACAATAAGAACCGTGGTGGCACAGTGGTTAGCGTGCAGTACTGCAGACTACTTCTGCTGATCACCAGCTGCTAGCAGTTTGGCAGATCGAATCTCACTAGGCTCAAGGTTGATTCAGCCTTCCAACCTTCTGAGGTTGGTAAAATGAGGAAGGTTGGGGGCAATATGCTGACTCTGTAAACAGCTTAGAGAGGGGGCTTGTAAAAGCACTGTGAAGCAGCAGGGGTGAAATGCTACCAGTTTGGGGCTATTCACCAGAACTGGTAGTAAAAAATGTTACTGGTTCACAGAACCGGTAGTTAAAAAAAACTAAAAAAAAGTTTTTAAAACTGTTCCCACGAATACACGTTGCACAGCTAATCTTCGAACCTTTTTTATTGACTTTTTTGGAAAAAAAAGGCTTTTACAAATATTTACCTCCCTCCCCCACCCTCCCCTCCTGAACCCACCCCCCCCAACCTTCCCCTCCCCCCCGACTTCCCAGAACAAATACAGGGTATAAATCTTTAACAAAGATGTTCTAAAATAAACTTTAAAAAAAGTTAGTATCATTTTTCATTTGAGCTTTAACTCCTCTTTTGTTAGGCTAACTCTAAACAGATTATATCATTCCTTGCTTCTTCAGTCATAAACTATCTGGAATTTCTTAGTCTCGTATTTATTTTGAATATAGTCAATCCATCTTCTACACTCCAGGTTATATTTCTCATTTGAGTGGTCCTCACCAGTGTCATGAGGAAAAGGAAAGAATTTTTAAAATAATTAAAAAGGCCAAGGTAGTTGCTGCCAGACTCCAGAGTCACAGTGACTCTAAGTCTGCTTAGTGTTAACTGTAGAGGGAGGCAAGAGAACTATGGGCCTCCTTTGCATAAGGAATTTTTCACCTTTTAAGAGTTAAGCAAGGGTTAAAAGGCGAAAAATTCCATATGCAAAGGAGGCACGTGATTCTCCTGCCTCCTGATCTGGGAGCAGCAAATCATGCCTTGCAGGTTTGAAGTTGAGTGACTATGGAAAAAGAAATCGTTTGTTGGTCAAGAGGAGCCACAAGGAAGGCACACTTACATTGGTGGGTTATTTTGGAGGGCGCGGAAGGGTGAGCTGGGGAGGGGGGGCTCGGCGCAGCTCTGACCCGGGCTGGGGGGAGATCGTGAAGGCGTGGGGGTGGGATATCCCACCGCCCCCGCCTCCCCAGTGCCCGAGGGCCCCCACCTCCCCAGTGCCAGAGGGCTGAGGAGGGGAGAGAAAGAGAGGCAGGCAGTCACCCACCTACCCTCCTCCCTGCCCCCGCCCCACACAACTGGAGGGCCACGCTTCCCAAACTTCCTGCCCCTCTCGCTCGGCCAACGGGTGCCAAGAGCTGCCGCCGCGACCACCACCAAACAAGCGCTTCCTCAGCCAGGGGGCCCCAGGAGCCACCGCAGCCACTCCCCGGGGAGGAACTGAGCACTCACCCTCTTCTCCCTCACAGAGCGTGAGCGCACCAGTGAGATGAGTGGGCCTCCATTTCAGGGCCCCGGCGGCAGGACTTTAAAGTCCTGATCCAGTCCTGCTCTATGGTGGATGCCGCCGGGGCCCTGCCGCCACTTTAAAGTCCCGGCGGCCGGGCTTTAAAGTCCCGGTGCCGCGTCCGCCATAGAGCGGGTCCCGGTCCCGGTCTATGGCGGATGCGGTGCCGGGGCTTTGGTGGGGCTTTCGCTCTTGCCTCACCGGCCATGAAGCTCACCGCATGTCACTGACATTGTATAACCTTATTATATGCATTTGACTTTGATTCCTAATTTGTTTTAGTAGATTATCCTCATTTTGCGTAAAACCAATTTTTTGATATTTTTACCATCTGGCCTGTAGTTGCCCATACTGAAACCATGTTTGAATTACCTTTTCCTCTTTTAGTACATTCAAGGGTTTTGTAATACACCTCTTTCTAAAGTAAGAAGCTGTCTGTATGTGGTTACATCCTGTTTTTGTACTATATTTATATTCTCTATTGCATGTCTGGGAATTGCCCACATAGGTATCTTATCGTTTAGTTTATGTTGATATTTTTTCCAAACCCGCAATAGAGCATTCATTAAAATATGACTTTTAAAATTCTTATCCACCTTCTTGTCATATAACAGATAAGCATGCCAACCATATACCAAATCATGCCCTTCGAAATTAAGTATTCTATCATCTGTTGAGTTAATCCAATCACTGATTAGTGATAAAACTACTGCTTCATAATATAGTTTTAGATTTGGCAATTTCAAACCTCCTCTCTCATGTATATCTTTCATAATTTTAAGTTTTATTCTCGGCTTCTTCCCTGCCCAAACAAATTTGTTAATACCCTTCTGCCATTCTAGCAAATTTGCATCTTTTTAAAGTATTGGTATCATTTGAAAAAGAAATAGAAATTTAGGCAAGACATTCATTTTTACTGCTGCTATTCTTCCCAACAAAGATAATTGTAATTTTTCCCAATTCTTCATCTCTGCCTGTATACTATGCCATAGTGGCTCATAATTATACTTATATAGTTTCCCGTTTGAGGTTGAGATGTAGACTCCTAGATATTTAACCTTTTTAACTATTTCACATCCTGTCATTTTTTTCTAAGTCTTCCCTTTGATTAATGTTCATATTTTAACTAGCATCTTTGTTTTTCCTAGGTTTATTTTAAATCCAGATTCTTGGCCATATTGATTAATCATATTCATTAAAACCCTGATAGATTTCTCTGGTTGGGTTAATGTTATAACCAAATTGTCCACAAATGCACGTAGTCTATATTCTTGATGCCTAATCTTGATTCCCTGTAAATCATCTGACCCCCGTATTTTATTCAACAATAATTCCAGGGTTATAATAAACAATAATGGCGATAGGGGTCAACCCTGTCTCGTACCTTTCTTGATTTTAAATGGGTCTGTTAAACTTCCATTGACTATAATTTGTGCTGTTTGTTACTGATATATTGCTTTAATTGATTGTAAAAAATACTATCCTATTTGCATCTTTTGCATTGTTTTCATTAAAAATTGCCAATTCACTCGATCAAAGGCTTTCTCAGCATCTAAGAATATAAGCGCTGTGGGGATTCGATTATTCTTTCCCAAGTATTCCAGTATATTAACAATTTGTCTTACATTACTTCTCATTTGTCTCCCTTGTATAAAACCAGTTTGATCATTGTAAAAAAGTTCCTAAACATTTTTTTGACTACAGATTCTCTGGAAACACAGGGGGGGGAGTTCATTTTTGTTGCTATGCCAAAGATGGGGGGAGGCAAAAACAGGGGGGAGGCAAAAACGGGAGGCAAAAATGGGGGTGAGGGTCCATTTTTGCTTCCAGCAGTCTTCCCTGAAGCCTGCTAGTCCAAAAACAGGAGCTGTGGGCTGCTGAAAAAGAAAGGGGGAGGGGGAGAGAGAGGGGGGAGAAGGGAGAAAGAAAGAAAAAGAAAGGGAGGGAGAGTGGGAAAAAGGAGAAGAAGGAAGGACTACAAACCTGGCACTAGATGCAGCTTCAAAGAATAATCCAGGGCTGGAAGGGACCTGGAGGTCATCTAGTCCAACCCTGCTCCAGCAGGACATTGTTAAAGTGAGTTTCTGTCTTTTGATCCCACAGTTACATGACTACATACTCACATGACCTCCACCAAGCCACACCCACCAAGCCAGAACTACAGAACCAGTAGTAAAAAAATTAGATTTCAGCACTGTGAAGCGGTATATAAGTCTAAGTGCTTTTGCTATTGCTATGTGGGGTGCAGTACAGTAGAACATCCTATAAGTGAATAGGGTGTAAGGTATTATTACCGGAGCCTCCCACTCTAGGATGGGCCACAACTGGAATATAAGTTGAAACCAGACAGGAATTCATAGGCTTATTCCTTCTGGGGGACTATCCCCAAATCCAGAATCATAACCAAAGCCCTACAGAGCCAGATGGTTTCTGGAGAAACAGCAACTGTGCTTTGCAGAAATATAGCTTTTTGGACACAATTTGTTCCTTCTCATCAAGTTCTTTATAGCCTTCAGGGATCAAATAATACCTTGCCTTGAATCAGAGGTGTCATATAGATGCTGAGCAGCAGAAGAGAGAACGGTGCAGCTTGACATCTCACTAATAACCAGCTGCTTCCAACTGTTTCTGTTTCCAACTGCTTCCAACCAACTGCTTCTAACTGTTCCAACTGCTTCCAACCAACTGTTTATAACTGTTCCAACTGCTTCCAACGAACTGCCAACCAACAACTTCCTACCAACTGCTTCCAACCAACCTCTTTGTAACTATTAGCTGGAATTACCTACTCAGAAAAAGATGGAGCCCTGTAATACAAAGTTCACAATTCCTACTAATATCCTACGCAATCCAGAAAGATATCATGATTAATCGCATTGAAGGCCACTGAAAAAACTTTAAAGGACAAGGAATGGTACATTCCCCAGGAGATTGTGAGTTCTAGTCCTGCCTTTGGCATGAAAAATAGCTGGGTAAATTTGGGCCAGTCATTCTCTCTCAGGCTAACCCACTTCACGGGATTGTTGTTGTGGGGAAAATAGGAGAAGAAAGGTGTATCAGTAATGTTGCCGCCCTGAGTTATTTAGAAAAATAATAAAGGTGAGATATAAATAAATAAATTTATCTTAGGAAAATCTACTTTGTGTGGATACCATTCCAATAAAGAAGTGTGCATAATGGCCAAAAGAATATCACAGGACAAAAGAATAAATGAATTAGATTTTAACACATCTTTATGCTGAAGATTAACTTCCTTATTTCTTTTTTTTTTTTTCATTTTCCATTTGATTTCTTAGTCTATGCCAGAGCACTTTGAAAATAAAATATGTCAACTATGTCTGGATTTTCAGGCATTCTCTGCTATGCTAGTTTATGGCACTAACAGGATATGAGGTGGTGTGTACATTTAAGAATCTCTGGTCAAGAAGGATGATATGCTAACAAGAAATATGAAATGCAAAAAGATGCAATGTGTTGGACATATAATGAGCAAATAATACTTGAACCTAGCAAAACAAATACCTTCTAGATTTTGCCAAAGATAATTTATAGAGTTCATAAATTGTTTTTTTAATTTGATTTAGATTCAAAAGCCTTTATGTAAGCCTGACAAGTGTGTCCATGGTTTTGCTCCATGTTCATTTTGTATCTAAAATAACAGTAACTGTAGATACAATATTGCTTCATATATCTACATTTACTCTTAAATATATAACCAGATATATATATCTAGATATCTGAGATAGATAGATAGATAGATAGATAGATAGATAGATAGATAGATAGATAGATAGATAGATAGATAGAGTTATGTCAAAGCACCTGGTATGCCCACATATGGGAGAGAGCATACTGCTTTCCAGGTTTGAATCCCAGGTTTGAATCCCAGTAAGGGTATGGCTTGCTGATGAGAGCTAAATAACTTGAAATAGATCTATACTAGTCTCGCTTCATTTATTTATCAGAAAAAATGCAACACAAAAAATAGTTTTCTGCCTGGAAGGCTGCTAGGGTGGAGCTGAAAAGCAAAAGGGAAGCTGTATGCTCCCTCCCATATTTGGGCATACCAGGTGCTTTGACATAATACTTAATCATTTCCTTGGCTCAGCTGATAAGAGAGGAGAGCCTGTGGCTTAGAGGTTACTATAACTGCCTAATATGTAAAAACAGCCCAGGTTTGAATCCTTGTAAGGGTATGGCTAGCTGATGAGAGCTAAATAGCTTGAAATAGATCTATGCTAGTCTCCCTTCATTTATTTATCAGCAAAAATGTAACATACATACATGGATATGGATATGGATATGGATGTATAATTATTGTCATATAAGAGCCATACTTATCTAAACCCAATCAGAGGGTAAATGGAAGGGCATGTATACCTAGATACCAACATAAATAACATGAAATTCAATAGTGAGAAAAGTATGGTTTTTATACTTAGACAAGAAAAACCAAATGCACAGGTATAGAATAGGTGGTACCTGACTCAATAGCAGTAACTGCAAGAGGGATCTAGGACTCCTTGTGGACAGCCACCAAAAAAGCCAACACAGTCCTAGGCTGCATAGGAATATGAACTTTTAGTACATACCACTTTATAAAGCCTTGGTAATACCACACTTGCAATATTGAATCCAGTTTTGGTCACTAAAATACAAAAAAATATGTTAAAACTCTAGAAAGTGAAGAAATGCAACAAAGTTTATTTGAGGACTGGAAAGTAAAATTTATGTTTGCAGAAGAACGGTTGTAGGAACTGGGTCTGTTTAGTTTAATGAAGAAAAGAACATGATAGTAATCTCCCAATATCTAAGGAAGAAGATAAGGTCAACTTATTCTCCACAGCACCTGAATGCAGAACAAGAAGCAATGGATGGAAACTTATCAAAGAGTGTGTTAGGTAAGCTCCCCGTTGGGAGAGCGAGTGCGTTCAGAGAAGCGTTGTGAGAGTGGTGTTGGAGAACACACAAACCAGCGTACAGAGACACTGCAGTTTAAATAGGCTTTTACTTTCGTGGAAATAGAGGTATCAGAGTCCATCAAACAGTCCAAGTCATACACGGTTAAGACAGTCATCAACGTCTTTCAGTTAAGGGATAATCCAAATAACATAGTCCATAATCATACAAACAGTCCGGTACACAAAGTTTGCTAGCAGTTGCAAAAGTTAAGATAGCTCATGCTGATCACTGTACGGCACCAGCTTCCAAACACTCAGATCAGATCAGCATCTAACAGTGATCCTGGCTCCATCTTATGGCCGATTGAGGAAACAGCAACCAATCACATTTACAGCATGATTTAAAAAAAACAGGTACAGCATTGTTACATGATTTATATATTGCCAACCCAATCGTTAGATTATATTCTTAACATTCTCCCCTTTGGGTAGGACAATATATAATTCTTACAATCTTAATCTGTATTCCTCGCAACAACGTTTATGCTTTATATTTCCTTGGGCCTTAGTAAACTGGTCTGCAATGTTATGTTCAGACATGCAGTACTCCAGTGAAACTAATTTAACCATTCACACTTTGCCTTGCATTTAGATATCTTAGATCAATATGTTTTGACCTAGTTTTGGATGCCATCTGAATTGCTGCTTGATTGTCTTCATAAACAACAATAGGCTCTCATATGTCAATCCCCATATCAAGTAGGAGCTGTTTATAACAAACCAAATCCGTACATAATAATGACAAACATGAGAATTCAGCCTCCATAGTTGATAAATGTTTTTCTCTAATAGCCCGCCATCCAATTAGTGCTTTTCCCAGGAATACAACAAACCCTGATGTTGATTTCCGTGTAGACACAGCATATGCAGTTAAGCTCAGATCATCCTTAGGTTCTAAATACAATGCATAATGCATCGTTTGCTTAAGATATCTTAATATCCTCTTAGCAGCTTGCCAATATCTTTTAGTGGATTCAGTATTAAACCTGGCTAATTGATTTACACTATATGCTATGTCAGGCCTTGACCAATTACTCAGATACGATAAGCTACCAATTAATGATTGATAAACACTTTATCAAATACAGGGCTTTGTATGTCATTGTGGCTAAACTCTTGGCCCATTGGAGTTTTTGCCAGTTTACACAGTTCCATCCTAAACGTTCTGAGTAGCTGGTTAATCTTCTCAGTTTGTGAGATTTTGTATCCTTCCCTAGTTTTATCTATTTTTAAACCAAGATATTGCCTAATCTCACCAAGATGTTTTATACTAAACTGCGTCCTTAACAGTGTTATAATCCTCATAGCTTCTTGCTCAGTTTTAGTGATTAATGCTATGTCATCAGTGAACAATAGCAACAATGAAATCACACCATCACTTTCTTTCTTAAAAAAAACATGGATCAGCCATGCCAGCTTTAAAACCTATCTTAGTTAATTCTTTAACTATACATTGATTCCATTCATATCCTGATTGCTTCAAGCCATAAAGACTCTTTTTCAACCTCCAGCAATCAGTTTTACTATCAGTTTTGAATCCTGCAGTCTTCTGTAAATATATAGTATGTTGCAATGGTGCATGAAGATATGCTGTCTCTACATCTAAATGATTAACTATATATTCATTCTTAGCTGCCCACACTAATGCTGCACGTAATGTTGTAGCCTTTAAACTGGGTGCAAAGACCTCATCATAGTCATTGGCTGACTGAGCAAACCCTTGTGCAACTAACCTGGCTTTATGGGTTACAGTCCCATCTACACCATTTTTAATTTTGAAAATCCATTTACAACCAATGGCATGTTTACTTGGTGGTAACTTTACATTTTCTTATACTTCTAACTTTTGCAATGATTTTAATTCCTTTTCCATTGCATCTTTCCAAGCTTTCTGTTCCTCAGTTGGATATAGAGTTAATTCTTGGTAAGTAGCAGGAACCTTATTTGCCTGACATGCTATAGATGCCTGATACCTGTCAGGTGGTCTCGTTACATGGGTTGAACGTCTAGGTATTTCAGAACTCACCAGTGGACTCTCCTGTATAACCTGCTCTTGTTCTTCTGGTTCCTCCCATAACTGTACTTCTTCCTTAATTTCTTTGATTACTGTTTTTAATACCTCATCATTAGGGACTACTTGGGTGTCGATAATTACATTATCATTTGTTTCTAATTTATTCCACCCCACATGTTCTATAAAACTAGCACTAGCAGTACAGTAAACCTTAGCTGTGCCTTTCTCCCAAAACCTAAATGATCTATGGTTAGCATCATATCCTACAAAAAATAACTGTCAAACTCTATGTTGCCTTTTCAGTCTCACTTGTGATGGTATATGCACCCATGCTGAGGCTCCGAATGTATGTAGGTAACTCAAATCTGGTTTTCTGCCATGCCACCTAGTGAATGGCAATTCACCGGTTGTTGTATTCACTACATTATTCAAAACATGGTTACTACACATCATAGCTTCACCCCACAGTGTGTCCGGCAAACCTGAATCAGCTACAAGCCATGGCCTGTAATGTTTTCCCCCTTCTTCTACAAACGAGTTATGTTGTGGCCTGTAAGGTGCTCGATTCCAGCTGTTTTTAACATTGTTTGAAATTGGTAAACTCCATCCCATTATCAGTAACTACAGTAATAACCTTGGCTTTCGTCTTTCTTTCTGCAAACCTCAGCCAATTAAAGAAATTCATTTCTTCAAAACATTTCTGTTTCGTTTTTCATTAAGTAACAGAAACCGTATCGTGAATAATGATCCATGATACTCAAAACATAACAGGCACCTCCCAAACTGGGTTTCTTAGGTCCTATTATATCAGCAAAAACAACCTCCAGAGGTTCCTTTGTTTTAAAACCATTCAGTCTGTTTGCTGGAGTAACTTTGCTTTTCTCCTGATTGCAAACATTGCAGTTTAAATATTTTCTGCATGGTTTTATTTTTACTCCTTCTGCCAACTTAACAGTTTGTTGCAGCAACTTGAAATTAATGTGCCCCATGCGTCTATTTAGTAAATGTATACATTCATCATGGAGTTTAACATTATGATAAGCTGTGTTAGCCATCTGGTCATCCAGTATAAAACAAACCGTTTTTTAAAGTAGCAGTAACCCTGTTACCCTCCTTTTTAATAATACAGATATCTCCCCTAAAGGTTACCACATAGCCAATGTTAGCCAGAGCCCTAACCGATAGTAAGTTGAATTTCAGGTTAGGTACATATAACATTGGTAACTGCTTATTAAGAAATGAACAATAATCATCAGACACCCTCACCTTCCATCCATTTGCCAAAAATACATGTTCCTTGCTCGTGGTCATTTTTACAAATCTTTTTCTATCTCTAGCAATGCACTGTGATGCTCCACTATCAACAACCCACAAATCATGGTTTACAGGTGCATTGCTAGACATAGCCAAAGTAGGCATAGCTAAGTTGACATTAGCATTTTTTCTAGCTCTTCCAGCATTCTGTTGTTTTGCCTTTTTATAGAACCTAGCTATATGTCCCTTAGCCCCACAAGAAAAACATTTTCGAACAGTATAAGCAGTAGAAGGTGACTCCTCATGTTGTGGTGGTTTCTCTCTGAGTTGTTCTCTTTCCATCCTTCTTCTTGACTCTTCCAACAGTCGTGCAGTAATGTCAGTCAATGTTAGTTCATTTCGGATTAGGACTTCAAGAGAAGATACAAAAACATCATAACTCTCATCCAGTGAGGAGAGTATGATATAAACTTGATGTAGCTCAGAAAAAATTCGTTCTTTTTCATGTAGCTCCTGGAAAACCCCTTTCATAAAGTTTAAATGAGCTAACATATCTCCACCTTTCAGAAGATGTGCCCTAAACAGTTTGCATGTAAGATGTATGTGTGCACCTACAGTGTCACGTAGATAAATCCTCTTTAAATTCTCTCAACATCTTGCAGCAAAATTTTCTCCATGAATATGTACTAATTGTTGGTCATTCACTGTTAGGCCAATTATACACAACGCCCGTTCATTGCATCACTGAAAATCTGCTATCTTCTTGGCATTATCATTGTTATCTGGATTCCAAGCAGTTACATCTGTACAGCATCCCATAAACCTTCCCTGTGCAGGAGTAGACTGACTTCATAGACCAGGAAACATAGTTTGTTCCATCCAATCAGGTTATCATCGATAGGCTTGTTGATGGGTCGCTCCCCATCTTCTCTGGGATAGTAACAATCACTAATGAAACAGCTGTTTGTACGCAGTATTGTGTATCAACACCAACTCTGCACAGTAAACTCTACAGTTTATTCCAGCTATGCCTGGTATAAACTGGACCCATAAACAGTGTTAGGTAAGCTCCCTGTTGGGAGAGCAAGTGTGTTCAGAAAAGCGTTGTGAGATTATATTCCTAACAGAGAGATTTAATCTAGAACTAAGGAGAAAGACCTTGACAGTTAGACCAGTTAATCAGTGGAACAGCTTGCCTTCAGAAGTTGTGGGTGCTCCATCACTGGAGATTTTTAAAGAGATTGGACAGCCATTTTGACCAAGGGGTTGGATTAGATAGAAGATCTCCAAAGTCCCTTCCAACACTGATATTCTATTCTATTCTGTTATGTTACATTATGTCTCAACAGGTAGCAGCACCTGAGCTATGTATGTTAGTTTTGTTCAGCAAGTAAACGGCATAAAGTTGATTAATGTCTGAGCTAAAAAACTAAGCAGGATAAAGTCTGGTTAGTCCTGGAATGGGATTCAGTTAAGTGATACTAAAGCTGCAGGCTAGGCTAGAAGGTCAAGAAGACACCTCCCACGAGGAAAATGGCAACCAATGTCATTAAAAGTAAAAAGGGTCAACTTTACCTATTTTTGCTAACAGACCATAAAACTTTGGTGTCTTATTGAGCCTGAGCCTTTTGGATGATCTTCCCCTATAAGCCAAATTTTAATCTCACTTATTTAGAAATGTGGTTGACAGGGAATTTGTTCCAAGAAAATCTCTTCTGTAGTAGCAAGCAACCTTGGATACTTTGCAAAGCACATGGGGGGGGGGGGGGAATCCTTTAGAGATAAAGTTCCTTTAAGGCTACAGTATTAAATCTAGATCACTAAATCCAAAATGATTACTACATGGCAGCAAAGTAGCTCTATCCTGGCATTCATTGACAGTCGTGTAGGTTTTTGTAGCCCAAATAACACAGGTGAACTATGCAGTTACCTTCATCTATTATTATACCTTTCTGAAATCATTATACCTATTATAGGAATCCCATGGGGTTTACATTGTAAGAATCTTAGAAGGGTTTCTTGGAAGTAGCCAGGTTCAACCCTCTGCTTAATATAAAGGCTGTCTGAGGACTTGCATTTGGTTCCTGCTTCCTCCATTTCTAGAAGAGCAATTAAGATGCATCTCTTTCTCCTGGCCCTTTGCACATATGTATTTTGGGATTGGCAAATCTTTCTTTTTACTTATATTTATGCAGATTTGTGTTCTTAGCCATTTTTGTTATTAAACTGCAGGGAAGACAGTGGAAAAACCTGAATTAAATAAATAAGAAACCAAACTGCATCTGAAGACCTTCTCTCGTACCAAGAGAAAATCACAGAAAATATTTCCATAAACATTCATATGGCAAAATCTACTGTTACGATATGTTTTCTGCTCATTTAAAGCACCCTCCCCAATCTAATTCCCTCCAGTTATACAGTAGTGAATAGTTCCCACTAAGCATACAGTAGTTGAAGTCAGTACTGTATGTAAATCAGGGGTATTTATGGGTTTGGGGAGAGAAGCTCTAAATAATGTGAATTTTACGATTTGGAGACTACTGTTAGCTTTCTTACAAGATGAAGAGAGAAATCAACTTTGATTTTGGGATTCCAGAATTAAATATGATCTGACTAGAGAAATATTGTGAGGATTATAAAAATATAATATGAATATTGGGTTATTAGAGTATTTTAAGATAGTTTAAATATTGAATATTCATTATCTTTGTACTGAAAAAAGTTGAAGGTCACTTTTGTTGTATGATTGTTTAGTTTTTGTTGTCATTTTTTAATCTGTCCTGTTATTTCCCCCTCCCCCTTTTTTCTCCTTTATGTTGGTTTTTAATTTAATGTTTGTTCATGTTTGCCCTTTTATGTGTAAGAAAGAAGCAGGAGTTCAATTAAGAGCCACTCTATAATTCTTTTGCCCTCCTTTCTGAAGTCCTGAGTGTCAATATTTTAACATTTTTATTTGTGGAAACAAATTCTTCTTGAACAGGGCAGTTGCTAATAAGTAGAACAACCATAATTTTTGGGGAAAAATAAATGACAAACTTGAAAATGGGGCAAATCTGAAAACTATTCAAAAACATTAAAAAAGTAATTGTTTATAACTTTGCTTTACAAGGAAAAATTGAAAAGCAAAACCAAGAAAATGAAAAATGAAATGACATAAATCTGAAGGACAGCTTTCTGAAATAAAGGACTATCCTTTATAATTAAGTAAGTATGGTCACTGTACTAGTCAGTTGTGTACTTACTTACTGTACATGAAAAATAGAATCTATTTCAATTTTCTTAATTTCTTCATTAGAAACAGAATTCAGCTTTTTTAATGTGCAAATTTTGAAGCATGAGGACATAACATTCTTACTGCTACAGTATAGTACACACATCGTTCTGAAAGACTGCAGTTTCACTGTTGGAAAAATAAAGTAATTCTCCTTTGTGGAACTGCTACTCTCAGGTGTTAGATCCCATCTGCAAATATCTGACACTGATGCAACATCTTGCTGTTAACTTAACAGCAACATCTGGGAAGCACTCAAGGAAGGAAGAAAACTAACCTGTAATAGGACTTTCATAGTGATGGTATGACCAATATTCAAGGCTTTGCTGCCATCATGTGGACATCGACTTAATTCTAAAGCAGGAATTTCTCTTTTCAGAATTGCAATTAACAATAGTTATACAATGCCTTAAAGATAAATAAATGTGGAGTTTACAGGAGTTTTCTGTCCTTCATGTGAATGACTGAGAGCCCCCATTCGTTCATTTTAAACTCAAAGAAGAGTCATACAAAGGATTGCTCTGACAGATCTTTCTGCAAAACTATATTATCAATTCACAAACGTTAATGTATAAAAATATTACAATTTAAGATGTTAAGATGATCAAATATAGATAGAGGTAGTACCTCATGCCATTGTCACCTCCTAATTGGACTACTGTAAAACAGTCTACATGGGACTGCCTATGAAGAGCTACGATTGGCCCTAAATGCAGCAATCTGCATGTTGGTATGCGAACACTGTCCCAGTCGTACTACATTTGTGTTTTTGGCCCTACCCCACTAACCAACAGGTTTCCCATGTGCAATTTCTAAGGGGTTGACTTAACCTATAAGGTTCTATATGGCTTGGGGCCTGGTTACCTATAAGTGTTGTGGCCTGTCGGCTGCCAGCCCCTTTGGCAGCCAAATCAGATGAGGAGGCAGTGGGGGAGTCAGGGCCAGCATCAAGGCAATCTGAGAGCTCTTGCGGGGGGGAGGGAATGGAGCTGGCAGAGAGATATAGAGCGGAGCCTGGGCCATCCATTAGTCCTCAGATGGAGAGTCAACAGCTCCCAGATCTGGAGGTGGCTGATGAGGAAGAAGAAGAATAGCTGGGTCCAGTGCCTGATGTGCAGAAGGCAGAGAAGAGGAGAGCAGTGGAAATCTATGGGCCAGTCCTTGGGAGAGGAGAGCCACCACTGCTAGCAAAACCCACCCTAGCTCTGGGGATAAAAGGCAGTGGGTGGAGATGAATAGGTATGGCAGACAACTATTCGTCAGTGGCTGACTGGCAGGGAGATGAATAGTTGTCTGCCATACCTATTCATCTCCCTGCCAGTCAGCCACTGATAGCCTGCACTTCTGAATCCTTTCTGCAAATTATCAGAATTCTTCTTTGAATCTGCAGCACCTTCTGAGTGTGTGTGTGTGTGTGTGTGTGTGTGTGTGTGTGTGTGGCTGCTGCTGCTGGAAGAAAGCGAGCACACCAGTGGTGGGATTCAAACATTTTTACTACTGGTTCTGTGGACATGGCTTGGTGGGCGTGGTATGGCATGGCAGGCATGACTTGGTGGGCATGGCAGGGGAAAGATACTGTAAAATCTCCATTCTCATCCCACTCCAGGGGAAGGATAATGCAAACTCCCCATTTCCTCCCGATCAGCTGGGACTTGAGAGAATATATGGGGGCGGGGCCAGTCAGAGGTGATATTTCTCTGTTCTCTGAACCACTCAAAATTTCCGCTACCAGTTCTCCAGAACTGGTCAGAACCTGCTGAATACCACCTCTGGAGCACACCTTCTAGGACTTCCTTTGCAAATGTGCGGAGAGAGAGAGAGAGAGAGAGAGACATACAGACAGACAGACAGACAGACAGAGAAAGAGAGACACAGACACTGACTGATTCCTGGGATATTGGGCCAGTTCAGGGGGAAAGAGAGCGAGCATCACTTTCCACAGGACTTAGAGACTTCATAGCCTGCTGTGAGAGAGTGGCTGGTGGTGCTCCTAATAAAGGGAATGTTTCGTTAACTACAAAGGGCTTGTCTTGTTTGGCAACCGGGTCAGAACAATGTTTGGATTCTCCCTATTGCTGAATTTTCCTGGAGCCCATTACAACACAGAGCATGGCTGCAGCCGGGTCAGGCAAGTGTCTCGGAGCAGAGAGCATGTTGTGTGTCTCCTCGAGCAACCGAGATGCATCCAGCACCAACAAAGGCTGAAGAAGTGTCTGTGAGACCCAGAGAGTGCCATAGAATCAGAATCAGAGAGAGAGAGAGAGAGAGAGAGAGGCAGACAGACAGATAGACAGACAGACAGGGGGGAGAAAGATAGATATGTGAGAGAGAGAGAAAGAGAGGCTGGAGAGAGAGAGGGGGAGAGAGATGAGAAAGAGACAGACAGACAGAGAGGGGGAGGGGGAGAGAGAGAAAGAGAGATGAGAGAGAGAGGCAAAGAGAGAGTGGAGAGAGAGAAAGAGAGATGAAAGAGAGAGGGAGAGAGAAAAAGAGAGATGAGAAAGAGATGAGAGAGAGAAAGAGGGGGAAAGGGGAGAGAAAGAGATGAGAGAGAGGGGGGAGTGGGAGAGAGGGAGAGAGGGAGAGAAACAGGCGGCCAAACATCAACATTTTGATCACGTGACCATGAGGATGCTGCAACGGTCGCTAAGTGTGAAAATGGTCATCAGACACTTTTTTCAATGCCATTGTAACTTTGGTCACTAAATGAACTGTTTGAAAGTTAAGGCTAGCTTGCATTATAATGCCTTATGCTAGCTTACATTTTCAAGAGAGAGAAGCTAAACTCCTTGTTAGAATTGAAATAGAAATGAATAGAGTAGAGTAAAATAGAATAGTTTATTAGCCAAGTGTGATTGGACACACAAGGAATTTGTCTTTGGTGAATATGCTCTCAGTGTACATAAAGAAAAATAAAATAGTAAGATAGTGGGATCCTTGCTGCACCAAGCCTTCACTAATCCTCTCACTTTCATCAAAAACAGTAAAAATCAATCATGCTTTTTTATTTCTATTTATTATTTTGCTATGGCCATATATGAATATATATGCACATTCCAAACAGATTTTCTTACTAAACAGCCACCATTCTCATCCATAGGCCACTAAATGCCTCACCAACCTTTTCTGTATTCTTTCATTTCCTTCCATCCATTTTATTTATTTAATACAAAGTAGATTAGGCTGTCAGCCTTAGTCATTCTTCTAACATGACAACAATTCTTACCAACAAGGATGGTATTGGCACATTTTAGCTAATGCAACCTAAACATAACCAAAGCCTATTTCACTTCAAGTATGCTAACTTTATTCTATGCCTTCCCACGCATTACATGGCTTGAACATTCGCGGATCGCCACCAAATTGCACAGGTGGTTGTTCTACCAGATGGACATCCTTATTTTTTCTCGAAAATGGGAGAGAGGCTGCCTTTCCTAGTCTAGCCCCGTAACAACAACCCTATGAGGTAGGCTGGGATAAAAAAAAAGCGAGTGTCGGGGAATTCTGCAACTCCACCACCTCTTCACTGCTCTCGCTTCCCAGGGAGCCCCCTTTCCTCTCGCCGAGCAGCCCATTCTCGGAACAAAACGCCTCCCCGCCACCGCTGTCCTTCCACCAAAACGGAGGGAGAGAGCTTGCATGGTCCGCCGCACGCCGCCCTTTCCCAGCGCAAGCCCCTCTTGGCACCGTCCCCACCGACTGCCAGGCGTATCCGCCTCTGAGCCTCTCCGCGCAGTCACCCCCTTCCCCGTCGCGCCCCCCACCCCAAAAACAAACCACCAGCGCTCCTCCCGCTCCCCCACTCCCCAGGCCTGCAGCGCCTTTTCTTCCCGTTCGGCTCCGAGCCACCGTCACGGACCTCTTTTGCCTCTGCTCTAGGCACCAGCTGCCGCACCACCGTCCTCCCCTCAATCATTCCCCCTCCTCCCAGAGCACCACCGGAAACATGCCAACCTCAATACGGATGCAAAGGTGTCACATCACCGACACCCATGTTCACAAGGCGCCGGGCATCGCAGAGGAACCCAGCAGACAGACAGGAGACCGGGGGGGGGGGGGAGGAAGAGATCCCATCCAGGGTAAAAAGAGGGAAAAGCGGAGAGCCTACCCTGGACGGGATTTCTTCCTCCCCCCCCCGGTCTCCCATCTGTCTGCTGGGTTCCTCTGTGCCCTGCGATGCCCATCTGGGTTGGCTTCCTTGGACACTCAGCCTCCACCCCCACCCCCACCTTCCCTCCGACCAACTGTCAGTTTATTCTTCGCTACAAACAAAACTCGGGGAAGCCGGCATCAAGTTTTCGGTGACTCCGAGGTGCGCTAACTGAAATGCGGTCCTCCCTTCAGTCTCTGCTTGGAGCCTCTGGGATGATCGTTGGCGGGTGGGGGAAGCGAGGGCGGAGCTGAGCCGGGGAGGCAGAGATGAGAAGTGAGGGCTAAATGCAAAGCCCGCCAAAGAGAGCAAGTGAAGCATCCCCAAAGCGAAGGACGGGCGGGAAGCCCTTGACCAGCATGTGAGAAGGCAGGCTGGAAGTGGCCGCGGGCACACCTGCGTTGGGGAGGCGGAAGGGAAAAGAGGCGGCCACGTGTATCGGTTCTCCTTGGGGTAGATAAGGGAGGTTCGTAGCAAGGGTCCGCCGGCAGGTAGGCTTGGGCGGGGTGAAGGCCTCAGGTCAGGGGAGCGAGAATGGGCGGGGAGGAAATGGAGATGGCCGAGCCCAGGGAAAGCACCGGGAAAAGAAGAGATCCCGTCCAGGGTAGACTCTCCGCTTTTCCCTCTTTTTATCCTGGACGGGATCTCTTCCTTTCCCCCCCCCCCAGTCTCCCGTCTGTCTGCTGATTTCCTCTGCACCCTGCGATGCCCGGCGCCTTGTGAACATGGGTGGCGGCGATGTGACGCCTTTGCAGGTGCCTCAGTTGCCCCTGGTCGTGGGCGGATCTCCATTGACGAGGAACTCAATAATCCTGGCACATAAAGCTTTTTCCCCCCTCGGAAACTGAAGCTCGTTTAAAGAAAAAGGGAAGGGCGGGCAGCTTCACGTGAGTGAGTAACTCCGGCGGTGGGAATCGGGAGGCTTCGGGTGGGCGGCGGCGTTTCCCTTGCAAATGGGGATCAGTGCACTCGCCGCCTCCCCCTCCCCCGTTAGGAGCTCTGCAGCAGGACAGACGAATGGAGGGGGAGATCGCCCCTTCCTACTCCGAGCCCCCAAACCCCGTCTTCCCTGGCCTGCACCCCTGTGCCCAGGCTCCTTTGGGTTTGGGGGTAATCTGAATGGGTGGAGCGGGGGATCCCCAGGGCAGAGGCCTCCTGGTGCAACAGTCTTCCGCAGCTCCAGAGCAAACCTTCGCCTTCCCCGCCCAGGATTGCAAGGCTGGAGGGCTCGGCAGCAGCCACCCCCACCCTCAGCCGGCCAACCCTCGCTCGTACCATGAGTTTACCGGCCAGGTATCCATTGAGCTGGAGGGCAGGCACCGTGGCTTCCTTGCCGCTAGTCTCGCTGCTTTCCCCAGGCTCAGCCATCTCCATTTCCTCCCCACCCATTCTCGCTCCCCCGACCTAAGGCCTTCGCCCCGCCCAAGCCTACCTGCCGGCGAACCCTTGCTACGAACCTCCCTTATCTACCGCAAGGAGAACCGATACACGTGGCCGCTTCTTTTCCCTTCCGCCTCCCCAATGCAGGTTTGCCCATGGCCACTTCCAGCCTGCCTTCTCACATGCTGGTCAAGCGCTTCCCGCCTGTCCTTCGCTTTGGGGATGCTTTGCTTGCTCTCTTCGGCGCGCTTTGCATTTAGCCCTCACTTCTCATCTCTGCCTCCCCGGCTCAGCTCCGCGCTCGCTTCCCCCACCCGCCAACGATCATCCCAGAGGCTCCAAGCAGAGACTGAAGGAAGACCGCATTTCAGTTAGCGCACCTCGGAGTCACTGAAAACTCGATGCCAGCTTCCCCACTGCGACTGGCAGGGACAGCGATGAAAGCTCGGGCTCCACTCCTCCGTCTGGGGCTGCGGCTAACGGGGGCGTCCAAGCGCTTTCCTCAAAAACCCCGCCTTCCACACACACCCAGCTTCCAAAATCTGGGGAGTTGCGGGGAGGGACGATCTTCTTCCGCTCTCTCAGGTTGCCCAGTTCCCCCCCCCCCAGTTCCTCTCATGAGTAGCTCACAAGGGAAGGCCTTCCCTTCCCTTGCTAAAGGCCGCCGCCGCGCACCCAAAGCAGCGAAGCCTCCGGATTCCCACCAGCACCGCCAGAGTTACTCACCAGGGCAGTGCAGCAAAAGCAAATGGCGAAGGCGAAATGAAATGGAGACTCGCGACTCGCGCGGCGTGCTGAAAATTTTCCATCCCAGCCAGCTCACTGATTGGCTGGAGTCCAGGCCAATCAGTGAGCGGCAGGCTGGGCTGGCTTAGATTTTTGTGTAGGACAGAACGGAACGAGCCAGCGAGCCAGCTGCTAACAGCTGATGGGCGGGGGAGCGAGGGAGCTGCGAGCGCCAAAATAAAGCGTGTTTTTTTTTAAGAACGGCCCGGGACGTGGGAAAATTAATGAAAAGGTGTGCCTGTCCCACCAAATGCGGGACATCTGGTCACCCTTTCCCACGTCCCGGGCCGTTACAGTGAGTGGTGTGCTGGAGTCGTATTAGTATTAGTGATCCGTGGGATTTAAAATTATGAATTTAGTGGTCTCTGAGGTCTGAATGGTGGGTAATCCCTGGTATAGGATTTCCTGTCTATAAAGGATTAGAAGATCTCCAAGGTTCCTTTCAACTCTGTTATTCTATTCTATTCTATATCATGACTATATATTAATAGATAGTTTTCTTGAAAATTAATTGTTGATTATACTCCAGCCCTATGTTGATTTTCATTCTTGGAATTCAAGAAATCAAAATGCCTTGGGGTTTTGTTTTTTAATTTGATTGTTCCTCTTCAGTAGACCTCATCATATTTTCTGGCAACAGGTTCCAAAGTCTTGCTGTGAGTTGAAAGAGAAAGAGAAAAGGGATACTTTTCTTTTGCCTGTCTTCTACAATGTAGTTTAAAATAGAATAGAATAGAATTCTTTATTGGCCAAGTGTGATTAGACACACAAGGAATGTCTCTTAAGTGCATATGCTCTCAGTGTACATAAAAAAAACAAGATACATTCATCAAGAATCATAAGGCACAACACTTAATGATAGTCAGAGGTTACAAATAACCAATCAGCAAACAATCAATATCAATATAAATCGTAAGGATACAAGCAACAAAGTTACAGTCCACAGTCATAAGTAGGAGGAGATGGGTGATAGGAACAATGAGAAGACTAATAACTAATACTAATAGTAATGCAGCCTTAGTGAATACTTTGACAGTGTTGAGGGTATTATTTGTTTAGTAGAGTGATGGCGTTTGGGAAAAAACTGTTCTTGTGTCTAATAGTTCTAGTGTGCAACGCTCTATAGCATCATTTTGAGAGTAGGAGTTAAAACAATTTATGTCCAGGATGTGTGGGGTCTTCTAAATATTTTCACAGCCCTCTTTTTGACTCGTGCCGTGTACAGGTCCTCAATGGAAGGCAGGTTGGCAGTAACTGTTTTTTCTGCAGTTCTGATTATCCTTTGAAGTCTGTGTCTGTCTTGTTGGGCTACAGAACCAAACCAGACAGTTATAGAGGTGCAGATGACAGACTCAATAATTCCTCTGTAGAACTGTATCAGCAGCTCCTTGGGCAGTTTGAGCTTCCTGGGTTAGTGCAGAAAGAACATTGTTGTGCTTTTTTGATGATGTTTTTGATGTTAGGTGTTCATTTTAGGTCTTGACATATGATAGAACCTAGAAATTTGAAGGTATCTACTGTGTTGTCTAGTATTGTAAGAGGTGCTAGTATGGGTAAAGTCTACCACTATTTCTACAGTTTTGAGTGTGTTCAGCTCCAGATTGTTCTGGTCGCACCGCGAGGCTAGTTGTTCAATCTCCCATCCATATGCAGTTTCATCATTGTCTCAAATGAGACCAATCACTGTTATATCATCTGCAAACTTCAGTAGTTTATCTTTAGCAGATGTATTGTTTGAGATGCAGTCATTGGTATAGAGAGAGAAGTGGAAAGAGCCACACAATCCTGGGGGGCTCATGTGCTAATTGTACAGGCATCTGATGTGATTTCACCTGCTGCTTCCTGTCTGTTAGGAAGCTTGTAATCCACTTACAAGTGTGTTCAGGTACTGCTAGCTGATTTAGTTTAGTTAGAAAAATGTCCGGTATGGTGGTATTAAATGCTGAACTATAGTCTACAAGGAGCATCCTTGCGAAGGTCTTTGGAGATTCAAGATATAGTAGGATGTAATGCAGAGCCATACTAACAGCATCATCTGTCAATCTATTTGCTTGGTATGCAAATTGCAGGGGATCTAACAGCGGATCCATGATGGTTTTCAAGTGGGACATCACTAGCCTTTCAAAAGTTTTCAAATTACAACTGTTAGAACAACTGGTCTGTAGTCATTCAGTTCCTTGATGGAGGCTTTTTCAGCACTGGGATGATAGTGAAGCGTTTGAAGCAAGAAGAAACATGGCACATCTCTAGTGATTTGTTGAAGATTTGGGTGAAGATATGGGCCAATAGATCAGCACAGACTTTTAGGCAAGAAGGAGTTATCTTGTCTGGACCTGGTGCTTTTCCTGGTCTGTCTGTGATCATCAGGTGTTGTGAACTCAATGGGATGAGGTCAGTTGTAGGAGGTTTAGCTGTTGGTGTGTCTGGGGTGGGGGTTGTGGAGATAGGTGGCTGTAGTTTCAATTAGGTGAAAGGCTCAAGTTTTTGAGATGAGAGGTACATTTTCACTTCTACCTGGCCTGTACTAAGCATTATTTAATGATCTTCATGTTGTGGATATACCATGTCAAGGGCTTGTGTACTCTGTCTCCTTCTTCGTCAGATCTTACATATTTTTTTTAATCTGATGGTAAAAAATGCATATTAATTTCTACTAGCCATAGCTGTGTTATAAATAAAACTTTCTTCACAAATAAAACTAGCAGAAGTTGGACTAGTGAGATTCCTCTCTGCTATATTAAAGAGACAAGATAAAAGGCACTTCACAAAACAAATCAGTTCTATCCTGTGGAACACCTTGGAAATAATTAGCATTGATAAAATCACCATTAGTCAATTGTAAAAGATAGTTGTCTACAAATAGTTTACATCCTGAGATGTAAATACCATCAAACAACATCCCAGATTCTTGAGAAGGGCTTCATAGAGGATAAAAATGCCAGATCGAATCTAAACTTCTGGCTGATTATGTGACCAATTGTAATCAGACAAAGTATAGCATTTATTAGAGGCTGCTTTCTGAACAATATTATTTGCTACCTAGTATACTTCCTTAATTTTTGTTTTAGATGCATTTCAATTATTGAGTTTCTTATACCACAAAAGGTGCCCTTATAGTTTTTAAAATGTGTAAATTAAAAGTTTAATTTTACATTTCCTTCTGTCTCTTTCATTCAGCCAACCCTTTTTTTAAAGACTGGTTTTGAGGATCAGAGTATCCTGTGGTTGTGATAACAGCAAACTTCTTGCCTTGGGGGCGAGATTAATGGCCCATTAAGATTAACCGAGCAGGGCATTTTTGCTGAACTCAAAAGAAGAATGCAAGAGAAAGAACAGAAATGGACTAAATCCTCCTGGATCTTCCTCCTCTGGGCTACAGGTCTTCATCAAACAAAGCACTGAGATCAAGGAAGTCTAAACCACCTTTGACCTGGTACCTCTTTGTATCTGGAATAGCTGTCCAGAGCATTGGTCTGCAAAGTCAACAAGCTTCTGTCCACCCTGTCACGGAATTTTGAAGCAATCAGTCCTTCTCAAAAATAAATTTTGGATCAAGATTGAAGAACTATGAGCAAGTGTAAATTTGGACATGGGATTAATATCATGTACATGCAGAGATTTCTAAATACTGTATAATATTTTGCACATGCACTGTTTCCCCTTGGCTGTACGCCACTCCCATTTCAATGAGGTTTTTGTACATACATTGAATATTTCTTATCCATGCTTCATTTCTTATTCCACTGTGTATTGTAGTGGTGCTTATGGATAATCACAAATATGCGACACATACATAAATTAGAAATGCTTCTTATGGTGTAAATAATTACAAATGACCAGATGGGAAATACTGTTTCATAAATTACTAAATGCTAAAATGTGAATGTTAGTATATTTTATTTGCATTTGAATGACCTTTTTAACATTTTAAAATAACTTAAAATGTGGGGGAAATTCAAGGAAGCATTATGAGTTCTTATCTTACAGCACATTTTATCCTCTGTTCTCCATGCTTTGTCACACAATGGGTGGTTACTTCTGTAATAGCCTTCCTATTTGCTTTTTCTTTCTTGTGTCAGCCACTCTTTTCACATTCCAACCACACCTAATCTCAGGCCTCTATGACCTATAGTTGCTGTGCTGAAGACTTTTATTTTCAGCTGTAGAAGGACAAGAGATAAGCACAAATGTGAGAGTCGAAAACTACTCAGAAAGAAAAGGCATCTTCATGGCTTGTTTTCTTAGATCATTCAAAAAAACCTGCTTGTACTGTCCTGAGAATTGGTCGACATGGAAAGAAGTCAAGAGGCTCCAGGGCAGTCAGGGTACAAACAGGAGACCAGAGGAATTACTGAGATCAAGCTGGTAGTAATAGGAGATGGAGGTTGCGGGAAAACATGTATGCTCACGGTCTTTGCAAAAGGAGAATTCCCTAAGGTAAGTTTCTTTTAACCATAATATCAATCTCACACTTCCTATTGCCAGATCTTTCCTTTTTTCAAGATCTTTCCTACTCAAGACAAATTATTCAAATATAGTTTCTATAGATTAGATCCTATCAAGCCTCTGGTGCTATTTTTCTTACATTTGAAATTTACCCATGTTTTAAATTCTCATAGCAGATATACTAGAAAAATTCTTCTTCTTTTGTCATGGAAGAATAACTGAAGCATTGTGGAAGCAAATCTTTCTGGAGTTTTTCAGTAGATACAGACTCTAAAGAAGTGTACTAATAATACTACTAAATTCTCTTTACTTAATTATAGAACTTTCTAATTTCCAGTGATATGCTAAGTACAGCAGAACAAGGTTTGGATAGAACATGGAATATTTGACTGAAAACATCCTGAAATAAAATTATTTTGACAAGTACAAACAGATTTGGTTATTGTAGAAAGAAAAGAGAAAGAAAATCAATCAAGTTGCCTTTATTTTATTTAAGAATGGGCTTAGAACCCTTGGGCAAATAGAATAACTTGTAATATTTAAAGTTAGACTTTGTGTTGGTTACATCAAAGAAATAAGAATCTTGTGACACTTTAACATTAAGTTCACTTGTTACAATATAAAGTTTTATGGAGTAAAATCTATTTCATTAGGCTCATTGACATATACGTCACATGTATATGTGATGAGAAAATGGTAAGCACTTAGTCCATATGTTCTTACAAATATTATCTGACTCTGAGACACAATGGCTTCCAGTTGTCAGAAGCAGGTTGAAGTGGCTCTCTCTGGCACCTAGTTTTACCCACCCAAAAGAAAACAGGCGCAGGGTAGGAGGATGTCCAGCAACACTACACTTAAAAACATGTCCAGCTTTACTGATGGCTCTCTTTTTTGCACATCCGGGTACCTACTTTTCACCTGTTAAAAACTGACCAAAGCCAATGCTTTCTAGGTTTGGCAATTAGGAGCCAATTTCTTCTTGTTTCATATATCATTACTTCTCAAAGGGCAAAGCTATAGAGCAAAGTGAAGCCTTGCAGAAGCACTTTAAGTAAGGAGTACTGTTTGCTGTCAGTTTATATTCTAGTGGCTTCCCTGTTAGTGTTGAGGAGGAGGATCTTAGAAATTCTTTGAGTGGACTATATGCTTTTGGCTTCTTTGACAGTTTCTAGATTTGGGTATTGTTTATTTGATTGTTGGTCTGATGTTAATGCTGATCTTGGTGCTGATTGCTGGTAGAAAGATGCTTGGGTCTTTTTGTTCCTTTTTGGGCGAGGTGATGGTCTCTTTTGCATAGTCTATATATGTTATTAACAATGTGCCTACTGATGGCTGATATGCCAGAGTGCCAGGCTTCTAGAAATTCCCTGGTGTTTTTAGATTTGGCTTGGTCTAGGATGGTCATGTTTTCTCAATTGAAACTATGGTTAAATCTGTCTATGTGTTGTGAAATTAAAGAATTATCATCATGCCTTCTGACTGCTAGTTGGTGTCCGTGGATGCGTTCTGCCAGTCTTCTGCCTATTTATCCTACATAGTGGTTGTTGCAGTCCTTTACATTGTACATTGTAGATGTCTCATTTTTTTTTCTTTTGGGGTTGTTGAGTCTTTTGGTCTGCTTAGGATCTTTTAAAAGGCTTTAGTTGGCTTGTGTGCTATGTTGATTCCATGTAGTTGTAGTATGTTGGTGGTTTCTGAGATATTCTTGATATATAGCAGTGCAATTCTTTTTAGGGTTTGTCTTGGTTGTGTTGTGTTGAGTGGTCAGGGACTTTTTGATAAAGTTGTGTGGATATCCATTTTTGTTGGAATACATTGTATAGATGCTCTATTTCTTTTTCAGCTGTTCCGAGTTGTTGCTGGTCTTGTCTAAATAAAATCCTTATGCATCTTGTGGGAGGTTGGGTTGTTGCTTTGGTACTGGAGCAATTGATTAGTAGGGATGGTTTTTCTGTATATTTGCATTTCTAGTTTTCTAGTTTCCATTGTGGTCTCTGCTGATCTAGATGTCCAGGAAGGGTCTAGTTGTTGGTTTTCTTCTCTAGTAAACTGGATTCCTTTAAAAATGTTATTGATGGTTCTGTGGATGTCTCTAATTGATCCTTTTTTATTATGGTGAAGGTCTCCTCTAGGGGGAGTGATGCACTCATGGGGAGGGGAGTGGGGGGTGCAGTGCCTTATTTCAAAACCTTCCAGCAAAGTGGAATATCTTGGAAGTCAGATTTGACCCACAGGACTGAATTCAATATCCTTGGCATATATGCACATTATCATTCAATTAGCTATTAGCAATACAATTTTTGAAAATTATAAACTATCAATATTAAATTATATAGCTGCATCAACGGAATAGTTTATTACAGAGGTGGTGGATGACAGTTTCATATTAGAGTCTCCTTGAAAATTATTTGTTTAAAAATAACCAGCAAAAAA
Organism: Thamnophis elegans; assembly: GCF_009769535.1. NCBI lineage: Eukaryota > Metazoa > Chordata > Lepidosauria > Squamata > Natricidae > Thamnophis > Thamnophis elegans. The sequence goes on along the minus strand of NC_045541.1, from coordinate 67,142,836 downwards.
TTAGGTCTCCAATAGAAGAGAACATATGTTGGTCAGGATGGAATTGTGAAGTCCTTGATGCAATCTGAGCTTGGTTGTTTGCTTGTACTGATGATGTTATCTAATTGGGTAATGAAACATCTGCAAGCAAACAATCAAGTTCAGAGAACACCAAGGACTCCACAACTCAGCATCTGCATGTATAAGCTGAAAGGTTCCTATCTTGGTTACTTTTATCTATATATTGCATTGACAACTGAATCATTTTTATTGCAAAAATATGCCAATGGGGATTGGTGAAATGTGGCAGACATAGAAAAGAAGGAAAAGCAAAGAAATGACTTCCCTATACTTCATGAAATGAAAGAATATCTGAAAATATCTGCCTCTATATCTCTGAAGATTTTGCTTTACCAAATGTAACCTAGAGTCAGATGAAGGGTAGCTCCAGATTTTTCATATTAATTAAGCAGAACTGGATAATATGCTTTCTCCTCAAGGATTGAGCTTGTCTAGTGGCAGGGAAGCCATGGCTGAGAAAATAGCTGGGATATGGACCACTTAAAGGTGCCCCCGAAGGCACCCTCTCAGAGTGAGATATTAATCAGGTTGGGCCAACTGAGAATGGGCCTTTTCATTGTTGCCTGTACTCAAAGTTCCTTGCTATGCATTTATTACCTTTTTAATATAGGAAAATATGCTTTTATTTCTCCAGACTTTCTAATGCTAATTTTCTCGTCATACTCCAATGGAGCTTTTTAATTTATCTGATTTTGTTAGCTACTGGCTGTTTAAATTAGTCAACATATTGTTTTAGTAGATGTATATTTGTTAGCTGTTTGGGGGATTTGTTTTCTGATGCTGTTAATTAATTCTAGTATTTTTTTGAGAGAGTGGTTAGATATCGTTCTTCAAAATGTTTTGAAGACTTTGTAGGAAAAGATTTGCTTGGAAAAGCAGCCTACATATTCTTAAACAAATAACCTGAAAGGAAATAGATGCTGTGAAAGGACAAGCTCTGCAGGGATGGTATCAGATCAACCAATCCAGTAGTGGGTTTCGGCTCCCATTGCAACCGGTACGCTGCAACGGGAGCCTGGCATACACCACGGACACACGCGCTGCGCAAGCATGCACATCCACTGCCTGCGGTGCTCCAGCTACTTGGCGGAGCATCGCGCAAGTGTCATACACTGCACATGCATGCGCAGATGGCCCGTTTCCTTCAAATACAGGTAAGGAACGAGGGCAGGCGGGCAGGCCCTCCAAAGCTCCGTTCCGGTATGGTGGCTGCTGTTTCTGACAGGCACCGGTACACGCATACCAGGGCGTACTGCCTGCAACCCACCAGTGAACCAATCCTTCAAGAGATATTCAATTAAGCAAAAATGTAACTTTCTTCATCATCTTCTTCTAGGTTTATGTGCCAACAGTTTTTGAGAAATACTTCGCTCCATTTCGCATCAATGACAAACAAGTCCATATCAGTCTTTGGGACACAGCAGGTAAGGCCTAGGCAGCATTATTCTACAGACAGATACATTCACAAAATAAAATTCTTTCCAGTGAGATTGTGTTAATCGAGGAATGAACAAGCTTTTGCCTACATAGAGGCCATCTTCCAGAAGGAAGTTCAGTGCAGCTGCAGTTTACCAATGATTTTTGGCTATTGATTGAACACCAGCTAGTCAGACAAAATTATTTGCTTGGAAAAAAGCAATCTAAAACATAGTAAGGTGGGGGTGATGAGATGAATTTAATTTAAAGAATTGTTGGAAGAAATATCCCACAGAGTTATCTTTCAGTACTGAATTAGCTTATTTTAAACATAGAACTATATTCAAATATAGTTGCTCTCTTTAGGAAGTATGTAAAACACATCACAATCTTTGATCCACATATGGACCAAAGATTGGATCCACAATAGGAAGCTCATAAGCAAAAAGCTTTCTGCTCTTTTGGGGAAGGGAGTATCCCAGGGGTGGGTTTCAACCGGTTCGCGGCGGTCCCCGTGATCCGGTTGGTCGCCGAACCCGGAAGTAAGTAACTTCCGGGAATGGCGAAGCCCCCCCCGCGCCCGCGCGCGCCTGCGCGCGCTCCTTACCCAGTTTTGCCAAATTCTGCGCTTCCACGCATGCGCAGGACGCATACAGCGCCTGCGCGATCCTCCAGGAGCATCTGGAGCATCACACAGACGCTAGTACGCATGCGCGAATTGGTTGGAACAGGGCGAGAAACCCACCCCTGGAGTATCCCCTGATCTCTTTATGTCTCACAATGTTTTGCCAAGAGGGAAAAGTATAAAACTTGTGATGATGTACCATACAATGAACACTTTGCTTTATCAAAGCTGGAATCCCTCAGATGTACTGGGTTTCAGTTCCTACATGCTGACTAGGGATGATGAGAGTGAGCCTAACACATCTGTCGAGACAGACTGCCCTGATGTTCCTCTGCATGGGTGAAACTGTTGTGGCCCACCAGCAGCCAGCAGAGCTGGCAGCAGATTCAGGCAGTGAGGAGGTTGGGGAGGAACATGGGCCAGTCCTGGAATCTGGGGAAGGCTCTGATGAGGGCTCTGTGTTGGAGGCAGAGAGAGGGCCAGAGCCTTATGCCAGTTATCAGCTGCCTTCAGAGTCAGACATCAGTGAGGCAGACGAACAGCTGGAGCCTGTTCTCAGTGTATGCATGCGCAGAGTCGCCAGACGAAGGGAACAGCTAAAGAACAGGGGTAGACTTGGGAGTAAGGCCAGAGGTGGACGATGAATGACCCCTCCCAGAGGAAATAAAAGAGGAGAGAGAGGGGAGTTTGCAGGGGACAATTAGTTTGCTTAATTGGTTCGTGATTCTCCGAGACTCCTTGCCAAGTTTTGCAGTTATCGGCTTGTCAGCTGTCCAAGCCAGACAGACTGGAAATCATCCCTTGAAAGACTTTGCTAGATATGAATGAACAGAATTCACAGTAAAGGGTTTTTGTCAGAACATGGAGTTTGCTTTATGCTCTTGGGAAGCCTAGGTGAGAACAGAACCAAACATTTTGGCTCTTACAAATAAGGTAGGTCAGTTAAGATATCCTGTAATCTTCCCTTCCACAGTCACTTCATAACAAGCAAGTCACATGTATTACGTTTTACAACTTGTTGCCCCCAGTTTTATACATGTTACAGTCTTGGTTGCCCCCACTTCCCCTGCTGCCCTGTCTATTGACAGCACTGAGATCTCACTGCAGAAGTTGTATTTCAGAAGCAGACAAGTATACTCCTGTAACAAAAAGCCCCTTTCAATGCTTCCTTTCATTAAAATATATAAAAATGAACAAAGGTGGAGAAGAATGTCAAAAACTCCCTTACGGAGAATCTCAAACAATCTCCCAAGAATTCAAAGTGGTCATTTCTAGAACTTTGAAATTTCCCTAGAATATCAGTGCAAAGACACTGGATGCTATTTTCTAGAGACGAAAGAAATACTTTCAACAAAGCTGAAAGAACAGCATTTCTTTCATCTCTAAAAAAAATATCTACCACTTCCACACCTTAAATCCTGGAGATTATGCTGCAGAGAAAGAAAGAAAAAGACTGCACAGTACATGTTAACAGTTGCAACTGTGTTTCTCCTAGATTAGAGAAGAAATAAGAGAAAGAGTGGCTTTTCTGCCAGTTTTGAATTTCTAAAAAAGAAATCCAAATAAACGCCTTGTAAAGGTAGACTGTCACCTAGGGTTTTCTCCTAGCAGTCAACTCAAGCATTGACACATACTCACATGATCATGTATGATTTGATAGCTTATTAGTAACCTTGACTTACTGTGTTATATCTTTTGATTCTTGATGAATATATTTTTATTCTCCTTAAGTACAATGAGGGCATATGTACCAAAAACAAATTCCTTGTGTGTCCAATCACACTTGGCCAATAAAGAATTCTATTCTATTCTATTCTATTCTATTCTATTCTATTCTATTCTATTTCTAGTCTAGTCTAGTCTAGTCTAGTCTAGTCTAGTCATTTGATGATAACAGGAGGTCAGTTCATCTCCTGATTGTTTCCTCTCTTTCTCCCAATGCTCCTATGCACAAATGAAGCACATTGGGAATGCTAAGAATGAGTATATATGTTCTTTACAGGTCCCTGAAAATGACACTGTGATCAATTATATAAAATCACAATATTTTACACATTTAACCAGAAACAAACTCCACTGAATGGACTGAGAAGACAATGTATATTAGACTGTACTATTTATTTTTTATTTTTTTACCCTGCCTTTATTATTTTTATAAATGATGGCAAGGGTACCTAATACTCTTTCCTCCTCATGTTTCCCCCAAAGTGACAACCTTGTGAGGTGGGTTGGGCTGAGGGAGAGCGACTGGCCCAAAGTCATCCAGCTTGGCTTTCATGTACTTTAAATTACTTAGGGGTTACATATAAGATAGACCACCTTATATACAGTATTAATATGGCTATTGGTGGCTCTTATGGGAAGTGAAATGTGCTAAGAGACTGGGAGGAAGCTCTTGAATAAACACTTGTGCATACAGTATATTGTAAATGATGCTTATATATATTGGTCAATGCAAATATATGTTACATTATTCCATACAGGACAGGAAGATTATGACAGACTCCGCCCTCTCTCCTATAACGGGGCGCATGCAATTATCATATGCTATGATGTCACCAATCCCATCAGCTTCAACAACATCCTCACAAAGGTAACAAGGCCAACAGTACCTCAACATAATATGTGAACTCAATGAAAATCACTTGCCTTGGCATCTATTGAAAAGGTGTGATATCTTACACTAAATAAAAGTCAAATTGTTATACCAGAAAAAGTTGCAGTTCTTTCAAGGATACCTATGCAGCTTTTGAGTTTGCTTCCTTTTCTTCCATTTCACGCCATTTTGACCTGCATAATCGTTTTATTTTAATCCATCATCTGGTTTTATCACATGCCTAAAGTATTAAGTCTTTGCTTGCTGAATGCTGGAACAGACCAGCTTTATTTGGTCCAGAATTCAGACTGATTAGTTATTCTTACAATCCATTGGTACTCTTGGCAACCATCTCCAAATCCAGAATCTGAAAATGTCTGTTTCCTTTCTCTTGTTCTTTCTCTGTGTCCAGTTTTCACAGCTGTATGTTCCCACTGAAAGGCCATTGATGAAAACAAATTCCTTGAGTGAAAACTCATTCATTCTAGATATGCATCTTTTATAGAAAGCTTTTTACTAGTTTTTAGAGATGTAGTTAAAAAAATAAAGCTGGTTCTATATACCTGAAAACTGTCTACCTTTGATATATTTTTAACCCCATCTATCTCTCATTTTAGTGGTATCCTGAAGCAAAACATTTCTGCAAAGGAATTCCAATTTTGCTTGTTGGTTGCAAAACTGACCTAAGGAAGGACAAAGTTCTAGTAAGGAAGTTACATCAAAACCAACTGGAACCCATCACATACCAGAAGGTAGTACAATCAGACACTCACTGTTCTGTGTGTGTGTGTGTGTGTGTGTGTGTGTGTTGCACTATCCAATTGCAAGCTTTACCTCCAAAAAAAATAATACATGAGATGACTTTCTGCTTACCGTATTTTCACGACTATAAGCCGCACTGAAAATCCTAAAATTTGATCCAAAACCGGCAGTGCGGCTTATAACCCGGTGCGCTTTATATGTGGAAAAAGATCTCCCAGCTGCTTTCGCGGCTTCCTGGAGCGCCAAGAACCTTCGCGCTCTTCTCCGCTCCTCGCGACTGCAACAGATGTCCAGAAGCGTCGGGAAACGTGCGGCTTATAACCCGGTGCGCTTTATATGTGGAAAAATTTTGAAAAATTAACGTTAATTGATACTGCGGCTTATAATCCGGTGCGGCTTTTGGTCGTGAAAATACAGTACATTCAGTCTCATCAAAGCTAACAAAAGATGTTGATAATAGCAGGGCTAAACAATACTTCACAAATAATAAAGAATAATAAAGAAATAATAAAGAACATACAATTGGAATGTATGAAAGTACAAAAGAACATGTCTACAACTTCTTAAGGCTGCTGCTTCTTTTCCCTTGGCTGCATGTTATGCTATCTGCAGCTGCCATCTGATCCCCAGAAACGATGCAGCTACTTCAAAGAATTGTAGATTTATGGCCCTCCGTGCTTTGAAGCACATTTTCGGAACCAAATCTAAAGCACTTTCCTAATATTCTGCCAAATCCATCACGTTGGGCTTGATATCTGGAAATTATATACACAAATGGTTACCATTTCATCCTCATCTTGAAATACCATCTGTGCTTTGTTGTAGCTCAGTATTGTAAATGTGTTGCCCTTTACTGGTTCTACCCATTCCTTAAATCATGAACGGGCAGCAGTTGTTGAATTCCAACTCTCATTACCTGTGAGCATAATGGCCAGTGGTACAAGATGATATGGTTGCAATCCAAGGCCTAGAAAGCCACAAATGCTCTATCCTGCCCTAATTTTAAGAAGATATGTCAATGTTGTTCTCCCCCCCCCTTCTCATCTTCTTTTTGTTGTAGGGAGAGGCCTTGGCGCGGAATCTCCATGCAGTTGCATATTTTGAGTGTTCAGCCCTCTATCATGAAAATATTACTGACATATTCACAGAGGCTTCAAGAGCAGCTTTGAGTAGGATGAGGAAAGAACAGCAGAGGCAAAGGCTCAAAAGGACATGTCTCCTTACCTAAACATCCTTTGAGTGACTCAATTTTTTTTGCAAAAGTTCCTACCTACCCAGAGAGACAAAATCTCTTTGAATAAATTGTGCAAAATAAAAATAAAAATAAAGATGTTGGGAGACTTCCCTAACAGAGATGGCCCAATATGCAAATAGATAGATCAAGATTGCATATATAGAATATCAAGCTTCCTGGATCTAGTGGTTCAATATTCCAGCTGCTGCACAGCAGTTCGCCTTCAATAGTAAAGAAGATCAGAAGATCATTCTGATATTTAAATCAAAATGGAATACTGTCAATGATAATGTAGAAAACTCATCATATATTCAAATATTGATTACTGTAGGCCTACACCATGTAATATTGACAATGCTTATTGTTACATATCAGAGTTCAATAGTACTTTATTATTTTGCTAAGACTGAAATTTATTTATTAAGTACCTGGCAATTCACTGTAGTGATTAGTTTCAGAAAATAAACATTTTTTTCAGTGTTAGACATGTTCAAGTTGTTTGCCCATAATGTCTTACTTGCTGCTGTTACTTGTCATCCACATTACACTTATTCAAAAAGTGTTTCCTAAGAAGCTGCAATAATAGATATGAATTGCTCAAAGTAGTTCTAATGCATGTCTGAAATATTATTTAGGGTGGGTCCTAAAAACATTATTACAATTATTCCAATGTTCCCTTCAATAACACACAAAGATAAAATTCTAAAACCATCTACTTTGGATGATATGAATAGCAAAGTTAGAAGAAACTCTTAAAGGAATCCATCAAAGTAAAGAACAATGGCATTATCCTGTAAAGAACAATGGTATTATTATTACTTTTGTAATATGTGTTTTTATGTTGTACGCTGCCCTGAGTCCTTTAGGAGAAGGGCAGCATATAAGTCCATAAAAGTCCAATAAACCTAAACCTATCCTGCAGCTAGAAATTATGTTGAAGGCATTTATATTGGATCTTCATTTCCACATATTGAATATATATTTAAGATATGCATTTACAGAAGTGGTATATTGATTGTCCTGTGCAATATATATATATAGTTATGATTTCATATTCACAACAGTTGCAATACAGACTGGCTTATTAATCTTATTTGGCCATTAAGTGTTGTATGTATGATGGCTCAATCTTTTACCGATAAAGCAATTTGCTAGAAATAGGTAATTTTACCCACATTTGTAAATTGGATGGCCGCCCAAAATGCTGTTTGAATGTATTGTTATTGTTAGAGCAGCGTTGTAGTCTAGTGGAAAAACACTCGCCTCCCACTCAGAAAGAATTCAATCCTAGATAGTGGCAAATGTTTTTTTCTCCTAGGGCGCAAAGAAAAAATATATGCTGCGAACTCCATGCCAGGAAGAGCATCTGGCCAGTAAACCCTCAGCACCATCCAGTTGCCCAGACTCTACCCCAAATTAGGGGATTACAAGATTGTTAAAAAAGGGAGTTGTTGTTGTTGTTTAGTTAAAGTTACCTATGACTAAAGAAGATATGATGGAAACTAGATTTGCTTTTTGTAAGGAAAAGCAAATGCAACCACAGACTACATCTGATAATCTAGGAACAAAGCCAGGAGGAGGAGCCCACCCAGCCTGCAAACGTGGTTCTTCAAGTTGAGTACTTTTCCATCCCTGCTGCACACCTAATCCTGAGGCAACAGGGTATACAGTACATCATGTTAGAAGTCTGCTTTTTTCCTGTGACTTTTAAATATGCTGCTTATTTTTTAAAAAAAGATGTTGAAACATTTTTTAAAAGCCTTGAAACCCATGATTTAAAATTATCTAGGTGCACCTTTGTCCAGCATTTTCAAATTAATTAGTCTTAAATTAGTCTTTAAGATACAATAAACTCTCAGAGAAAGTCAGTTTTGGATGTGCCTGAATGTGTTATTTATTCAGACATGTATTAACAAAGAGAAAGGAAGTATTGTGTTGCATATATAATTCAATTTCTCTACAGGCCATTAGATTAGGGAAGACTGTCATAGGACAATGTCATAACTCATCACCACATGTCAAGATTTATTTTCTATTCTAGTTCTCTAGAACTAGAAATAACACAAATTGTATTTTTCAGCACCAGGACCACTACTACCAACTAGCACTAAGAATGCCAAAAATCTGTAATTTCTATCTATTCAGTTATTGAAGAGGAAAAGTGAGGTGTTGTGGGGAAATAGAAAAAATTCACAGAGAAAGAAGGAATCCCACCATTTGCTTAACAAATATTTCATTGCTAGGAGAAAAACCGTGACACAGTGGAGGGCTCATTCTGAGCTTTGGCTGAATCGTAAAGTTTTCTTTTTCCAATACGGTGTATCATAAAACATGTAAAACAACAACAACAAGAATTGGAACGGAGGTGTGAAGGATTCCAGCCAAGAAACCCTATTTCCAAAATAGCCTGTTTTCTATCTTCTCCTTAACCTTTCTTACACAAGTTTTTCTTCCTATAAACTCTGCAAATCTTAAAGTCCCAGAGCATGTTAGCTTTTCCATTTTCTATTACTTTGCCTATTTTATGGTTCCAACACTTTTTGTTTGCAGGCAAACACTATTTCTTACAGTTATTCAAACATGTTGTTACTACAGTACTTTGTGAAGCTATTGTCTGTAATCAGTCTTTGCAATTTGCTTGCAGCAGCTAAGTAAGTGGTCCATTGTTTCTTCAGCTTCCTTATTATTTACATTTAGGTTCAATGGACTCTGGATGGCTTACATCTAGGTATGTAATTAAAACAATTTAAAATATAAACAACATGGTAGTCCAGACTAAAAACAACCATAACAATAAAACATGACTGGGGCCATAAACACATTAATCCTAGGCCTGGGAATACAGGTAGATCTCCAGCACCTTCTTCTGGAACTCCAGGAGAGTGGACACTGCATGGACAGTATCTCTGGGCACTACTGTTCCAGAGGGACCAGCAATAGAGAAGGCATGGTTCTTTAATCCCACACAATGATATTGTTTCATTGAGGGGACCTGGCACATACCCTTCAGACCAAATGTTCCAGACAGACCGAAATTATTTGAAAAAGCTGTGGTTTATTGCACTCAACAATGAACTAAAGGTCCACTATTAGTGAACTATTGGACAGCACTACTTAGTCTGTTGTGTGGATATTTAGGTGGTTTAGGGGGAATTTTGGGAGGGTGGAGGGTATTTGGGGATTGTTATGTGTGTTGGGCTGGTTTCTGAGTGTTATGTGAATTTCGTTGTATGTGTAAGCTGTGTGTATATGTACAATGACAGTAAAGTAAAATAAAGGTTTACCATTGCATTCTCCCATGCAATATGAAATGATGCCTTTGCCATTGCCATTAAAGCTATCAACCACTTTCAGCATCTTTTGATATCACTAAAGCCTAGTTGCACTTTTACATCTTGAATGGCCCTGCTGGGACTATGTGGCATATACTCCTGGCATTCTTCGCTCATCTCTCCTAAAAACATCATCCCTATCCTCCACCATGAGAAGGCATCATAGCATGACTTGGGTAAAGGGATTTGCTGTTTAGTGTAATCCGAGTAAGGGTAGAATGCCCAATTTTTCACAAGCAGTCCTGACTTGTAGGATGAAAAGGGAAATCTTCAAAATCGGAGAGTACTAATAGTGACCTTTAAGTTATCGTATGGTTTTTTTTCCCTTTTCTGTCCTTTAAAAACTTAAAACACAATGTGTATGCCAGTAACCTTCACAATATTTTTCTTCAAGCACTAGTTATTACAATTTGAGGTCAGAGAAAAAAGAATCATAAAAATGAATGTGATTCTTCTGTTCTTCTAACCTGATGCCTTTCATCATATTATTTCAGGGGTGGGTTGCTGCCGGCATTACTGCCGGTTCAGTGCGCACAAAAATTAATTAGCTTGTTAAATTAGTGTCAGTCTATATATCCACACCCACATATAAAGCTTTATATAGAGATTTTGAAACGAGGCTTTTTTCCCTCTTGTATCACACTTTCTGAAAGCCGACTCCACACCAAAAGTCTTCTCATTGAGATCCAGAATTGTGACAAAAACCGGCTATGGCCTATCAGGATTGTTGGGCAAGAGAACGGTAGCAAATGCAAGCCAGTCAGAGAAATTTTTTTCTTTATTTAATAGCAATTTTCAAATTGTCTCCTAGAACTTAAAACGATGCGGTAGAATCAGTTATTTGTCAGTTACTTTAAGAAAAACAAAAGTTGGAGATAGCGGCTGCCCCGCCATCCCCCTGGAAAAGATGAGGAGAGAAACACGAAGGGCTTTTCTTAATAGGATACGACCCCAAGCACACTTTTTGCTAAATAGGACTAGAAATGCCTTTAATGCCCCTCATCCTACTTCATTGGGTAACCGCGTCAGATAAAGCTTCTCTGAGCAACATAAAGTGCGAGAGAATTAGCCTGCAAGCGTAACATGTAAAACAGAATCCTTAATTTCCCTATTCCGGATCAGTTCCACGGAGATCAATAATTCTTATCCAGAATAACACCAGATCGAACGTTCGCCTCACAGCACTTCTTCCCTCCGTGAAGCAAGGAGACGATCATTGCGCATGCCTCGGAAATTGTAATATTCCGCTAGGTGTCGCAACAGAAAACCCCAATTTTACGTAAAGCTCCGGCCAAATCAGAGGACGAGAGAAGAGAGCGAGGAAGGGAGATAGATAAAGTAGAAAGATAGATAGATAGATTAATAAAGAAATACTACGCATGCGTATCCGCTGGTCAAGTCTAGGCCAAAAGTAGATTCCGCTTATACGCGTGCGCAGTTAAAAAGGGTTCAACTCCAGGTGGAGAAAAGCGCGCGTGCGCATGGGGAGGCCTCGCTTGTTGGGAGGGGTCAGAGAGGGAAGGGTATGCCGCGCAGGCGCAGTATGGCGGCCGAGTATGTGTGTATGTGAGAGTCTGACGGATTCAAAATGGCGGCGGCGGCTGCTTCTATGTGAGGGGAAGAATCTGGGGGCGGCGGGAAGGGAAGGAGGGCGAATGACGGTGGGGTTGAGTGATTGACTTATGGGGCGCCACCAGGCCCAGTGAACCGACGCGAGGGTGCCTAGTGGCCCTTTGTAGTGGGAGGCTGTGGCTGTGTCCCGGGGAGGGGGGGTGATAGAAGTGGAAGCGACAAGGCTGAGGTTTGGGTTCGAGTTCGGGGCCACCCTGAAAACCCCAGGATGGGGCCGATAATCACGGGGGAAGGGGGGCGGGTTAAGCTCGCTGGAGGCATTTTGAGATGAGCCAAGGCTACTGAGGTGAGAATCGGAGGGATGGGCAGAGAGGCTCGAGAGGCAAGTTGAGAGACTGGGAAGGCTGAAGGTGCGTGTGGGCGAGACTGGTCTTGAATGGGGGATTTCCAGGGATTGTGGGGCCAGATCGATAGGAGAAAGCTTAGCTATCTTATTATCAGTCGGACCTGGGAGAGAGTTTAGTATCGCGCCAGGGACTTTGTGGGAGTTTTTTTCCCCTTCCTTGCGTCGAGTTACTGCTTCAGAGTTGATCGTTTTGGGAGCTGAGGTGAAGAGAGGTTACAGTTCTCGGGACACCCTCCCCCACTCCAAGCCCGGCCTTATGGAGAGGAGTCGGGGTATAATATGCCCTCCAGGATCCCCCTGGCAACCCCCACTCCCCAGAAGGAAGTTGGTTACTCTTTGTATTTGAAGGCTTCCTGTCCTTTCTGGATACGAAAGTTCTCCAGCTTTTGAAGAGGATCGGGAATTAATTGATTTTCTTTCTTTTCTTTTCTTTGTCGTGCCCTAGAAAGGGGCAAAGGAAAATCAGAGACCTGGTAAGAGCTAACTTTGGTTTATATTCTGTAGTTTTGTAAAGAATGCTATATTTGATACTTCCCCTTCTCCGTGGTGAAAACCAAGGTGTCTCTGCATTTGTGTCAGTGCAAATTATGCAATATGCTTAAAATCCAGATCATTATTCTCCCTAATTTCTGACTCCTTTTAGCAGTATTAGTCTAAACTATTTTATTGGCTCTGGGACCTTGGGACAACAAGTGAGATTGGTGTTGGGAGCAAGTAGACCTCTCTGAATTTTCCTTACTCCACCCAATTCCTTCTTGCTATTTATACTTCATATCACCAAGGCAGAACTTAACTCTTGTTAGTTTTCAAACTGTGACTAAAATAAGTTAGGCAGTTTGTCTTAACATGTATTTTAATTTAAGCAATTTTTATATGTTACTATTATATACTGTTTCCAAAGACAGTATCTTACTGATAAGATAATGAATCCTCTCTTCATCACTTTTGCCACTTATATGTTATTATTCTTACATAGGCTTTAGCGTCAGGCAGTTGTAATATCAGAATTATCCTGTGGTATAAACTTTTAATTACAGGAGTCCTTTTATAATTATGCAGCAAAATTATGAGTATGGTACATACACTTCACAATAGTGTTGTAAAGAAGCATCCAATTGGCAACACATAATGGTTGAAATCATAAATTGTGACCAGTCTGATATATCTTAAAGTACTAAAAAGAAATTTGTTGCTGCTGTTGTTGTTTTGGCTGTAACTATCTTCTAAATATATTACATAAATATGGATTTAAATCATGGTTAGATAACATGTGGCTCTACGAAATATAACTCCTTAGAGTCCTCACCTTAGTTATGCTTTAGAGAGCAGAAGGGCAACAGGTGGCTCACTTTCGGTTTATAGTACAATATAAGTCAATGGATCACAAGCTTTGCATGGTAGCACCTCCCATCAGAATATTATGTGAATTTGTACAATTTTGTCCTCATGGGTAAAAATAATTACAGTGATGTTAGGGTTGGGCATGAAATAAATGTATCACTTTTACTCATTGCTTTAAACCATTATTGTAGGGGTTCTCATACTTTGCAACTTTACTCATACTTTATTGCAGTTTCCCACTGTAAGCTTGCATAGACAAAATTAGGAGCAAAGCCCAGAGCAAGTTTTTACAGTGTTCTCCTTTGCCTGAGCAAGCCTGATGAAGTTTTTTTAAAGAGCAAGACACCCCTCTAAGTTGCTTGTGATTCTCTTGGTGATCCTGACTCACAGTTTGAGGACACACTTGATATAATATTAGAAATTGCTTTATTAAATGTTCCTCAAGCTGAAAAAAGATATTCTCCTAGTAGTAAATCATTACAATACATTATAAGTCAAATTGAAATTATTTTACAGGAAGCATAGTAATTATAATAACTATCTTTATAATCATAGTATTAGTATTTTGAAATGCTTTCTATACATAAATGAAAATATTTTTGAATTAAATTGGGCATATTTGTTCTTAAATTGAATTTTCAACCCATTTAAAAAACAGCTTATTGTATGCCACAGATCAACATACATCTGTGCATTAGCACTGGACAAATTATGGAAGACCTCTCAGAAGCAGCTGATTTAGAATGCAGTAGCACAGGCAGAATGAAATGTCTGTTTCATAACCAGCTGCACTGGTTTTCAGTAAGCTTCTGGATGCAACTCAAAGTGTTGATCACACTTATAAAGTCTTAATGGTATAGAACTTGGTAATCTGAGAACCATCTGTCTTCAGCTATTTCTGCCCCTCTTGTACAAGTGAACACAGTTGATATGCTCTCAGTTCCCATTGATCAGTATCACCTGATGGAAAGGAAGCCTTCTCTGTCACAGCACCTGCTATATGAATTCATATGGCCCTTATCCTACCTTTTTTTTTTTAAAATGATTTATTTATTAAATTTATATGCCACCAGATTTCCAGAGATCCCAGGTGGTTTAAACATGGCTATTCTCTCAGGCCTTAGACTATGGTAGGTGGTGGATCTGTATGATAGATTGATATGTTTTGTTGCTATGTCCAGACAGTACTGTTCTTTATTGTTTATACCATTTTAGTGTTTTATTCCATCCAGAATCATGATGTATTTATTAAATACATTGATATGCTTCTCTTATGCAACTGCCAGATCATACTTGGATTGCAAGCACTGTAGTTATCTGAATGAAATCTACTAAAATATTTTCCGATCAATATGGGTGATGGAAACTAAAATTCAAAACATCTGAAGGTGTGACATGTTTTGGAAGACCTAAGGAAAGTATTGAAGGGGAATCTCTGATATACTGTTTCCTTTCTCTTATCTCAAGGAGGAAGAGGAAGAAGATAGTAGTTCTGATATATCCTTCTCACTCTCATCAGAAGAGTCTGAGATGGAGCCTGAAGAAGAACGGATCCGTTATAGCAAACGACTGGTTAGTGTGCGCTCTTTTTATGTTTCATTTACACATGTATACTATGATGTTCAATAAATCCATTTTCAAATGTGGTGGCTTTATAGTTGCTAGAGATTAGTCAGATCACTTTAGCACAACTTGCACTCTACTTACCAATATAAATGGTTTAGGTATACCTTTTGAAGAATACTGGGAAAGTTGATGTCAGTGTTTGGTAATGTATAAAGAAAAAAATAAAATATAGTAATGCATAATGCTTACTTTTCTCAATTTAAAATACTCTCTTACACTTTTCAGAATTTTAAAAAAGTTGTAATAAAAGGAATGTTAACTTATCTTGGGGGGTGGGGGAATAAGCATGGTTGTGTTGGTTCATACTTCAAAGAAAAACTACCAGGAAAGGTCAGGGTTTTAGACTGGGAAGTCAAAAAAGCCTTCCTTAGAAGTTGATCGTATTTGTGTTCAGAATGATTTGACTCCATCTGATGAGTCTTGATGCTATACTTTGAGTGTGCAATGATCTGGAATCAAAGGAGAAAAGGTGATTCGAAGCATGTATCGTGTTCACATAACACTTCATGGTAACTTCTTTAAGAAATTGTGTCTTTTCTTTACAGTCCTAAAGAAAGATACAATTGATTTAAGGAGCTGTTAAAAGGTGCTGTGTCTGTGTCCCTAATCTTCACTTTTGAATTTGATCACTGTTCAGCTGTGTTAGACTACTATGCTTTTGAAACTGAAACTTTCCAACTGATTTGATATGCAAAATTATATTTTCGTGAGTGGAATGTGTTGCAGAGAGCATGCTGTACTTAAATGTATTGGTTCCATTACCTTCTAGGAATAATGTAATGTGATGCTTTAAACTCTAAAAATCATGCACTTTACCTCTGCATTCTACTTTTTGTAGTAATTCAACAGACAACTTATGATTATACTTTCACAGATCCCAAACATGCTTGATTCAGTATCTGTGAAATGTCTTTTCATTGGAGGTTAATCAAAGTTCAGGTCCAGCTTACATTCTTTTAAAACAGAAAGACTGTGAGTGCTAGAGTTACAAAAGGATAGTATAATCTACATTCTAATAGAGCATTTCCAATATATAATTAAGAAGAATTAGATGTTAATTCATCTGAGTTTTTGGGATAAGCGTGCTAGTGTAATACCTTAATAAAAGAACTGACATATGGTAATACCAATATTCAGGAAAGAAATGAAATACCAGATGGAACTGTGATTATTGCTTGTCCTATTAAGTTTATGATATTTTAAGAGGAAAGTGAAAGTATGCACTTGTATACTTCAAATTGAATATGGCTATATTTTCAGATAAGAAGTTAATGAGTAAAGTGATCATAATGGCAGTTATTTATCAAGAAATAGTATTCACTGCATTGTAATTATGCCTATCTGTGAGGCAACTTTTATATGCCTTTTCTTGAATCTACGTTATGACTTCCTAAGGTTTATTCACTACTTTGCAGAAGAGTAGAAGTCTAGATCTATTCACAAGAGCTGTAAAAGTTTATTCATAAATAATTTATTTTAGAATGGTCATGTAGAGAACTGTAGACTGTAAGCCATAAGGCTCCCTACAGATTATCTAGAGCAATCCTCTGCCTGGTAAAGGAAAACGTGACAACACATTCCCAGTAAATGGCACTGCACTCTGTTGTGAAGGAAAGTCTACTTCCATTTTTATTATTTGTATTTGTCACTGCATGGTAATTTACAGTTATAAACAAATAATCTGAAAGCAAAGTTGGAGGGCATATTTTAAGATATGTGTTCAATTTGAGCTTTCAACAAAGTGAGGTGTATGTACTTAAAAGTTAAGCTGGGCCAAATTTCAGAAAAGTGTAGTTTTGTCACATGCTAGTAATTTTGAATAACTTACATACTGAACATTAAATAATTGCCATTCTCTTCCTTAAAATGTGGATCAGTTAATGTTAAGTATGCTGGTCCTGTTTGACTGCTACTAATTGTCAGCATCATCATATTTTAAAATTAGTAGGAGGCTTGACTTTTCTTTAAATACTAAAGATAGAAGATTAATGTTTAAAACAGCATTAGTTGTGATTGTATTTTCTAATAATCTTTTACTACACGTTTTCTTACTAATTTTAATATATGCACATTCATTGCATGTATACAATACAAGTTAAGATTTTTAGAATTGTTTTTAAGTTAATAACACTAGACTGGTTCACACATAGATTATTATAATGAGTAGGCCAAGCTGAAAACAAATATCTCTTTAAAGAGAGCCTTTGGACTTTTGTGTGAATACAAGTGCATACAAATACATTCTATTATTTGTTTTCAGAATTCATCCTCAAGCATTGTAGAAAGAAGAAAAAAATATAAAGGGGAAGAAAGAATATTTGCTACTGAAAATAATTTGTTTTTAAAAAAGCAATATCAGTTACTACTGAAGAACTGGAATTCCAAAAATAGTTGAAAAGCACTCTTTGGCTGCAGTTCTATGTCCCTGAGACTATATCTCAGAAATGTTAGGATATCTTAGATGTCCCCATGTGAGGACAGCAAGAAAGCGAGGTCTGTTCTTAGAGATTATCCAATTTTGTTGCCCTTCCCAATTCCCATGCATGCCCATAGCCCTGTAGCTAGTGTAGCTAATTCTCCTCACTGGTTGCAGTTGGAGAGGAATATTGGAGAAAGAATAGTAAAATCTCAGTTCTTCCTTTTTCTGTCACAAGAAGTCTGGCAGAGTTTAGGATAAAGCACCAATTCCATCTTTGACAGTTTTTCCTCCTGTTGATAAACTTGTTCTACCTGGGGCCTTACGACATACTGTTTGTTTTAGATTTTTTTTAATCCTGTATTTTTTTTCCATAGCTAGCTTAAGTAAACATACCATACCATCAGAAATATTGGGTGCTCCATCACTGGAGGTTTTTAAGAAGAGATTGGGCAGCCATTTGTCTGAAATGGTATTGAGCAGAGGGTTGGACTTAGAAGACCTCTAAGGTCCCTTCCAACTCTGTTATTGTATTGTCTCCTATATCTAATGGGAACAACAAAACTGTTGATGCCCAACCTTAATTTAAAATTCACTAGGTTTCAGACATTTGGAGGAAGTAAGCTTAAGATAGGAGGGATATATTGCATGGAGTGAGTTTAGGGAGCAGATTTTATTTTAATGTGAAAGAAGAGTTGACAAAAATAAATGTCTGCAGATAGAGCCCTTGATTGAAAAGAGTGAATGTAGACCATAGGTATGGAAACTAATTACAAAAAAACCCTTTCTTCATAATGATTTGTTTGCTGTACAATTGGCTGTAGTTTATCTATTTTGTGTGTTTAATCATGAATTTCATTGCGTTATTAGTGTTAACTTTAAAACAAAAAAGATATTACTACAGATGTAATATCTAATATAGTAGTGGACTGAGGTCGGGAGAACTTTATAGAAAATATATAATGACAAGGTAAGCAACTCAACAAATTGTATGTATGTATGTATGTATGTATGTATGTATGTATGTATGTAATAGAGCCAATTCAAACAGGATCAGAGAATGTAGTAAAATCTCTAATGTTAAATCTGTGCTTAAAATGTATCAAATCATATATAAATTTATGTATGGTAAATTACTTAGCAAAAAATGGAATTCTCCCTGTGGGAATGACTGAAGTCAAATTTTTATCTTTTGCATCTGATTTCTACTGAATGAAATTTTGTAAAATTAAGGTTTTATTATGCATATACATTTTAACTACTGCAAATGAGCAGACTCATTTTTAATATAATAATTTCTTACCTGCACACTTACACTCCAAGCACATAATTGTGAATGGCTACAAACTCTGAGCCATAAAATTTCTGGTTTATTGCTTATTCAGAAAACATATAAACAAATCATAGATTAGTTCATTATGTGAACACAACCATTATTTAAGTAGTGAGTACAATATAAAGAGCATGGAGATGAAGAGATCATACGTATTTAAGGGTCTCTAATGTTTGAAATACTTATTTAATTCACATGGCATGGTTTCTCTCAACTGTAATCACTCACAGAAACTGTAGCCTATTATGAGTTTGACATCACTTTTTTTGCTGTTTGCTATAGCTGACTTTTACAACATAGTACTCCTCAGATGTATTAGACTACAACTTATGTCATAGTGACTAAATAATGAGAGTTGTATCCCAAAGAACTGTATTGACAACTAGAGACAGATCGGAAGCATGCAAATGCTTGTATAAGTAGGGAAGGCTTGCTTTTAGTAATTTTATTGAATAATCCTTTGCAACAGAGGGGAACAATATTTTGTAACAAAAATACTGCATTATATTTCTTTTTGATTATTGTGATCTACTGGAGGGCGGAAGAAATTGATAATTATGTTATAGCTGAAAATATTTCATCTGTTTTTCTGGGGGAGGGAAAATTTGTGTGCTAAATTCATTTCTTAAGACTTTTCTTAATTTGCATGTTTTCAAAGAAAAACAAAAATGAAAAAGCACGTTGTTGAACTTTGATGGTGCAATTAGGGATTAAAGAATGGTTATTAAGATGTTATGAAGCCTACAGGCTTCACACTGCTCACTCATTGGAATCACTACAAAGTTTTAGAGAATACTGTCTGAAAGACAACATTTTGTTGATTCAACAGAAATACACAAGTTTCGTATCTCCTGGATTCAATGTTAATTCTGACTCTTTCCCTTTAATTAAAGATTAGGGAAACAATTGCTATATTAAAATCTCAGTTTGATATGCTGATCTCTGACCAGGTAGCTACTAGTTTATTATATGCTAAACATAATACTTTCTGCAATGCAAATAAACCCGGTAGGTGGTTGGCTTATCAGATTAGAAAAAAAAGGAAAGCTCGAAATGTATCCAAATTGTGTTACAGAGGGAAGGAAGTGTTTCAACAGGAAGAGATTCAAAAGGTATTTCGGGAATTTTTTACAGAGTTGTATAAAGGGGATAAAATTAAGGACGGAGATATAGACAAATACCTAGATAAAGAGAAAATCCCCCTAGTTAGAGAAGAACATAGGCATAAGCTGAATCAACCTTTAACCTATGGGGAAATTTTGCAGGCAATTAAACAATTAAAGTTAGGGAAAGCACCAGGCACAGATGGTTTAACAGCTGTTTATTATAAAAATTTACAGTTAGAAATGGTAGAACCCCTCAGAGAACTATTCAATAAAATTCAATCGGGAGGGAAAGTGCCTCCTTCGTGGAAGACTGCGTTCATATCGTTGATACCCAAAGAAGACCAAGACCTTACCCAACCAAATAATTACAGACCTATTTCATTACTCAATGTAGATTATAAAAATTTTACTAAAATATTAGCAAATAGGCTAATGGGGGTAATTCAGCAACTGATACATACCGATCAAACTGGTTTTATACAGGGCAGACAGATGAAGGACAACGTTAGATTAATTATCAACGCTTTAGAATACCTGGGAAAGAACAATCAAATCCCGGACGCATTCATATTTTTGGATGCGGAGAAAGCCTTTGATCGAGTTAATTGGCAATTCCTGCTGAAGACATTGCAAAAAATGCAGATAGGAGATGGCTTTTTACGGTCAATTGGTGCAATATATCAGCAGCAAACAGCCCAGATCATTGTCAATGGAAGTCTGACAGACTCCTTTCAAATTGAAAAAGGTACAAGACAGGGCTGTCCTCTGTCCCCATTATTGTTTATTATAACTTTGGAAATACTGTTGAATAAGATACGGGGCCTGGGCGGTCTAAAAGGGATTAAAATTAGACAGCAAGAATATAGAGTCCGTGCATTTGGGATGATCTGGTTATAATATTGGAACAACCGCAGGAAACTAGTAGGGTATTATTGAATACGATCAATCAATATGGTCAAGTCTCAGGATTTAAAATAAATCTAGGGAAAACCAAAATAATAGCTATAAATATGACTATCAAACAGAAGGAAGAACTGGGGGCGATGCTAAGATGTGAGGTAGTTAAAAAAGTTAAATATCTTGGAGTTAATATTTTAATCTCAAATGGGAAATTATACAAGTATAATTATGAATCACTTTGGCATAGTACACAGTTGGAGTTGAAAAGGTGGGAAAAACTGCATTTGTCCTTGCTGGGTAGAATAGCGGCAGTAAAAATGAACATTTTACCAAAATTTTTATTTCTTTTTCAAATGTTACCAATACTTAAAAGAGATGCGAATCTTTTAGAATGGCAGAAGGGTATCAACAAATTTGTGTGGGCAGGAAAGAAGCCGAGGGTAAAGATGAAAATAATGCAAGATGCACGTGAAAGAGGAGGATTGAAATTACCTAACTTAAAATTATACTATGACGCAGTGGCATTATCTGCAATTAGTGATTGGATTCATCTAACTAATGACAGAATTTTGAATATCGAGGGATATGACTTGTCATATGGTTGGCATGCTTACCTGTTATTTAACAAAAAAACGGATAAGAAATTTAAAAATCACATCTTAAGAAATGCTTTATTGCGGGTTTGGAAAAAATATCAACATAAATTAAATGATAAAGTGCCCATGTGGGCAATTCCTAGACATGCAATTGAAAATATGAATGTAGAACAAAAACACGATAGAACCACCTATAGACAACTTCTTATCTCAGAAAGAGGGGTGATGGAACTAAAATCTTTAGAGGTACTTAAAGAAGAGAAGGTAGTTCAAACGTGGTTTCAGTATGGTCAACTACAGGCTAGGTGGAAAACAGATCAAAAAATTGGCTTTGTAAAAGTTGAGGATAATTTGTTTAAACAAATAAGAGATCAAAGCTCATTGCATATAAAGAGGATATATAATGTATTAGTACAGATGGATTCTGAAACGGAACTGATTAAGGATTGTATGATAAAATGGGCTCAGAATATCGAGGAACCAATAATGCTTGAAACATGGGAAAGAATCTGGGTAAGAAATGTGAAATTTACACAAGCACAAAACTTGAGAGAAAATTTTTATAAGATGTTTTATAGATGGCACCTAGATCCTAAAAAGCTTGCCTCTATGTATCCAAATGTTCAACCTAAATGTTGGAGATGTGGTTCTTGTGATGCTACATATTTTCATATATGGTGGACATGTCGTAATGTCAAGGCATTTTGGATAAAAATATGGTGGATCCTGCAAAACATCTTTAAAAGAAGGATAAAATTTACCCCCCAGTTGTTTTTACTGGGTATATGTATTGATTTTACAGCAGCAGAGACTAATTTGATTCTGTATTTAATAACGGCAGCAAGACTCTTGGTGGCGCAGTATTGGAAGAAGAAAGATTTACCTACAATTCAAGAATGGACTTTGAAAGTTATGAACTTAGCCGAAATGGCCAAAATCTCAGCATATCTCAAAGAACATTCAAACGAGAGATATAAACGAGACTGGAAAAAGTGGATTGATTACATAAAAAGTAAATATGGGACTAAGAAACTCCAGATAGCTTATGCTTAGTATCAGTAATAATTTAAATTGTTTAAAATTTGGGTAACAGTAAGAAGCTGAGTTCAATGTAGAGATATTTTAGACTGTGATTGTTCAAAAATTATACCACGTATGGTCTTTGGGAAGTCGGGGGGAGGGAAGGGAGGTGGGGATTTAGGGGGAGGGGGGAGGGGGGAAATACAATATGTGTTAAATTCCATGATTGTATTTGTATACTGTGGCTTTTCAATGTTAGTGCGAAAATAGAACAAACCGAATATACTGGAAGGTAATAGATACCGAAGGAAAGAGTCAAGTGAAAGAAGGAGGGTGGAGAGGGTGAGAGAGAGGAGGAGGAGAAGGGAGGGAGGGAATGGAGAGGGAGTGATAGGGTTAAGGTTAGAAAGAAGGGGAGGGGAAGTAGGCGTAGAGGGGTGTGTGAGAAGGAAGAATGAAAGTTGGAGGGGGTTGAAAGGGGGTGTATGGTAGGCCAAGGTGGTATACTGGGTTTGTATTGTAGAGGGCATTTTCTATATAAGTGAGGGCCGTGTTTATTATTCAATGTTATATGCCCTGATTAAGCACAGTGAATATGTGATTGTATAGAATGAAAACATAATAAAATATATATTAAAAAAAAGAAATACACAAGTTTCCAAAAACTGGTGGCATAAAACTAGTTTTTAAAGGCAAAATTGATTTTTAAAAAATGAGTAGCTATACTCAAGCAGTTTTCAATAGAAAATAGTCTTGTCTCTTATTCAGTTATAATTAAAGTACTGTTTTAGTATATGGGGCCTGTGTGTAAAAAATATGTTTTCATATGCTTCACCTGAAAAAAGGAAAAATAAGTACTTAACTTTAAAGCTGACCAGTTTAACTGGGGTTTTTTTTGTTAACTGTTTTGCTAAATCTTCGCTAAACATGTCATGCTAAGCTATTTGTATAACTAATCAGTGTATATGGCTAGAGCAGCTCAGTGGCCTAGAGGTGACGATGTTTGCCTCCCACTTGAAGGTTGAGAATTCAATCCTGGGCAGCCCGACAGATGGCATAGCGCAAAGAGAATCTATCTGCTATGAACTCCGTGTAGATGTAAGGAAGGGCATCCAGCCAGTAAAGGCTCAGCTACATTCAGTCTCTATGACTCCATTCTGATAAAAGGGATTACAGGGTCGTAAAAAGAAAAAAAAATCTGCGTATATTGCTGTCCATCTCACAACAGCAACTCTAAAGTAAAAAATAATACTTAACTATGAATTGAAAAACGCATATATTGACTTTGATTGAGTTTCTACAACATTCGGTGGTTCGATCCCTAGTGCCGTGTAACAGTGAGCTCCCGTTATTTGTCCCAGCTTCTGCTAACCTAGCAGTTCGAAAGCACATAAAAATGCAAGTAGAAAAATAGGGACCACTTTGGTTTGAAGGTAACAGCATTCCATGCGCCTTCAGCTTTTAGTCATGCCAGGCACATGATCATGGAGATGTCTTCGGACAGCACTGGCTCTTCAGCTTTGAAACAGAGATGAGCACTGCTCCCTAGAGTCAGGAATGACTAGCACATATGTGCAAGGGGAACCTTTACCTTAAGTATCAAATTAAAAGGAGTCTAGTAGGCTTTTGTGTAGAATAGAAGAAATAGATGGAATTTATTCCTTTGTATTTCATTGACTACTACATTAAAAATTGTTTATATGTCTAATACACTTACAATACATGTAATTCACAAAATTTTCTTTGTTAAAAATATCAATTCACCATGCTTTTAACTTAGATGATAGGTAATTGCTTAGAAAAAAAATCATACCTCTTCCCCAACTGCTTTTGTTGGTTTAAACACAACTAATTTAGTTTCTTTTATTCACTTATTGATGTCCTTGATTTTTTTTCAGGCATTTTAAGTGTTATTACTGAGTGACCTGCATTGTTCTATTTTGAAAATGTCAATGTCGGCTACTATGATCTGTTAGTCTGGTTGTTTCATAATAGCTTGATAATGTGGTATCTCAAGATACAGTACAATGAAAACAATATTCTAGTGGCCCTGAAGAATTTCTTTACCAAAACATGTTAGATATTTTATTATTTTAATTTTGCATTTTTGTTGCTTTTTTGAATGAAAATCTCTTTCAGTATTAAAAGTAACAATTTATTTGTCTTGTAGAAAACCAAAAATCAGACTTTGTACTTTATTTTGGTGCATATTAGAGTCAGGTAGATATAAATACACACACACACACACACACACACACACACACACACACAATATATAACGGAATAGGAATTAGTTTCACGGTTATAGGTATGCTGGTTTTGTTGTATCCGGGTCTTTTCCCGTGTAAGATTGAGATTGTCTTGGCAACGTTTTGGTGAGGTCTCACTCGCCATCCTCAGGCTGTTTTTGCCTTAAAGTGTGGCCAGAGCTGCTGTCTTTCTATAAATCTTGGTGGGGGTGTGTGGAGTGCTGGCGTTGTTTCAGTAAGTGAATTGATTGGCTGTGTGGCTGTATCATGATTGGTAGATTGGTGCTGGCTGTGTGTCCATTGTTGTTTTGTGTTGTAAAGGCCTGAGTGGTGGGTGGGGCTTGTTTGTTTACCAGGGCTGGTTGCCAGATGTCTGGCAGGCGGGAGGCATCGTCACGTTTATTCACGTTGTGGGGGTGTTTATTTCGATAGCTTCCATAATTATGCTCTTGTTGAAGTGTTCAGTTTTGGAGATTAACCTGGTTCCTTCAAAATTAATTTCATGTCCTGTAGCTTTAAAGTGCTGGAAAAGGGAGGAAATTTTTTCTTTTTTTCTACAGCATTCTTGTCGAACACAAAATTTTGCTGATTTTATCTGTGGTTCCTTGATGTAAGGGTGATGCTGTTGTCCTGTTCTGTGTCTCAGTTCTTGGTGGGAAGATGCACACATCGCAGAACACAAGAACGCAGTCAGTAAAAAAGAAAAAAAACTTCCTCCCTTTTCCAGCACCTTAAAGCAATAGGACATGAAATTGATTTTGAAAGAACCAAATTAATCTCCAAAACAGAACACACCCACCACCCAGGTCATTACAACACAAAAGAACAATGGACACACAGCCAGCACCTCAGCCACACAGGATGATACGAAACAGCCGACAAATCTACAAACATCAACTCCATCTACCAATCAGGATGCAACTACACAGCCAATCAACCCACTTACAGCAACAAAGCCAGCATTCCATACACCCCCACCAAGATTTATAGAAAGACGGCAGCTCCGACCATGCCTTACTCGCACAAGCATGAAGCCAAAAACACCAGCCTGAAGATGGCAAGGGGACCTTGACGAAACCTTGCCAAGACAATCTCAATCTTACACGGTAAAAGACCCGAATACAACAAGACCAGCATACCTACACCCATGAAAATGTACGAAAACATATTTATATTTGGTGTTACTACCTTTTTCCCTTCAAACCAGCATCAATTCTCATAGGTACACTTGCACAAAGTCAGGGATTTTGCAGGATTATAGTCAGGTTTATGATCAACCAATTATACCAAACAGGTGCTAATTATCATCAATGTCACACGTAGGTTGAAACCCAGTCATGAACTGAAACAGAAACAGGAGGAGTGTAGGAAGCTTAAAACTGGATGAGGAACTGCCAAACTTTGTTACCAAGGTGAGGTTGTAAAAGACAGTTTCATGTCATGGCAAGATCGAGCACAGCAATAAGACACAAATTAGTTATACTGCATCAACAAGGTCTCTCCCAGACAAAGATTGGGGTTTCAAGATGTGCTGTTTAAGCTCTTTTGAAGAAGCACAAAGAAACGGGCAACGTTGAAGATCGTAGACGCAGTGGGCGGCAAAGGAAATTTAGTGCAGCAGATGAAAGACACATCAAGCTTATTATCCTTCGAAATCGGAAGATGCCCAGCAGTGTCCTCAGCTCAGAACTGGCAGAAACCAGTGGGACCCAGGTACACCCATCTACTGTCCTGAGAAGTCTGGCCAGAAGTGGTCTTCATGGAAGAGTTGCAGCCAAAAAGCCACACCTCCAACGTGGGAACAAAGCCAAGCGACTAAAGTATACACAAAAACATAGGATCTGGGGTGCAGAATAATGGCAGCAGGTGCTCTGGACTGATGAGTCAAAATTTGAAATATTTGGCTGTAGCAAAAGGTAGTTTGTTTGTTCAAGGGCTGGAGAGTGGTACAATAATGAGCGTCTGCAGGCAACAGTGAAGCATGGTAGAGATTCCTTGAAAGTTTGGAGCTGCATTTCTGCAAATGGAGTTGGAGATTTGATCAGGATTAATGGTATTGTCAATGCTGAGAAATACTGGCAGATACTTATCCATCATGCACAACCATCAGGGAGGCGTATAATTGGCCCCAAATTTATTCAGCAGAGGACAGCGACCCCAAGCATATAGCCAAAGTCATTAAGAACTATTGTCAGTCTAAAGAAGAACAAGAAGTACTGGAAGTGATGGCATGGCCACCACAGAGCCCTGATCTCAACATCATCGAGTGTTACTGGGATTACATGAAGGGACAGAAGGATGTGAGAAAGCCTACATCCACAAAAGATTTGTGGTTAGTTCTCCAAGATGTTTGGAACAACCTACCAGCCGAGTTCCTTCAAAAACTGTGTGCAAGAAGAATTGCTGCTGTTTTGAAGGCAAAGGGTGGTCACACCAAATATTGAATTGATTTAGATTTTTCTTTCGTTCGCCCACTTTGGATTTTGAAAATTGACAAAAATAAAAAATCATTATTTATATTTCTGAAAGCATTCCTTGTTTACAGCATTTTTTCACACCTGCCTACAACTTTTGCACAGTACTGTGTGTATGTACACACACACACATACATACATACATCACTTTGTGAGATTTCCATATACAGCTATCATTTAGAAATCTGATAACTTTTTCACATGTCAAATTTCCAAATGGGGCTGCAGAGGTTGAAGACTTATAGGGTATCTTAAAGCAGGAAATAGCTGTGTTTAAAAGGTTGGTATGAAAAAATATTTTTAGATTGACTGTAAAAGAGAGGAATCACTTCCCTGTCACAGGATGGGCCATTTTCCAGGGCACTGCTCAGGAGAGTCCAAGCAAGGGTTAAATACAGCCAAACTGCCCAGAGCTGAATTTAAACTTTAAGCCACGCCTCTGATGCTGATTATCCCCAGATTTTCAATTCAGCTAGCCCAGCTAAACGCGCTTAAAGTTTCTCTTCATTTAGTTTATTAGCTTGGACTCTCTTGAGCATTTACGTGAGTATTTTCAGTTTAGGTGGTGATCAGGCTGAGTGAGTGTAATGAGACTTCTTTAATTCGTTCCTAACTCGCTCTTCGATTCTCCGGCATCCTGCTTAACTCCCAGGCGCCGCACGGAACGCAGACAGCTGCTGGGGCAAGCATGTGGGTCGGAGTGCCAACGCCAGCACTGTTGCGACCCTCACTGGGGAGGAGGAAAGCCCCACTGAGGCTCCTGCGGTTGGCGTCCGTGCCTTGGGTGGCCAGCGTGCAGGTGCGGTGCCTCAGAGCTCCGGATGGCTTGGCGGCAACTTTTAAAGTAATTAGATCTTCCGGTCACCATTTAGGGATTAATTAGATTTCTTTAATTCATTTCTAACTCGCTCTTCGGTTCTCCGGCGTCCTACTTAACTCCCAGGCGCCGCGGGGAACGCAGGCAGCTGCTGGGGCAGTTAAGGCAGGGCAGGAGCCCAGAAAACAGAACGTGCCAAATTAAGCTTTCCAAAATGGCAGCCGTTTGCACGTGCATGAGTGGAGCGGCAGCAGGGCTTCGGGGAGCCTATCGCTCCTCGTGAGGGGATCCCTGGCTACCTAGCTCGCCCCTCAGGCTCAAGGGCTGCTGCCCAGAGAACCTGCTGGCCGCTGTGGCTGCACGGCTCCAGTCTCTTCCCGTGAGATTGGAATGCTACCTGGATGACATCCTTATCCATTCGTCGTCCAGGGGGCAGGGCAGGGCGGACTTGAACACCACCATCAAGGTCCTGCAGTTCCACGGCTCGCCAGGAGTCACCTGACCCCGATCTGCAGAATCCAGCACCTCGGGACGATCATCGACTCCGAGACCTGCCAAGTCTTCCTTACTCAGGAGAGGGTGACCAGCATCTGGACTCTGGTGAGGAACATCCGCTCGACCGGGTCAGCGTCGGTCGTCTCCCTCTCGCAGCTGATGGGGAAGCTGGTGTCGTGCATTTCGGTGGTCCCGTGGGTGTGTTTATGCACACGAGAACTGCAGTGGTTCCTGCTCCCTCTCCAGAGGCGAAAGGCCATCAACTCCAGACGGGTGATACGAGTCCCCCCGAAGGTCCTTCGATCCCTCAAGTGGTGGCTGTCAGAGGCCCTCCTCAAGGGCAGTCGTTTCAGGGAACCGGAGCGCCTGATAATAGCAATAGCAATAGCAATAGCAGTAGACTTATATACCGCTTCATAGGCCTTTCAGGCCTCTCTAAGCGGTTTACAGAGAGTCAGCATATTGCCCCCAACAATCTGGGTCCTCATTTTACCCACCTCGGAAGGATGGAAGGCTGAGTCAACCCTGAGCCAGTGAGATTTGAACCGCTGACCTGCTGATCTAGCAGTAGCCTGCAGTGCTGCATTTAACCACTGCGCCACATAATAACTACAGACACCAGTCTCTTCGGCTGGGGCGCTCACCTTGGGATGTCGGTGGTCCAGGGCAGATGGTCGCAGGCGGAGCTCACCCACAACATCAACTGGCTAGAGCTTTGGGAGGCAAAACTAACCTTGCGCCATTTCCTCGATCAGGTCAGGGGCCATGATGTACTGATTCTGACAGACATCATAGCCGCCAAAGCTTACATCAACCATCAGGGCAGCATACGGTCCCTGGCCCTGATGTCGGAAGCGGAGGCCCTGGGTCGCTGGGCAGAGAGACATCTGGCCTCAATTCGAGCAGACCACATCTCCGGCGTAGACAACGTAACGGCGGACTGGCTAAGCATGACCACCATCCAGAACTCGGAATGGCAGCTGCATCCGAGGCTGTTCTGCCAACTGTCCCGGAGGTTTGGCCACCCAGTGGTCGATCTGTTCGCCTCGCCAGCCAACGTGCACCTCCCCCAGTTTTTCACCAGGTTCCAATGCCCCGGGGCGGAGGGCACAGACGCGTTATGATCCTGCTGGCCTCCGAGTCGACTGTATGCCTTCCCTCCTCTTCTTCTGCTTTCACAGGTCACCCAGAAAATTCTGGAAGAGGGGGCGGAGGTGCTTCTGGTAGCCCCTCACTAGCCGAGGAGGACTTGGTTCGCCGACCTGGTCAGCCTGTCGGTATCCCGGCTGTGGCGCATACCTCAGGAGCAAATCTCCCTCAGCCAGGGGGCCGTCCAACACCCAGAGCCCCAGTGGCTACAGTTGGCCATTTGGCACTTAAGGGGGACCTCCTGAAGCTTCACTGTTTCTCTGACAGAATCATCCAGACTATTCAAGCTTCTAGACGACCTTCCACCATCAGAATTTACGAAGCAACCTGGTCGGCCTTCTCAGGTTGGTGCCTCAACCATCAGATAGTGGCCTCATCCGCAACTATCCCACAGGTCCTGGAATTTCTGCAGGACAGTTTGGACAAGGGCCTCGCGCCCAACACTTTCCGTAGACAGGTGGCTGCCCTGGGCACCATTCTGTCCACTGACTCTCAACTACCACTCTCTAGACATCCCCAGGTTCAGGGCTTCCTAAAAGGGGCCTCCAACATATGTCTGCCCCCAATTCATAGGTACCCTGCCTGGGACTTGACTGTTGTATTGCAGGCCCTTGCCGCGCCCCCCTTTGAGCCGTTGCGGACAGTGGGTCTGCGCCACCTCACCCTTAAAACTGCCTTCCTGGTCGCCGTCACCTCGGCCCGCAGGATATCGGAGTTGGCCGCCTTGTCAGTTAGAGGCGACCTCTGCATCTTCCACTCTGATAGAGTCATCTTACGTTTGGATCCTGCCTTCGTTCCGAAGATTAACACCATTTTCCACAGGGCACAAGAGGTGATACTTCCGGACTTCTGTCCTCGTCCTCGGCACCAGAGAGAGGTAATGTGGCACAAGTTGGACGTTCGGCGGGTGGTGCGCATTTACATGAAGCGGACCGCTCCCTTTTGTTAAGTCGGAAGCATTATTTGTCTCGTTCCAACCTGCTTCCATGGGAAAGAAAGTCACGTCCTCCACCATAGGATGCTGGCTCAGAGCAAGTATCAAGATGGCCTATGAGACTCAGGCCAGACCGGTTCCTCCTCGTATCACCGCACATTCTACGAGGAGCACAGCGACTTCGGCCGCCTGGGCTACTCAAGCGCCAATTGAAGAAATTTGCCGTGCTGCTACATGGTCTGGTCCGTCTCCATTCATCCGTAACTACAGACTTGACACGTTCGCCTCCGCTGAGGCGTCATTTGGGAGGAGAGTCTTGCAGAGAGTTGTGGCGAGCACCGCGACCCCGGACAGTTCTTCTTCCCTCCTGACTTCGACATAGCTTTGGCATGTCCCATGCTTGGACACTCCAAGCAGCGCCTAGGAGAAAGACCGTTGGCTTACCTGAATGGTCGTTCTCTAGGCGCTGCGAAGTGTCCAAACCCACCCTTAAGGTGGGGCCACGAGGTGTGGTTTTGTACCTCATGTCTTGGACTTTGACTGGTTCGAATTATGGACTATGGACCTTCTTTGTTTTTCGAAACTGAGCCTCTGAGGCAACCAAGAGGCGGAGCTACAATCAATTTTAAAACTCAGTTCCTTGGGCAGCAAGCTGAAGTTAAACCATGCTTGGACACTCCGCAGCACCTAGAAAACGACCATTCAGGTAAGCCAACGGTCTTTTCCTCAAGTTCTTCACCTCCATGTGATCAGCCCATTAGCTAAATATCCCTTTTTAATTAATTATTTTTCATTTTTATATCAATTTATATGGCTGCCTCTCTCAAATTCATGATTCTGGGTGGCTAATAACCATTAAAAACATCATAAATCACATAACATTACAAACAACACACATGATTAGCAACAGGAGTAAAAAGGACAAATAAAATCAACAGCAGTGAATCAACATAACCATTGCATAGGCTCTGCCACACATTGAGATGGCAACACCAAGTGACAAAACTATGTCTTTAAGATCTTGGGAAAGGTCAGCAGGTCCCAGGCCAATCTAATTTCTGGGAGGTGGGATTCCAAAGGGCAGGGGTATGATGCTGTTTATTGGCCTATTTCTGGTGCTTGGATAGATCAGTTCCATTTTTTTCATTTGCACTCAACAGCTGGACTAGAAATACATTGGCTTTTCATCATTCATGCTTAGTCTTGTTCTGTCCCTTATAAATCTTAAATTCAGTAACTTCAAGGACATTTTCAATTCCATAACACAACCAAATGAGAGGGAAAGAGACAGAGACAGACAGACGGACTGACGTTACATGGAGATCAACAGAAAGAATGAGTAAAACTTTATCATCTCCATGATACACACTGCTAGATTTTAGCCCCTTTTGTAAAAAAATAAAATAAAAAGGGTATCCTTTAGTACCTCCCTTTTGTATAATAACTGATAGTCACTGGGATATTTAAAGTAAGTGCAGAACAGCCATTGTTTCCAAATGTAAACTTGGTATAGTATTGGTCAGAAATGCTAGTATTGCTAAACTCGTTTCATCTTTTTCCCCCTGACATCTATACTGCCTGCATGACCAATAGAATAGGGTCTTTTGAGAGTCCCCAATCCCAACTCTTTTTGATGTTTATTCCCCTTTATCACTGGGCAAAACTGTAACTGATTATTAAATATTCACTGAAGATGCATTTATTTTACAAAGCTTGCTAGTGGTACAAAAATAAATTGCTGACAAAATATTTTAAATCAAAAATATTTGTTGATTTCCTGAACACAATGACATAAAACAGGCTCAAACATAGGCTAAACTATATATTAGGACCATCTTGGACTATGTATGGAGTCCAGAGATTTTTGATATAGGAAACAGTCTAAGCATAAGCTGAGCAAAGCCAAATACTCTTCTGTCTTTTGAGCTGGATGCTGAGGCTTTTTCAGATGTGATTTTGAAAGCAGAGCTTAGTTAGAGATCATGTATCTTGTTTACATCCACATGTTTCTACAGCAACATAATGCAAATAAAACAGTCTATCTAGGGATGCTCTAAATCTCTAGGGAATCTGGGAGATCCCAACAAACAAGACAACCTGCAAATTGTGAATTAAATGACTTGGGGTCCTACTTCTGCAGACTAATAATGTTACATTATATGAGCCATAATAACATGGCTCATTGTAGCTCTCTGCAGATATTCAAGCTGCACATTCTCAAGTTGAAAGTGATGGGGCAAGAGGACACCAGTTCTGCCTATCTTTGAGTCTGTTGGTTTCAATAAAACCTTGTGTGCATTAAGCGCTGAAGTTTGGATAGAGGACTATAACATGTTCTCTTACACCTTAATAATGCATAAAATGTACATTATCAGGTATATACAATATATATTTTATTGCTGCACTGGTTTTGTTTATTTTTATATACAGCTTAGTGTACACAGTACATTTTTCAGAAGAATTGGGCCATTAGTGGGTAGAATGAATATATTTTAACCTTGTCATATAGGCAAAGCTGCCTATAGGAAATAAATCATCTTAACTAATTAACTAACACAGTTTAGTTTCTATAAATAAAATTATTAAAATTTATTACATTTAATAAAAATATTAAACAGATAAGGAAAAATAGAAAATGCTATGGAAATAGGAAAATGTTTACCGTAACATTGCCAATCTCTTGAGATGTGTTCTGAACTGTTCTGGGTTATTTGCTTTATTCATATGTAAAAGCAGAATTAGAATATATGGAATGATTGTTGATTAGTCTTTGGGTATGTACTGTACTGCTTCTCTTACTGGTTAAGCTAAGCCACAGTAACATCATGATCTTAGATTCAGGGATGTCAGCTTCAGTCAGTGCCATAGACAGCTTATGCCTTTTTGATCCTGGAATTCTAGGACATCTAGACTTCTTGATTGGCCTATCCCAGGTTACTGATGAACCTAATAGAGTTTCAGGGAAAACCTGGAGTTATTCCTCAAGCTCTACTTCATGGTTCAGCCAAGGCCTTAATCACAGCTTGGAATGAGCATATTCCAATAATTCTTCCTCTATGGACTTTGCAATCATGTATCCTGCACAGTATCCTAGTCTACATAGGAGTTCTGGGAGATGAACAGACCTAAGAGACACTTACAGCCCAAAGAAAGATGAAAGGTGAGGCCAACCAGATATAGGTAAGAGCCTTCATAAGGATTTAACATGTGACAAAAAAACAGCAAAGTGAGTTAATAACAGAATTGGAAGGGACCTTGGAGGTCTTCTAGTCCAACCCCCTGCTCAGGCAGGAAACCCTATATCATTTCAGGCAAGTGGTTGTTCAATCTCTTCTTAAAAATCTCCAGTAATGGAATAGCCACAAGTTCTGTAGACATGCCATTCCACTGGTTCATTGTTCTCACTGTTAAGAAATTTCTCTTTAGTTCTAGGTTGTTTCTCTCCTTGATTAGTTTCTATTCATTGTTTCTTGTCCAGCCTTCAGGTGCTTTGGAGAATACGTTGACCCCCTCTTCTTTGTGGCAGCCCCTCAAATATTGGAACACTGCTATTACATCACCCCTAGTTTTTTTTTCCCCACTAGACTAGAGTAAGTTCACTCTGTTACTCTTATTGTATCTGCAGATAACTACCCAGTGGACCCTGTTTTAGATTACCAGGTCACTCTTAGATAAGGAGAGGCAAAGAGAGCCCTTGCAGAGTTGCTGTGAAGTCTATTCAAGCAGAGTTGGACTCCAGCTGGCAGGTCCTATGGAACTGACTGGGGCACATACTAGTTTGTTTATCTTGGAAGAGTTTAAACAATGTTATCTCATTGCTCTGAATTTAAGAAAATATTTCAATCCCCTTTGCCTAGATCATTGTTTCTTAAAGTATGGTGTGAGGACCCTTAATTCTCTGTAATAATCTATCAGCCAGATATTGAAGATACTGTACTTGTAAAAATTCAAAACAGTGTAACTCTTCTCATTATTTTTTATTCATTAAAATATTTTTCATAAATATTTTATTTATGTTAATATCCAATGGGTTTAATTTTATTATTTTACAATAAACCATTCCTTGAATAGATTAATTTTAATTTTTAATGCAGTAAATAAAAACAAAACCTCCTTCATACATTATAAAAATGGGAAGAGATCCTGAGAATAAAAAGTTTCAGAAACTTTAAGAAAGTAATGAATCCTACATATAAGTAGTCCTCAAAGTGTGACCCTAATGGACCTTGCCTATTAAGGTCATATGTCAAAACTGTCCTATATTGAATTTGGTACATTTGTGTGACATTTTTTACTATGCTGGTTAAGTAACCTAACCAGGTCATTAAGTGAACGAAGATCAGGCTTGCTGTTTGCTTCTTTATTAAATGACCTTCTTATTAAGTAAACCAAGAGCTTGGGAATTTGAATGCCTCTCCTGCCTGTTGCCCTCCCATCAGCTGTTCTACAAGCAATCTACAGCAGTACACACTAACCCTCAAAGCAAAAGCAAACACAGTTACTGTAGAGCAATAAAGAACTTTACAATATCTTTGCTTTCTATAGATGTTGTCCAGTATTTGTGCAGCAATCTCAAACACGTGCAAACAAAGAGTGTAATGCAAATACTGTATAATGCAAAGGGACTTTACAGTACTAAATGTGCACAGATAGTCTTCAACTTACACCTCCAATTGAGCCCAAAATTTATGTTGTTATGTGAGACATTTGTTAAGTGAGTTTTGCCCCATTTTATGACCTTTCTTGTACCAGTTGTTAAGTGAATGGCTGCAGTTATGTTAGTAATACAGTTGCAAAAGGTGATCACATGACCTTGAGACACAGAAATAGTCGTAAGTATGAACCAGTTGCCAAGCATCTGAATTTTGATCACATGACCATACAGATGCTGCAAGTCATAAGTGTGAAAAATGGACATAAGACCCTTTTTTTCAGTGTTGTTGTAACTTTGAACCATCACTAAATGAACTGTTGTAGGTCAAGGATTACCTGCAATGAAAAATACTTTATCTTTGTAAAATACTTAGAAACAAGCACAGTACTATAATGAAAAAAATATTTTTAAAGTACATACAAAGGCAAGTACACTACTCCAGTCCTCAAGGCAACAGCAATGAAAGAAGCAACAAGAGATTTACTCCTCTCTCCATTTGGCAGCAGTGAGGAAGAAAAAAGTAGTACACTGGCTGCAAAGTCCCTGAATTTTGATTGGTCATGTGACCAAAGGGGAAAAACTGCATGACCATATGGGCCTCAGAAATTGCCTGTTCTAACTGCAGGCAGCTTTTGGGTCCCAAAAGGAGGTCACAACACTAAAAATGACTGCCATTTGAAAGGAATCGAATCTGGGTCACATGACTGCAGAGGCTTCTTATTGGTCACAATTTCTGGAGAGCTGTTATTTTTTTACTTTAGATGGTGTGATTCTCTTCCAGACAAGAGTTAGTGCACTCTTTGGGTTTCATTCTAGATTTGTGGCTCTTGCTGAAGGAAAAATGCCTTTGCACAAATTCATCTTTTGTGCCAATTGCACCCATTCTTGGAGGCCTTGCTGACATTCACTCATGCCCTGGTTACTTCCTGATTAGTTTATTGCAGTATGCTCTTCATGGGACTGCCTTTGAAGATCATCCAAAAGTAATAAGTGATCCAGAATGCAGCAGCACAAGCAATTCTAGGCATCCTGCTGCTATTGCAAGAGCTGGTGACTCAGTTTATTTTTATGTACAATTCAACTTGCTAGTTATCTACTTTAAAAACATGAATGTCACAGGACCAGGCTCTTTGCAGAAGTGGTATCTCTGTGGCTATCTGCCCATTCCCACCAAGTTAAAATGGACATGCTCCAGTCCCCCCCCCCCTTTAAATGTTGTCATCTGATTCAGTATTATGATTGGACACACAGTCAGCCAGAAGTTTAGATTAGATTTGGCATTTTTGTTCGCCTATCAAGTCCTTCCCAAAGACCTGGAATAGGCAAATGCTATTTAATAATAAAGGTACAGGTGTAAAGGTGTTCCTTTAACAATTGATTAATGGTGATACATTTCATTTGGCCTTATAGTTTGGTCTCTGGTATTTAATAAGCCTTCATGGTGTATTAATTTCAGTGCATCTTCTTCAGTGTCCTTCAGATATTCTTCTAATGCTCTTTTTTCTTCTTCTCAGCTCCCTAAAGCGCTTGCAACATTCCTTTGAATGCTCCTTCATATTGTTATTATTATTATTTATTATTATTCCTCAATTTCAGATATTTTAATCTTTGTTCAATTGGCTTCATGTATCTATGCATGTGTCAATACGCATGCACACACTAAGTAATAGTACAATGAAGATTGCATTGTTTTAAGGCATTAGCTTCACATGAAACTATTATCATATAACTACTACTGTGATATGAAAGGAAGTGCTTCTTTTGCTTTGTTGTATTCAATTTTGGATAAGTAATTTTGTTTGCAATATTGACATCTTAAAATATTATTCATAATGATAATATTTTTATTTCTTTTTTATTTTCAGTATGTTAAATTTTCTGAGTAATAAAATGTTTACAATTTGTAATCATATTACATACATACTATTACATTGAAATAGTCACTGAAATATTTATAACATTAGATTTATAACATTACAATAGAAGAGAAAAATAATTCAAGCAGAAACTAATGAATTAAAGCTTCATGTTGAGAAACGCAAACTCAATGTGGTATAATCCATATATAAGAATATAATCCATAAAGAGTTTCCAATTTGCATTTTTAAAAATATGTTGTCATCTGGCAGGATCTTAAGATATACCTTCTCTATAGCTGCCCTGTCCTTTGGAACAGCCTGCCTTGTGACTTCTGGAAGGATCCTACCCTTTAAGCCCTTTGAAAAGCCCTGAAGAGCTGATTGTTCCCCAAGGTGTTCATTTAAGATGTGAATGGTGTTGCAAATGTATGGTGGAAGTACTGTTTCATTGGGGCACAGTCTGTAGCAGTGTTGTTTTATTTTCTATGTCAATTTTACTGTGAATTTAAACAAGGTTATTGTATATAAGATGGATATCAATATAAGTATTACCATGTTTCCCCGAAAACATGACCTCCTCAGAAAGTTAAGTCCTAGCTTGATTTTTACATGTGTGCCCAATATAAGCCCTAACCCCCCAAAAAATAAGCCCTAATTAAGACCCCACCCACTCCAGGGTACACAGGTAAAAATTAAGCTAGGGTGGGGTGGAGCTGCCCTGCTACTTACCTTCTGACAGTTGCAGCCAGATCTTGCACACCCTGACACAGGCCTTGATGGTCCATTTCTTCTGCTGTCAAGGCTTTCCTGAAGGAGTCTGTAGCCGATAACAGAGCTCCGGGTTGATCTGCAGAGGCCTTTAGGAAAGCCTTGCTGGCCTTGCCAGACGAAGAAGTTCCTGAAGGCCTCTGATAGTGAAAAAGAGGCTGGGGGCAACGTGTGCAAATGAGATGAGTCAGTGGACGACATCCTGCCCTTTGAAAATAAGATCAGGTGTGGCAAAAAAATAAGGCAGGGTCTTATTTTCAGGGAAATATGGTATTAAAAATAAAATTGTGGAATCTGACCTTTTTTGAGGAATATTATTTAGGGCATGGGATGGGAATGAGGAATAACTTGGATACGAGTAGTAGTCAACTCATAACCACGGTTGAATCCAAAATGTCTGTTGATAAGCAAGGCAGTTGTTAAGTGAGTTTTGCCCCACTTTTCATCCTTTTTGCCACAATTGTTAAGAATCACTGCAGTTGTTAAGTGAATCATGCTGTCATTAAGCAAATATGGCTATCCTCATTGATTGTGCTTCTTGGAAGTTGGCTGGGAAAGTTACAAATGATAGTCAAATGACTCTCAGATAGTGCAACTGTCATAACTATATCCAGTTGCCAACTACCTGAATGTTGATTACATGGCCATGGGATGCTACAACAGTTTTAAGTGTGAAAACTGGATTATAAGTCTATTTTTTCAGTACCATTGTAACTTCAAATAGTCACTAAACAAATGATTATTTGTTAACGACTACCTGTACTAGAAAATTGGAAAAGCATTACCCTGAATATTAAAGACTTGAATAAAAGTTATGTAATTATTTGATATGACTGGAGATTTTTAATAATCAAAACTGACACTATGACCTATATTTCATAATATTTCACAAGAAAATATTTATTTTAATGCTTAACTGGATAAATTGTAGTTAAATGAATATATACTATATTTGATTTATATACATTTAGCTTATTGGTTTTAGGGAGTTTTCTGTTAAAATGTTTATTTTATTTTGTGTTTGTGTTTTGATACTGCAACTGCATAAATGGTAATTTGTTCAACATTAATTATTTGTTTTCTATCTTGTTTTATCTTTGTCTCTTTTAAAACAAATAATTAAAATGTCTATAGCTTATTTTGGGAACTACCTGGCTACTAGATTCTTCCCTGTGGTTCATCCTATACGTATATTTTGCAATTGCTTCTACAGCGTGGTGCTATGAGACGACGCTATGAGGATGATGGCATCTCAGATGATGAAATTGAAGGCAAGCGAACATTTGACCTCGAAGAAAAACTTTCTACCAACAAATATAATGCCAACTTTGTAGTGTTCATGGAAGGCAAAGGTGAGTGCCCTTTTTACCATACTGGCTTTCCAAGGTGAATATTTCACCTAACTGCTGTGACAAAGCAATTTTTATTTTCTGATGCTATTGGACTCAATAAACATTAAAATTCTAAAAAAAAAAAATCAGCCCCTTCTTATAATCTCAATTGATGCTTATAATAATAGAGCGTTTGAAAATACAAATGAAAATTATAGCAAAAATGGTACAAAATCACAAATAAATGAATGAAACACAGATTTTCACCTATAAGAATTGGTAGGTAGGTAGGTAGGTAGGCAGACAGACAGAGAGATATAGAGATAGTAGTTCAGATTTTACTAAATAAATATAAAGTACTAATATAACTTGATGGGATAAGCAATCCCATCTTTAATAAAATGCTATCTTCAGCCTCCCCATACTAATTTATTTATTCTGCTATGTAAGCTGTATTAAAACATACATGAACTTTTAGCATAAAGTCAGAAAAGTAAGAATAATTTATCATACTCTTGCTATTCCTGCAAGACTTATAACTCAGCATGTAGCAATAGTACTTATATACTGCTTCACAGTGTTTTACAGCCCTCTCTCAGCTGTTTACAGAGTCAGCATATTGCCCCCAACAATCTGGATCCTCATTTTACCCACCTTGGAAGGATGGAAGGCTGAGTCAACCTTGAGCCTGGTGAGAATTGATCTACCAAACTGATGTCAGTCAGTGATCAGCAGAAGTAGCCAGTAGTACTGCGCCACTGCAGCTCTTGTAATTCCTCCTTTCCTCATCACAGCATTGGGATGAAAGATAAAATACTGCATTTTCCAGGGCGCTGCTCAGGAGAGTCCAAGCACGGGTTAAATACAGCCAAACTGCCCAGAGCTGAATTGAAACTTTAAGCCACGCCTCTGGTGCTGATTATCCTCAGATTTTTCAATTCAGCTAGCCCAGCGAACGCGCTTAAAGTTTCTCTTCATTTATTTTATTAACTTGGACTCTCTTGAGCATTTACTGTGAGTATTTTCAGTTTAGGTGGTGATCAGGCTGAGTGAGTGTAATGAGACTTCTTTAATTCGTTCCTAACTCGCTCTTCGATTCTCCGGCATCCTGCTTAACTCCCAGGCGCCGCACGGAACGCAGACAGCTGCTGGGGCAAGCACGTGGGTCGGAGTGCCAACGCCAGCGCTGTTGCGACCCTCGCTGGGGAGGAGGAAAGCCCCACTGAGGCTCCTGCGGTTGGCGTCCGTGCCTTGGGTGGCCAGCGTGCAGGTGCGGTGCCTCAGAGCTCCGGATGGCTTGGCGGCAACTTTTAAAGTAATTAGATCTTCCGGTCACCATTTAGGGAGCTATTTGCAGTTTCGGTTTCTGATTTCAACCTCGTGCCGCAACTGCCTGCAGCCTGATTCACAGCAGGAGCCCTGAGAAGCCACTCTTTGTCCGGCCTGGCTGGCAATTTGGTGTGTGTCCTTTTCACCTGAGCGGCAAGGATTGGGGCCACTGGTCACAAGCCTCATTCCTGCAGCACTGGGAGCTGTTAACACTCAGGCTTTATTCCACCTGCTGGATATTGCTGCTGCGAACCCCCCCCCCCTCCCCACATCTCTTCAGAGCGTCTGTTGGTTTGCAGGGCTTTTGCAAGGTGGTGAGTGGAGGTAGCCCCTGATTATATTTGCTCCACAGTTTAATAATGGCTGAGCAGGCTCCCGAGGATTCCACCCAGGCAGGGGGTTCCTCCAGGGTTTTTTCCAGGCAGGCTGGTATGGCTGCCAGGGAGGCCATAAGGGGCTCCAAACCATACTCCAGGCCAGCCCCTAAGCAGGGATCAGGGCCAGACAAGGATACATTGCGTCGCCAAAAGGCCCTTGGAAAGTAATTCTCCAAGGCCCAGCACCAAACGCAGTCCTCCCAAACGGTGTCTCCTGAGGAGCCTGCCATGGAGGTTCCTCCGGCCCAGCCAAGGCCTGTTTCAGACAGCGAGGATGAGGGCCGGGAGTTTTCCCCCACAGCTTCCATGTCTAGGGCAGCATCTCTAGGGGCCTCGATGGTAGATCAGGCTGATCTTTTCGCTTGCCCTTCGGATCTAGAGGAAGGCCCTGCCCCGGGTCCCTTGGGCCCTCAACTTCCGCCTTAAAGGCCCAAACCCAGGGCTTGGCCCATGGAGGATCTTGGGCCTGACCTTTCAGTGAAAATGCAGGAAGTTATCAACAGGGCCATTTCCCAGGGCATCGAAGTAGGCATGTTGCACAAGGGTAAATGGACCCGCAAGACTAAGCACCTAGAGCCCCAGCCAGTTCCCGTGGTTGCTTCTCCTCCACATCCCTTCCCCCCATTCCTCTTCAGGTTCCGAGGCTTCGGACTGGGAGGAGGGGGATGACATTCTGCCTGTTCAGGAGGCTGAATTCTCGGGGGAGGAAGGTGCAGCAGCTCAAAAGCCCTCTTCTTCGGGACTATTTAACATTGCAAATTTCAAAACCATTTTGGACAAGGCCAAGCTGGCCACCCGTATGGGGTCCACTCCACCTGTTCAAGCTCCTGCTGAACTGGATGACTTGTCTGGGGACTTGTTTGAGGAACCGGTCTCGGTCCAGGAGATCATTCCTATCCCCAAGATGTTTCTTAATTTGGTTCAGAAACTATGGGCCCAGCCTCCTACAATGGCTACCCCCTCTAGCAATGATAAGAAGCTGTACACTGTGGATGCCAGCCTGGAGGATTTACTTAAGCTGCCACCTATCGATCCTCTGGTAGCGGCCCTCACCTCAACATCTGTGCTTCTGCCTGATTTGTTAGAGGATCTTAAGGCTGAGGATAAGAAATCTGAGAATGCATGTCATAAGACGCACATGGCGGCCGCATCAGCAATTAAGACGTCTGCCTCGGCTTCCTTTCTTTCCAGGCCGCTCTCCTCTGGTTAAGGAGGTTAATGGCGAGGGTTCCAGTTAAGGATACCAAGTTAAGGCAGGAGATTAATAAAATCATGGCTGCCACCGAGTATACTGCTGATGCCACCCTCAGTGCGGCTAAGTTCGCTTCTTGGGCCCTGGCCTCGAATGTCACCACCAGGCGTCTCTTGTGGTTGAGACATTGGAACGTGGACATGCGTTCCAAGTGGAAGTTGGTTTCTGCCCCTTTCAAAGGGGTTAAGCTTTTCGAGGAGGTCTTGGATCCAGTCCTAGTGGAAAATAAGGACAAAGAGAAGATGATGCCGTCGGTTTCTAAGAAATCCGATAAGAAGGGCTTTTACTCCTACAGGAGGGAGTCCTTTTGGAACTCAGAACCTTCTTCCAGTTCTTCTCAGTCGCATCGCCCATTCAACCAGCAGGCGGACAGGTCCCAGGACCGTCAGTCCTTTCGGGACAGAGGTCGCCAACCGTATTACTCCAGACGACCCTTTTGGGGGGGGATCTGACTCCCGCCCTTTCAGAAAGTATAAGTGACTGTCGGGAATCAGTTCCCATAGGAGGGCGGCTCCAATTTTTTCATGCCCAATGGGAGCAGGTCACGTCGGACCAGTGGGTATTGCAAATGATCCGACTGGGTCTCACCCTAGAATTCCTCTCTCTTCCTCCCCATCATTTCATCAGGTGTCCCGTTCCCTCGTGCCCAGTCAAAAGATCCCTCATGGAACAGGAAATAGGACATCTCAGGGAGATCAGGGCCATAGAGCTGGTACCTCCTGGTCAGGAGGGGACAGGGTTCTATTCCATCCTGTTTCTGGTCCCCAAAAACTCAGGAGGGTGGA
The DNA here is from genome assembly GCF_009769535.1 of Thamnophis elegans. Classification (NCBI taxonomy): domain Eukaryota; kingdom Metazoa; phylum Chordata; class Lepidosauria; order Squamata; family Natricidae; genus Thamnophis; species Thamnophis elegans. The sequence goes on along the minus strand of NC_045541.1, from coordinate 67,100,022 downwards.
GTGGGATCCTAGATTTAAAGCGACTAAATTATCATGTCACCTATCGGAGGTTCAAGATGCAGTCCCTCCAGTCGATCCTGGGCTGCATCAGACATCTTAACCTCCATAGACCTAAAAGAGCCCTACCTCCACGTGCCCATATGCAAAGCCCACCGCAGATACCTGAGGTTCACTTACGCCAGTAAGCACTACCAGTACCGGGCCATGCTATTTGGCCTATCATCGGCCCCCAGGACGTTCACCAAGGTCCTCGCAGCACTGGTTCCTTAGGTCACGACCAGTAAGGCTGCACTGCTCTTTCGACGATGTGCTAATCCAGTTGTCATCCCCCCGGCAGGCGGTCAAGGATCTGCAGTACACTATGCAGGTTCTCTCTGGAGTCACGACTTTTCCATCAACCTGGAAAAGAGCCATCTTCACCCAACACCAGGCTTCAGCATTTAGGGGCCGTCATCGACGGCGTCGCCTGCCAGGTCTTCCTATCACCAGAGAGGGTGCAGAGCCTCAGGGAGATGGCCATGCAGGTGTGGCAATCTCCTCGTGCCAAGATCGTTCTGCTATCACAGCTCCTGGGCAAGATGATATCGTGCCTATCCATCATTCCATGGGCACGTCTTCACTCTCATCCCCTCCAGTGGCTCCTGCTGCCCTATCAAAGGGCCAACGAGAACAGCTCAACGAGGTTCGTTCCAGTCTCCGTGAAGGTGTGTCGCTCACTCAGATGATGGTTGTCTCCTGCACTGAAGAAGGGATCTCCGTTCAAGGAGCCGATCCGGCTCACCATCATGACAGATGCCAGTCTGTACGGTTGGGGCCCCCACTTCCGCAACCAGATAGCTCAGGACAGGTGGCCCTCGGCCGAGGCAGCGCACAGCATCAACTGGTTGGAGCTGAGGGCGGTCCAGTTGGCCCTGCTTTGGTTTCAGACAGGCATTCAGGGTCATCACGTGCGGGTTCTGACCAACAACATCGCGATGAAGGCGCACATCAACCGCCAGGGAGGCACACGGTCCAGGTCCTTGATGTCGGTGGGCGGAGCTCCATCTGCTGTCCACGGTGAACACCCAGGCGGATTGGCTAAGCAGGGTGACTGTCGATCACTTGGAGTGGTGCCTGCACCCGCAGCTGTTCCACCACATAGTTCAGAGGTTCGGTCGCCCCCAGGTGGATCTGTTCGTGACAGCGGCCAACTCTCATCTTTCCAGGTTCTTCACCAGGTTCCACGACCCAAGGGCCAAGGGAGTAAACGCTCTTCACTGCCCTTGGCCGAAGGAACTGCTCTACGCCTTTCCCCCGTTACCTCTTCTTCACAGAGTCATCAGGAAGATCCTGGCGGAGGCAGCGAAAATCCTTCTGGTAGCCCCTTTTGGCCCAGGAGGACCTGGTTTGCCGATCTGGTGAGTCTGTCCATCCAAGACCCATGGCGGATTCCTCCACACGAGATTTCTCTCTGCCAAGGGGCCCTGCTTCATCCAGAGCCCCAGTGGCTACAACTAGCCGTTTGGCACTTGAGAGGGATCTCTTAAGCATGGACAACCTTTCCACCAAGGTGATCAGCACCATTCAGGCGTCGCCTCGTCCTCCACAACTTGGATTTACGACGCTACCTGGAGGGCCTTTGTTACCTGGTGTTCTTCCAGAGGTGCTTCAGCTTCGATTATTGTCATTCTGGACTTTCTGCAAGACGGCCTTAATAAGGGTTTGGCGCCTAACACCCTTTGTCGTCAGGTAGCCGCGCTCTCCACCATCCTGGCCCATGAGAGGCACCTTTCTCTCGGCCGTCACCCCACCATTCGCAGTTTTCTCAGGGGGGCGACTAACCTGAGTCCTCCAATGGTTCACAGATACCCGACTTGGGACCTCAATGTGGTTTTGCGGGCTCTGGTCGAACCGCCGTTCGTGCCTCTCCGTTCGGCCAGCTTGAAACAGCTGACCTTTAAGACTATTTTTCTCATTGCCATCACCTCGGCTAGACGTATCTCTGAGCTGGCTGCCTTGTCTGTCTGTGAGGACTTGTGCTTGATTCACCAGGACAGGGTGGTCCTTCGGCTGGACCCTTCTTTCGTGCCTAAAATTAATTCCTGATTCCACCGGGCCCAGGAGGTCATCCTTCCTGACTTCTGTCCGCATCCAAGACATCCTCATGAGGAGCGTGGCACAAGCGGGATGTTCGCAGGACGCTACGCAGATACATCTAGCGTACGGCCAGTTTTCGACGTTCTGAGTCATTATTTGTATCCTTCCAGCCGTCGTCTCAGGGCAGGAAGGTTTCCTCCTCTACGATTGGTGGATGACTTAGGGCCTGCATCGCTCTCGCTCATGTTGTGCAGTCTCGACTGGTACCCAGTCGCATCACGGCGCATTCGACCAGAAGTGCTGCCACCACCGCGGCCTGGGTGACACGGGCTCCTATTGAGATTTGCAGAGCGGCCACATGGACTTCCTTATCTTCGTTTGTGCGGAATTACAAGTTGGACAAGTTTGCTTCAGCGGAAGGGGCCTTTGGGAGGCGTGTGCTGCAGGGTATTCATTCCAGCGGAGAGACCCTGACTGCTTCTGCTGCCCGCCCTAGTGACATTTAGCTTGGGTATGTCCCTTGCTTGGACTCTCCTGAGCAGCGCCCTGGAAAAGGACCATTGACCTACCTGAAGGGGTCTGGCTCCGCTGTTATCCTGTTTGTTTCCTTGGATGTTCCAGTTGGACTTGTTCCGGTTGTGTTTCTTGTTGATCCAATGTTGGACTTCTCAGTGCGCAACAGTTCCACGTTCCACCAGTTCCACCAGGGGATAATCAGCACCAGAGGCATGGCTTAAAGTTTCAATTCAGCTCTGGGCAGTTTGGCTTGGAGTCTCCTTCGCAGCGCCCTGAGAACGACCCTTCAGGTAAGTCAATGGTCAATTTGCTTTTTTTAGTCATTTTGAGGGACTTGTTGTCTTGTGTGCTTTTGCTTCCAGTCCCATTGATTAAGCAAACAACGTAGGAGGAACCCAAAGGCAGGCCTTCTTTGTTACTTACATTTTCTCTTTGGAATATTAACTTCCAGGGATTTATAGGGCCACCATCTTACCTACCTTCAACCAATCCTTTAAAATTTTGGCTTTTTCCCCCAGGCCTTAAGTTTGGATAGGGACCACTTTAAGTTGGAGGAATATGCAGAAGAATGGCCCTATTCTTTCAGACAGTTGTTGTTTTATATATAGTTATAGTTTTATATAATGTTGTTTTTCTAACTTAGTAAAACCTCCCAGAATAATTTTGGAATTGGATGGCTTAAAAATGTAATGTAGTTGGGTTTCCATACGCACCATACATTCTGTTTTTGCTGTGGCAATCATGATATTTATCATACTAAAATTCTGGCTGCCACTCAAAGCATTCACCTTGAGTGATGGTGAGGCATATGCATCTTCAATACCTAGTAAATAGGATGGGTTGTAACCTTTGTGTTATATGTGTCTGTGTTAAATACTCTTAACTTGACATAAGGGGTATGTATAAGTGTTTAAGCATGTGTAAAAAACATCTAAGGCTATATGATGTAGAGGACAGCTTTTCACAGAATTTCAGAATTTTTGCACAAAAATGTTGATATATAATCCTGCAGAGATCAAATTATAAATGAATACATTTTTACTTTAGTATATTCTGAAAAAAGTAAGTTCCTTTCAACATGTGTGACCATTTCCATATAGATTGCACATAGTTTTGAAATCTCCTTTAACAAATCTATTAGAATGTAATAAGGAGAAATTAATACTTTCTTAGCATATACGGTATCCATCATTGAAATTGGGAAATTTATGCTGACAAACTTTATATGTCAGGTGGTTCTAGTTCTTTTGGGCAATATCAATCAATGATGGATCTAATAATGTCACTCTTTTAGAGGCTAAAACTGGATGGTAATCTCATGTTTATAAGATAGCCAATAAACGCTGACTTTTGAAAAAGGCTATTAAGAGATAATCCTTGGCTTTTGGTATGCTGGACTAAGATTGCCATTTTATTGTTTAATTAAGTTTTGCAATGGTAGCACAATGGTTAGAATTCAGTATTGCAGGCTGACTCTGCCCATAAGCAGGAGTTTGATCCTGACTGGCTCAAGATTGACTTAGGCTTCCATCCTTCCGAGGTCAGTAAAACAAGGTTCCAAATTGTTGAGTGCAATATGCTGACTCTGTAAACCACCCAGAAAGTGCTGTAAAGCAGTATGGGGCAGTATATGAGTCTAAGTACTAATACTATTTTGTAATCCTTTTGTTAGGTTTTATTGAATTTTATGCACTGCCAAGAATAATGTTGGATAACTTGAGCAGCCATATAAATGGTTTAAATAAGTAAATAACGTGTCACTTACCACCATAGAGGCAGTTGTATTAGTGCTCCAGACAATTGATTGAAAGTTAAGTGATTGTGAAACTCTTTGCGAAGTCCAGATTTTGACAGCCATATGGTATTTACGGTGGTAATTGTTAAACTCCCTGACTGATTCTTCCTTGGCCCCCTATTTGTGCCTCATTTGCCAATTTTAATTTTTTTTGTTGTTGTTCTATTTATTTTGTAAGGCTTTGCATGCCTTGAAAATTATTCAGAAGCACAGGAATCTGAAAAAGAACTGCCAAGAAGTACAATGCATGCATGAATTCTAAAGCACTTTTGAATAATTCTTGAAGTATTCATAGCTCTGGTATTTTTAGCTTAAGTGTAACAATTTATTTTTTAAAACAATTGTGGTATAGATATCAGAATAATATATTGTAAATGGCTTCTTAAGACGGTGGTGGTGTACCCACACTTATGGTGATGCATTTTATGATCAGTATTCAAACATTCCTGTTCTCCTTATTAGCTTCATCTATGGATGCATGGCATAAGTAACTACAGCAGCCTTTCCAACAGAAGAAATAGTTTTAGCACTCCTGGGGCAAAAATTATTAGGACTTAATTAAGTAAAGGAGATTGGAATACTAATGGTATTTTGTGTGTTAGCTTGACATTAGTAATGTTAATATGTGATCTGTGGAATGCTATTATTTACGCTAGTAGAAGATGAGTTGTTAAACTAAATATCTAGAAGTGGAAATGATTCTTTAAAATTATAAAATTTTTGGAGCAATTGCAAACCACATTTCTGATATCTAAATAAACTAATAATGTACCTCTCTTTTTAATCCTACTTGAATTAAGATTTCCAGATTGATTTAGTTGTATTGATTTTATTCAATTTATATGGACATCCATCTGCTTTTCTCTGTATATGAAGTCTTAAGCATACCTTTTCACAACTTTCATCAAAAATGTGCAATTGCTGGAGGGACAAGGAAAGAGGCATTTTATAAGAAACAGTTTTTGTTTGGCTTGTTTTTGCTTTGCTCTTGTTTGAATATTAAATTGAATAAGGATTCTTTTCAATGGTTAATGTTGAAGAAATAGGAGGTAAGAGGTTAAACATGGGAGTTTTGTTTTACTCTTTGAATCTCTTCATTCATTCATTCATTCATTCATCCATCCATCCATCCATTCAATTTCTATAGCCACCCATCTAAGTCAATGATTCTTGGTGGCTTACAATTCAAAAAGTGTACTACAGTTTAAAATACTAAAATGTTTTAAAACACTAAAAACATCCAGATTAAGTATACATAGGACCAAGATATTTGCCAGTTAGCATTACAGCTAGGAAACAGAGCCCTTAACCATTCAGCACCCCAAGCATGGTAACATACATTTTTAGGGCCTTAGGAAAGCCTAGTAGGGTTGGAGTCATTCAAATCTCTGAAGGATGTTCCATAGAGCAGGGGCCACTGTGGAAAAGGCTCATCTTCTGATCCCTGCTACTTGGCATTCTTTGACTGATGAGATCTGCATCAAGTTCATTCTGTTAAATTAGTTGAACGAGTAAGAGACTCTTGAAAAAAGGAGAGTCTTCCAGTACCTCAATCTCAAGTCATTTAGATCTTTAAAGGTAACCACCAGGACCTTGAATTGGAAGCAAGTTGAAGTTTTTGAATGGTCTTCAGAGCAGCCCCATGTAGAGAATGTTATAGTAGTCTATCCTAGAGGTTACAAAAGTGTGAGTTACTATGTGCAGGTCCGCCTGCCCCAAGTATGGGCGCAGAAAAGATATGCTTAAGCCCTCCTAGACACATCTGCCATCTGCTCTTTGAGCAGGAGCCACAAGTCCAGGCCATATTGTAGTTAAAAGTCCTATTTGAAAACCATAATGAATAGTTCATTTTTATTATTATGTTTGAATATTTTTTCCTTCTCTTGTAATAAAAAAATATAATTTTGACAGAATTTTAGGTCATACAAGCCTTTGGGACCTTTACATAGCCCTGGTGCCACTGTTTATACATATAAACTTTAAATATACTTTATATTTAAGTATATATATAGTATAGTATAGTATGTGTGTGTGTGTGTGTGTGTATATATATATATATATATATATATATATATATATATATATATATATATATATATATATATATAAAGTATATATAGTATATATATATACTATATATACTTTATACTTTATATATATATATACTATATATACTTTATATATATATATATAAGTCACAACCCCTGGTATGCCCAAATTCGATTCCCAACAAGGGTGTGGCTAGCTGATGAGAGCTAAATAGCTTGAAATAGATCTATACTAGTCTCCCTTTATTTATTTATCAGCGTAAATATAACATATATATATATATATATATATATATATATATATATATATATATATATATATATATATATATATATACACATACATACATACATACATACATACATACATACATAGCCCTGGTGCCACTATTTATACATACATACATACATACATACATACATACATACATACACACACAGACACACACACACATATATATATATGTTTGTGTGTGTGTGTTTTTTATTTGTGCAACAGTAACAAAGGCAACAGTAAAAATATTGGGTTTCTGTCGTGATGGACTCTTGTGACGAGCCGATAGACAGATGATGGAAGCAGTTAGCTTCCTCCCATAATTGGGGCTTACCTGGGGTTGTAAAAAATCTAATATATATATATATATATATATATATATATATATATATATATATATATATATATATATATATATATATATATATATATATATATATATATACATACATACATACATACATACATACATATATATATATATACATATATATATATATATACATACATACATACATACATACATACATATATATATATACATATATATACATATATACATATATATACATATATATATATATATACATATATATACATATACATATATATACATATATATACATATATATATATATACACATATATATACATATATATATATATATACATACATATATATATACATACATACATACTTACATACATACATACATACATACATACATACATACATATATATATATATATATATATATATATAATATTATATAAATAATATAAATAATCTGTTATGGTAGATAACATAGCTAAGAATTTTCATAAATCTCTTTGTCCAGCTCAATTATTCACTTAAAAATATTTATATCTTACCTGTTTTTCCATAACAGTTCTGGATAGCACACAGCAGATATGTTTACTAAATAACCCAGCTCTTCATTAGTATAATATCAGTAAAGTTATATTTCATTATCTGTGCCAATAGAGTCCTATGTTTGCTAATAGCATTTTTTTCCAAAAATAGGGAAGTAATTAAGTAGGAAGAATCATTCTATTTTTTACTCTTATGTTTTCATTCCAGCTCTCTTTTGGGGTTGTCACTTGGTTGCTAGTTTTCTCTAACCAATTGTTTTTTCTTGGACAGACTTCAATGTGGAGTACATTCAACGTGGTGGCTTACGAGATCCTTTGATCTTCAAAAATTGTGATGGTCTTGGAATAAAGTGAGTGGTGGAAAAATAACAATTTGACATTAGAGAAGATCACTATTTCCCCTATGATATAATGTGTTACTGAGCCAGAATGCTTTGTTTGTGCTTTCCCGGGTTTTTGACAATGACTGGAGATGGGACTAGTGTAGGAAGAGACTCAACTGACTATTCTAAAGCTTATTTTAATGCACATGATATTAAAGTTGACAATAATTGCATGTATTCAAATTAGATGCGATATTTAGTGTAGGATCTATTGAGATGTTAAGGTTACTGATCATAAGTTGTGAGTTTACATTTAGTTACTATAGAAATAAGGGTACAATCCGGTCCTTAAAATGCCTTCCCTGGGTCTGAAGATGTACAAATGTCATCCAGTCATGAATTTTGGAACAATGTGATAGATAATACAGGTAATACAACTATCTGTCTTAACTTGGAAGAAGTCAATTATCTCTAGACTGGTGTTAAGCATACTGTACTCAGGACTCAACACTGGATCCCAGCATTCTTAGGACGATAGTCTTAAAGCCTCATTGTTTTCTTGACTTTATTTGCCATTCAGTCAGATGTTGAGAAAGAAACTAAACAAATAGCTTTTTTTTTTTTTAAGTTTGGCATTTCTATAAGAGATTTGCAGGAAAAAACTTACAAGGTAGAGAGAGAACTTTGTGTATATAGCATAAAGAAGAGAGGGCTGTAAGAAGACACAATTGCTCTTTTCAACTTTCTAAGAGTTATCACAACAGGATTGGTCAGGAGGATATCCTAATGATAAGAATTGTTCAACAGTGAAGAAGACTGCCAGTGAAGAAGTTGATTCCAGAAAAGGGCTTGAACTAGATTAACAAGGACCCTTCCAAGTCTTACATTCTATGATTTCATTTTTTTAATAATAGACTGTTTTTCTTGCTAAAGTAAACAATCCTCCCATAAAAGCATGTACTTTCAATAATAATTGATTGTTTTGACCCCATCAAAACCTATTTTGTTAATCACTGAGGCAGTTATTTTTTCCTTTCTTTAATTGAGCAGGCATGTTTGAGAATCCGTGCTGTTGATCCAATTGAGTTGGTTCAAGTAGAACCCTCTATTTGGTATTCATTTAGTGGTGCACTGTGTATCTGTTGCTTTTTCTAGACATTTTTCAAGGATAATTTATCCATTGAATGTATTGCAATAGTTACAAGAGAATGTAAGCAATGCATGAATAACTACTGCCATATCTGATTGTGGCTAAGGAAAAGTTTTTGCTAATGCACTAGCTGTAGTTGTCAAATGGCTCTTGGTTGTAATTGATTTCTGTTATCATTGAGGACCAAAGAGCAAATTAGGGATCCTTCGGTGATCCGGAGTGCTCAGTAGAGCCTCCGGGACTAAGAGGGGTCCTCCGACGGTTCGTAGGGGCTCCTGACTCCTACCTGGCCCCTAGGCGCGCCAGCAGCCGCTGATGAGCGTCCCGGTGCTGTCAGAATCGCGTGGAAGCGTGGGATGCTGGAACGCTCCAAGCAGCCTGATCCACGCTGAGGAAGGTTAATTAGGCAAAATAACTTCTTTCAAGGTTAAAACAAAAAAAACCTAGGTCTAACTAAGGCTACACTGTGGAAACAAAAATTTAAAAGGCTACACTAAACTAATTAGGAGAAATCCAGCTTGCTATCCAAGTACTGGAAATTTCAAATACATCCTTTTAGGGCGACTGAGTTTTTCAAACTGACCTCCAAAGGGAGCAGGAGGCGTGGCTACACTAAATATGTAAACTCAGTCCTTGGGCAGCAAGCTGAAGTTAACCCATGCTTGGACACTCCAAGCAGCGTCTAGAGAACGACCATTCAGGTAAGCCAACGGTCATTTGGTATTCATTAATTTAGTGCTGCACTGTGTATCTGTTGCTTTTTCTATACATTTTTCAAGGATAATTTATCCATTGAATGTATTGCAATAGTTACAAGAGAATGAAAGCAATGCATGAATAACTACTGCCATATCTGATTGTGGTTAAGGAAGAGTTTTTGCTAATGCACTAACTGTAGTTGTCAAATGGCTCTTGGCTGTAATTGATTTCTATTATCATTGAGGATCAAAGAGCAGATTAGGGATCTGTTTTAAAAGTGAGCGCAGCCTCTTCCAAACCAAGACTGAACTTCAATTCCCCAAGTGTAGTTTTGTATCTGTCAATAGAATTCCCATTTTGCCTGGATTGAATTTCAACTTTCTCCTTTATTCAGCCCATTCGGCTTAGATAATGTTTGAGAATATAGGCAGGATAGAAATAAAGTAAATTACAGTAGCTATTAACTGGATCTTGCTACAATAAGCTATTAGGAACCAGCAGATGGCAGAGTTGGACCATTTTATCCAGTTGTTCACCCTGTTAAGGTTTTATTCAGGTCACTGATGTAAAACTGGCTAGAGAATGATGTCCCTGGCAACCAAGATACATAGACTTTGCTCACTTTCAGATCATTAGCTCCACCCAAACAGAAATCCAGCATATAGCATTCAACATGTGGCCAAATATCAGTTTGGAAAGATTTTTCTTTTATTATCTTGGAAAATACACAATTGTAAGCAATTTTTAGCATGGCTGCCTCAGTAATTCATTGAAATCCTCAGAATTTTAAGAAATGAAATAAAAGCTCATTCTTTTTGACTGCCTTAATAGGATTTTTAGATAGTGGGATGTAAAGTATACAGTTAGCATCTCTATACTATCCTGGCCATCTATATCCCCTCAAAATTAGCTGACAAAGGGAATATCTAGATAATTAGAAAGAGTTCTTATAAATCACAACCACCCCACGTTTAATCCTAGCCTAGTATATTATTGAACAGCACTAGAAGATAGAGGTCTCCACTCACAGTTCTTCATGTTATATCTCAGACCAGTACTTTCATCCATAATTAAATCCGGATAACAAAGTTTACCAATAAATGATCTGGCATTAAAGAGTAGGATCTTTGGGTTGGAAGGCTCAGGTCAACTTGTCTGCCTTAGTCAGACTGCAATCTGAAAAGAAGGAAGGCCAGACAGCAGCCTATCCTCTGTTTCCTGCATTGGCCAAATTGCAACCTGTAATATTGCTCCCCACCTAGCCTCTCCAACTTCTTGTCTGTAAACAGAACAAAGTAAGTTACCTTTAACCCCAAGGCTTCCATAAGATTTTCCTAAAGTACACTGTATTACTTTTAAAACAGCATCCTTCAGTCTAACATTTTGAAGCTGGATAACTGCAAAGAGTTAAATAATGCAATACTGAAGAAAATAAAAACTAAACAATGAGAGCCGCAGCAATGATTGTTTTGCAAATTAAAAGCCTGGGATGTTTTTAAATACACACCTAGTATTTAAAGAACAGAGTAGCATCATGTCATCCTCCCTAAGAAAAGAATTCTACAGTTAGAATTCCATATATGAGAATTCTTCTTTCCAGACACCATCCATTTTGCTTGTAAAAGTATCCAGAAAGTAACATATAATGATTTTACAAGATGGTACTAGATTTTACAAGATGGTACTAATAACTCCTTTGGGTATTGGGGCTTCAGTCACATTGGACTATAAAATAGCACTAGCTCTTAGCTCTATACTTCTTCACAGTGTTTTACAGCCCTCTCTCAGCTGTTTACAGAGTCAGCATATTGCCCCCAACAATCTGGGTCCTCATTTTACCCACCTTGGAAGGATGGAAGGCTGAATTAACCTTGAGCCGGTGAGAATCAAACTTCAGGCAGTTGGCAGAATTAGCCTGTAATACTGCATTCTAATCACTGCATTACCATCTTATAAAAGATTATACATACAGCTATGTCTATTACAAATAGACTGATAATGAGTGAGAATGTTGTCCTACTTGTGAAGGGTACTGATTATTGTATACCAAAAAGCTAACTAGCTGTATTCCGAACTAACTGAAGTGGGCAGACAGTCATCAGAGGCTGCCACATGTAATGGATTCCAGTAAGCTAATTTGGAGGATAGCTATAAATGGGTACTGAAGCCATACTGTCTCTGTCTAAATAAGAAAAACCAACAAGAGATGCTCTATCTGTTGATCTATTGAGTTTATCTGTTGAGAGTAACAATATCAAACAAGAAATCTGATTTTTAGGAGCTAAAATGGTTTTCTAAGTGAAGAGTGGACAACATTTCATGGTTCATATTGCAGTCCACTAGAGTAAAATTATTGGAAGGTACACAGTGGGCGCAGTTAGAGCAAATCCAAAACTGGCCAAAATTAAAAATGAACAGGAAATCTTTCTCTCTGCTTCATTCATCATCATCCCAGAGGTTATATTTTTTGTTCCTCTTTAGGAAACAGCAACATATTCTCAAATGGTTCCTCAATCCATTTTTTTTCTCTTTCAGTTGCTCAGTTAAATACTCGAAATACTTTTTCTGTATTCATGCACTTGCCTTACAAAGAGATTTTCTTCCCTAGTAGACAAAGAAAAAAAGGTTTCACTTTCTTATAACACAGTTAGAAGAGCAAAGCTAAGAAGTAGAGGTAAAATTCAGTGGCAACAGGGAGATTAGATACATGCTGAATCTGTCCTATGAGATGCATATTGGGCGAAGACTGGGTATACATTTTAACAGGATGTGCATTCAGGTCCTGAATAGCTGAATTCCCCTTCCTGACAAAAGAACCACCTGTGAATCTTGTCTGAATGTTAAAAAATTTCAGTACTTCACTTGATATGAAGAGCATCTCATTTCACATATCTAAGTGACATAAAACAGAGGTTTCATGTTGTCAGTGCTCAATCAATAAATAAGATAATGTGAAAATTTACAGGACTTAGTAATATAAATATTACAGAATTGTTCAAAATTCAGCAGGAACTACTGCAGCGAAGTATGGAACCACTTATCCAAAGTTCAAGTGCATCTTTACTCAAACAGTTTGTTCAGAGAAATAAAATAGTAAATTGTATTGGAGGCTTTAAAGAAAAGTAAGAAATTGGCTTGGTTATATCTCTAGTTTTACATGATGGATAGTTTTGAAGCAGACTTGTAAGAGAGATAGATAAAAGACCACAGCATTAACTGTGCAGAGGGAATACTGACAGTGTGACTGCTGCACATTTTTTTCTGTTTCAGGATGCCAGAACCAGACTTTAGTGTGAGTGATGTACGGCTCTATGTAGGTAATTATGCATTTTTCTTCTGAATTAAACAGGCATGTCAAGATAAAAGTTGGTATGTAATTTACATGTAGAATTTAATTTTAGCAGAACTTTTAAATTGTAAAGTAGTCTCTGGTCTTGAAGGGAACAAAATGAAAAATGTTTGTTTTAAAGATTAATCACCCCTAATCAGAAGGCCTTGGATAATTATTCTATACCTTGTCCTTTATATGACCTTTATCCTCTCCCCCCCCCCCCCTCAACTTTTTAAAAACCATATTTTATGTGTTATCCTGCCTTTCTTGGGCTGGATGTTATTACCGGAAATTAATTAATTATCTATTTATCTTATCAACCGATAGGGAGTCGTAGGATGGTGGATGTCATGGATGTAAACACACAAAGGGATATTGAGATGACCATGGCTCAGTGGGCACGCTACTATGAAACACCGGAGGAAGACCGAGAGAAGTTATACAATGTTATCAGCTTAGAATTCAGCCATACCCGGCTTGAGAACCTGGTGCAAAGGCCAAATACGGTTAGTTTGGTGTTTCTTCTTTCCCTTGACGGTATCATTTTTTAATTTTATTTTGAAGGCCATTTAAATAAATTAAGGAGTCCATAGTATTAACTTGGGTCATGGTTTCAGTCATGGATTCAGATAATATCCGAATAACTTATACTGAACTGCCAAAAGCAATAATATCAATTGATATTGTTATTGCCAAAGCTTCATTATCCAGCATACATGCATTTTTAATTTTGTACTTAAATTACAGTAGCAATAAAAAGAGAGAAATGCTGATAAGAACTATCAAGGTTGTCATTGTAAGGGAAGGGAGAGGGATAATGTGCTTTTCTCTCTCTATTTGTGATCATAGTGTCCTACCCATGATCCTGAATTTCCAGATTGCTGGAAATCTTGGACTCAAGAATGGAGGGTTACCCCTAGGTGAGGGTTCTTTGCTATCTAAACTCTGGACACACCACAGCAGAACAGATCTGTATACAGTGCTTTATTGCAGCACACACCTTTCCCAACAATACGCAATTGTTCCCCACTCTTAACGATTTTATAAGCTGATGTTTCCATGTAACATATTACCATGTAAGTATGTATTTAATACTCAGTCCTTTAATACTTAGTTAAAATAAAAGCCCCAAAGTCTTTAAATTGACATACAACCTTTGCCTTCTTCCAAAAGTTCTTACGTTAATTGGAATAAATGCTGCCTTGGTGTGGTTGCTATCAGACTCCCAGGAAAGCTCCAGGATCCAGGCAGGAATCCTGCTAGGATACATGGCTGACCTTAGCTTGTAGTCCTGGCAATTGACTGTCTGGAAGAGCTGCCAATCTCCAGCTTCCCTGTCTGCTTCAGCTTCCCTATTGGCTTGTCGTTATCTTATCCCCTGTTTTCCTGCACATCACTTCCCTTTGTTGTAGCATTTACTTTTGTAAGCCAAGAGCCTGGGTGGGATATGGCTGCCTCTGGATGTTAAGACACCCTTGAAAAGAACAGGGTGTGGCTCAGTTATTGCAGGCAGTGGGAATACGCTGGCAGAGATGCTTGTGAGTAAAGTTGTGAGTGAATAAATGCATAATGGAAGTGGGATGGGAAGTGTTTCTGTCTGGCTGCATCTGTTTTGGGTTCAGTCTCAATTTAAGCTTGAGTTTGGGGAACAAAAATATGAAGAGGAGACTTGTACATGGTTGCATGATCCTATCAACTCCCTCCCCCCCTCCCCCCCCCCACACACAGTTAGCATGACCTCCTCCTTTCTGTCATTTAAGAAATTAGTTAAGGCTTTCTATTCCATTTGGCTTTTGGGAAAAAACTGGTAAAAATCGTGGTTCCCCTGTATAATCTCTTAGCAATTATTCTTTGTATTATTAGTATGTTTTAATTTTACTGCATATTTCTGGGATTTTTAATGTGTTTTATGTCTTAGCGTTTGTTGATTTTATAGGGTAGGCGATAGTATGATATATGGAATCTTGGAGCTGTTCTCCGCACTCTCCTCGGCTCCTCACAACTGCAATAGACGTCCAGAAGCGGCAGGGGCTATCGAGCTGGAAATCCAATCCCCATTAGCCCCAAAAGCCACTTCTGGACATCTATTGCAGTCGTGAGGAGCGGAGAACAGCGCGAAGGTTCTTGGCACTCCAGGAAGCCCCGAAAGCAGCTGGGGGAGGCGCGCGGTTTGGTTTCTCCTCCCTGGATGTCGCAGTAGCAGCCCCAAGCGCACCAATCTCTGTGTTTTTCGCATCGGGGTGTGCTGCAAGAGCATGCCCCGATGCGAAAAACACAGAGATCAGTGCGCTTGGGGCTGCTGCTGCGACGTCCAGGGAGGAGAAACCAAGCCGTGCGCCTCTCCCAGCTGCATTCGGGGCTTCCTGGAGCGCCAAGAACCTTCGCGCTGTTCTCCGCACTCTCCTCGGCTCCTCACAACTGCAATAGACGTCCAGAAGCGGCAGGGGCTATCGAGCTGGAAATCCAATCCCCATTAGCCCCAAAAGCCGCTTCTGGACATCTATTGCAGTCGTGAGGAGCGGAGAACAGCGCGAAGGTTCTTGGCACTCCAGGAAGCCCCGAAAGCAGCTGGGGGAGGCGCGCGGTTTGGTTTCTCCTCCCTGGATGTCGCAGTAGCAACCCCAAGCGCACCAATCTCTGTGTTTTTCGCATCGGGGTGTGCTGCAAGAGCATGCCCCGATGCGAAAAACACAGAGATCGGTGCGCTTGGGGCTGCTGCTGCGACGTCCAGGGAGGAGAAACCAAGCCGTGCGCCTCTCCCAGCTGCTTTCGGGGCTTCCTGGAGCGCCAAGAACCTTCGCGCTGTTCTCCGCACTCTCCTCGGCTCCTCACAACTGCAATAGACGTCCAGAAGCGGCAGGGGCTATCGAGCTGGAAATCCAATCCCCATTAGCCCCAAAAGCCGCTTCTGGACATCTATTGCAGTCGCGAGGAGCGGAAAACAGCGCGAAGGTTCTTGGCGCTCCAGGAAGCCCCGAAAGCAGCTGGGAGATCTTTTTCCACATATAAAGCGCACCGGGTTATAAGCCGCACTGCCGGTTTTGGATCAAATTTTAGGATTTTCAGTGCGGCTTATAGTCGTGAAAATACGGTACTAAAGTATATTTAAATCCATTTGACTTCCAGTGAGATGGTGATGTATGGACTACACGCATGTGAGCTCCAAATGATAATTTTAAATTTTATTCCATAAATATTGGGTAGGGTTTTTTAAATTGAAGCACACAGCATCAGTATCAGCTGTCATTTGACCATGACAAGCTAAGCTTACTGCAGCACACCAGTAACAAAAAATGTAAACTAATGGTGGAACTCCAAGTATCTTATCTCACAAAACTCATTTCACTTCTCCCAACTGCAATACAGGCAGCCAGTCAGTAAAGCTGAGAGTACTTACTGCAGAAGGACGGATGTATGATTACAAACATGAGTAGAAAGGCTGTTGTTATTATTTAAATACTTTAAATGGCCCTCACAAGAGATGGTTATTGTTGGATTAGAGACTGGCATAATATAAGATTATAAAGAGGGAGAAAGCCAAACCAAGATTACTCCCCCCCCCACCCTCCAACAAGACTCTCACTTGACTCTTCTTTAGACAATGACTCAGTTACCCCAAATAAAGGCCCTATGGTCATCTCATGACTGGTCATTAAGGCCTTACTGTATGTTTACAAGAGAGCCAATTAAAACTGGAGTAAATCCAGCCAAAGAATTTGCCTCATGATTCAACAGTCTTTTATATTGACAACACTCCCATAAAGAGGAACTGACCTATGCTGGGATGTGAAGAGACTGCACTCTGCCATCCCACTCACCCCCAAAGCTTCATCCTGCATCCCTGCCAACCCAAGCTAACTTTTGCCATTGGAGTGGCAGGGATAGGGAAGTGCAAGGCAGCAGGGGTGGCAGAGTGCAGGATGGGTAAAAGGGCAAAAATGTGGGGGGAGATAGGTGGAAAGAGTAAAGCAGAGTTGAGTGCTACAGTGAAGAAAAGTGTGAAATCTTTTAGTGACACTGCAGTTCTGGACTAATGACCGCTATGGGACTACCGAAACTGCAACACTAAGCAGTGCAGTTACGTGATGTTTCCCATAATGAATGTATTATGGGAAACATCACTTAGCAACAGAAATTACAATTCTAATTAGGTTCTTTAGGTAAGGACTACTTGTAAAGTGATTATCTTTTTTGAGGGGGGGAGGGGGGTAATATTTCATCGGTATAGGTGGGAGATATTTATTCCTGACTAACCAGTTCTGTTTTGTGACATTCGTTGTGATTCTGCTATTTGTGTGTTTAATTTCTAAGATATTATTGTATATATTATTTCATAGATAATTTTCATGAATACAGAATATATCAGTGTAATAATACTAGATCATTAGTTGAAAGAGTGAGTAAATGAGTAGAGCCTCACTAACTGATACTTAGTGAAATATCCTGTATTTGGAACCTCAAGGTATAATCTTTGATAACTATTTAAAGTTTTGGAATTGGGTTATTTGGCAAAAAGATATTGAACATTTGTTTATGACAAATATAAATCTTAATTTAATACATATTTCCAGGTGGATTTAATTGATTGGGTTGACAATATGTGGCCAAGGCATCTGAAGGAAAGCCAGACAGAATCAACAAATGCTATTTTGGATATGCAGTATCCAAAAGTGCAAAAGTAAGTAAAACTTTGTATATAGATCTTTCTTTTCATCGATGTGAGTTTTAAGAAAGATGTTTCTATACTGCTACCTGTCCTTCTATGTTTGTATTGTATCGTCAAAGGTCTGTATTGTTTGTATTGATTGTCAAAGGTCAGCAGTCTGGGCTAGACAGGCTAACATCATTCCTACCTAAGTCCTCCAACAATGCTAATTGGATGGATAACATCTATTAACATTGTAATGTCGAATGGCAAAATAGATTTGTTTTAAACAGCAGAAATTACGGCAGGAAGAACTTCCTACTTAGTAATAAGAATAGATTCCTATTACTGGCTTTCTGATACAAACAAAACAATCAGGTACTAATCTCATTGTCCCCTTTTCTTTCAACAGTAGAGAGTATTCTTAATATATAGATTCTGGTAATTAATATTATTATTCAATGTGGCATACTACATTGTGGCATACTAAATACTAACATTAAGCATTTATTCCATCTACAGAGTGTTACAATTTATTCAATGAAGTTTATGTTTTCATCATTTCTGGTTTTATTTCAGATATTGCCTGATGAGTGTTAAAGGATGCTACACAGATTTCCATGTAGATTTTGGTGGCACATCAGTATGGTATCACATCCACAGAGGGGGGAAGGTACCGTGGCATTTCCAACAACATACTTTTTGTGCGAAGTTTTGAGTAAAGTGGTTGCAACTGCAAATGGTCACTGTGTGCAGCAGTTACTAAATGAGAGCTACCTGCAGATATTCATTTCACTTGAGGAGTCACTTGCAACACATTTGGATACCTCACTCTAGAATCAAACTTATTGGGCTGTTTTAACAGGATTCCTCAGTGTCACTATTAACTTACACTATGTAACTATTATATATATTTTATATTATACAGTATGTATTTAATAGCACATGAGAACTAATTTTAACAATGATGAATAGTTAATGAAATAAATGTGTTTTATTAATTATATGCCTAAGCCAGCTGATTGTAATAATTTATATTAAAAATAGGATATATGGAGTAAATTGTTTTTTTTTTTTAAGTAGATTGAAAAGACCAATCTACAACAGGGGTGTCAAACACACTTCCTCACGTGATATATTGCAGTTCCCCCCCCCTTCGTTAAACCAGGCATGGGCATGGCCAGCACATGACACATCCGGCCCACAGGTCGCAAGTTTGATGCCCCTGATCTACAAAGCCAGTGAATCTACTTAATTCTTTTTAAATAGTTACCATTTTTTCTAAAGAATTTGCTTTCAGGTATAAATGTTCAAAATCAGAAAAATAACACTTTACACATCTGCTCATGCTATTAACTGCAGCATTATTTTATTACCCATTTGGGACAGAGACGTTACTATAATTTTTACCTAGTCTTATTAAAAAAGCAGAAATTTTTGGGGGGGTTTAGTCTCATTTGAGGACTTTTATATGCCAAGTTCTTCAATCATTTAATATTCTATTTTTAAGAAAAGTAAAAAAATTGAGATACCTGTTTTATCCTACTGCAAAACTTTCCTTTCATTGTCTTGTTTTAAATCATTTGCTTTGTTAATTGTACAGATTATTCATTTAGAGTAATAATCTCATTTAGATTATTCATTTAGTGACTACCTCAATTAGTGACCATTCAGGACTACAATAATAAATGGTGGGGAGGAGGAGCCAACGTTGCAACGATATGGACATGCGGTCTCGATGCTCCGAGACCGCAGCTGATACTTTTGCCGTTGGGTGGTCCAATTGGACCTAAACCGTCCTGCAGAGATGGTGAACAGGAAGAATATGTCTTGCTGATCTCAGGGACATTGCAAAGTCCCTGATCGATCCAAGAGAAGTTCTTCAAGCTGGCGACAAAAAATCCAGCCATTAGGCTGATGAAGTCGGGGCGGCTCCAAAATGGAAGGATACGAAAAGAGAAAGTGTTTCCAGCTGGTGAGGAATTTTTACCGTTTTAAAAGAGACTACCTATAAAAAACTTATTAATTTAAATTTGAGAACAGAAGAAATAAGTGGCAAAATTAAGCTTTGAATAGTTTTGGACGGGGTTATCTTACTTTTTAAAAGGATGTTATTTTCATGGATGGAATTTATGCAAGCCTTTTAAACCAAAGGGATTAAGTTTTCTTCTTCTTTTTTCATTATTTTTTGCAATTTATGGACTAAAATTCTCCTTCTTCATTACTGTGTGTGTTTTTCCCCTTTTCCCCTCTATTTCATTCAAGAATTTGACTTTTTTTTTAACTTGGAATAAAAAAAGATACAAAAAGCAACAAAGAAAATTGTAACAATAGAGGGAAAGAGGACACTGCTACTCAGAGGCTGGAAGTTTGTGTATTGGAAACAAAACACTTTTACTTTCCTCACTGATTATTCTGGCTTGGATTTCAAGGTTTCACTCTTTTGTCTATAGAGAGTGACAAGAAGAAAAGCATACAGATGTTCCTTAGAAGTATATCTTTAACCAGAGAAAAGTGAAAATAAGACCTTATTGTGAATTTATGCTTAATCTTGTAAAAACCTTCCAAGCCAAAGCAGCAGTGTTTGTCAGCTTGAGATAATGGCACAACCTCAACAGCAGAAAGAAACTTTGTTTGCAAAAGATATTGTTAGAAATTCAGAAATTATCAAACACATTTGAGAAGATGGAGAAGTTGGAAAATCTAGAGCATCTAACAGTAAAATATGATGAAGTAGTTGGAGATGTTTATCAAGTGGAAAAAGTGGAGGTTAGAGTCCTAAAAGCCGAAGAGAAAAATGACTATAAAGAAATTAAATCTGCTGATATTTATGGTGATTGGCTTGTGTCTGGAAATGGAAAGAGTGGAATACGGAAAGAGGAATTAAATGGAGGGGAACTCTACCCCAGATGGCAAGATACAGAAGAAGAAAAAATAAAAGAATTTATGGATTTAAAGAGAGAAATTTTGTTAGCAACATCGTTGAAAACACCACTGACAATTAAAGATAAGCTGATTAAGGAAACAGAAGAAGGGCATCGAAACTACATGAGAGACTTAATAAGCAATGAGTTGCAAAGAGGAGTCCATACAAATTTGATTAAGGAGATGATTAGAAGACTGATACCACAAATGGCAGAAGACATGAGATTGTTTTGCTACTGGAAAGATACAGGTTTTATACAGATTATAGATGAAAGGGTATAATCTAAAACTAGTTAAGCTTAGTGAAATTTAGTGACAATAGATATAGTTAAATAAATAATTGATAATGATGATAATGTATACATGTGTATTGCTATGATAAGTAATAATTGGATATGAATATTGAATGGTACCTATGAAAGGAAGATTAGAATTTTTTTCTTGGTTATATATAAAGGTTAATAAAAAAAGAACTAAGTTAAATTTAGTTAAGTTTTGTTTATTAGGGGGGGAAATGTTATGATAAAGGACAGAGTCAAATAAAGGAGGGATAATGATAACAATGTATCTATATACATGGGTACAACATAAGGAAAGTAGATGTAAATTGTAAACAGGGATTTGGAAAGGAGGATTAGAATTTTTTGTTACTAAATATTATGGATGTTTAGCTAGAATAGGCCATAAGGATTCAGTGTTATTGGAGGATATTAGAAATAGCAAATGAAATGCCAATATGTGGTTATGTTTTAAATCTTGATATATTTTATGATGAAGAACGTTTAAACAATTATAGTCAAATGAAAATGGAGGTATGATGATGGTAATATGTATAAATATATCTGAGTTAAAATACTTGAGTTAATATGAATTATGGTTGATGACTGTGGAAGAGTTGCACGAAAGTCTTTTGTAACCAACTGATACACTTTCTACAGTATGTATTTGTGTTGTGTCTGTTTTGAAAATAGAAAATAAAAAAATTGTATTAAAAACAATAATAAATGGTGATTAAAAATTCATATTCCAACCAATCCATGCATTTGGGCCTGACAATAGAAGCCTTCAGAGTGAAATTGGTTAAAATCATGTTAGTTTCAGGCAGCTAAGAGTGCTAATTAACTAATTAAGGTTACAGAATTGAGCTTTTTACCTTGTTTGCAGTTTTTAGGGAAACACTGCTGTGTGGAGAAAAGCAGCCCAGGAAGAAAACTTATTTAAGCAATCTCTCCAACCTGTAAGGGAAGCAAAATAGATCTGGCACAGGACACTAGGAAAGAAGGAATCAGTGATCTTCATAACCTCTCTCTATCTCTTTCAATCATGTATTCACTTAGCAATTATTTTACTTAATAACCAAGTTATTAGAATGGAACACAGTTGCTGAATGAGGAGAAAGTACACTAAATGATCCCCCCATTTAAATTAACTGGATTAGTTGCATTAATTGTAGAAATTTGGGGATTTATAAGGATTCTTCAATACTTCACTGAACTCTACAGTATATATAAACGAGTAAAATCCAAATGGCTAGTTTTCTATGCCAGTCTAAAACTGAAATAAATAATATATGCAACTCCATTACAAAATGGAGAACACAAAGATTAATCTACTCTAGTATTTTTATTTTTTTCTCCCAAAAAGCAGTTAGTTTGCTCTGCAGGATTTAGAATATCTTTTTGCTACATTGGATCTTTAAGAGCTATTGGCTCTGCATTGCATATGCAATGTGATGGTTTGTTTTCGTTATTAAATATAATATACAAGTAGTTCTCAATTATGACAACTCATTTAGTGACATCTGAAATTGCAACAGTATTGAAAAAAAGTGACCTTGTTCTTACAACTGTTGCAGAATTCCCACAGTCACATGATCAAAATTCAGGCGCTCGCTAATTGGCATGCATTTACAATGGCTGCAGCATTCCGGAGTCATGTGACCATTGTTTAAAACCTTTATTTCTGACAAGAAAATCAGTGGAGGGAGCCACTGATTGTTTAACAACTGCATGAATCATTTAACAACTGCAATGATTCAATTAACAACTGTGATTTTAAAAAAAGGTTGTAAAAACAAGCACAACTCATGCAGTTCACATAACAACTGCCTTACTTAATGGAAGTTGTAGTACCAATTATGATCGTACATTGAGGACTATTTGTAATATAACAATCATACAAATTGCAATCTCCATATAATTCAAACTTCTGGTAGTGATTATTGGTATCTAGTAATATGTTGTAAAAGAGAAGATTATAAACTAAAATATTTGTTTACTGTCCTGGGGTAGCTAGGGCAGGACATGGCTGCAGATGAAATGCTGATAAAAATATTTCAGAATAATTATCTGGAAAGTAAAACTCTACCCTGAGAATCCAGTATGCAGCGAGAGGGGGGGGGCGGGAGTACTTGAAAAAAAGAGATGGACAGATTGGTTGAATGTGGTAAGCAACATGTAAGAAAGTTCAGACCTTGGAACAAATGCTAGGTGGTTTCAGTTACCTTTTTTTTTTTACTGTATTTATTTCTAATTCTTGAGCATTATTGTAGTTTAGATGGGTGATTTCTCCTAAAAGTTGAATATCCATTAAACAACCACAATTAGCACAAATTAGCAAACTCTCAAACATGCAGTAGAGTCTTGTGTTTCTTTTTCTCTGCACTTGATCCATTTACTGTTGCATATTATCAGAAGAAATACATACAGTGTGAAATAATTTTTAGCTGGGAAGCTGATAGATGGAATATATAGGTCACCAATTTTCAGCAAGGTGTTGCATAATTTAGAATACTAATCTGGATTTAATAGTTGTTTCTTCTGAAGGACGCCTCTTTAATTTTTCTTTTTTTTTTTTTTTACTTACAGATCTTCTGGCTAATCCCACCCACTCCACAGAATTTAGAATTATATGAAAACTGGCTACTATCAGGGAAACAAGGAGACATCTTCCTTGGTGATAGGGTATCAGATTGTCAGCGTATTGAACTAAAGCAAGGCTATACCTTTGTCATTCCCTCAGGTATATATAAACAGTGTTGCAAAGATAAAACACAGCCACTAAGAAACAGTTCTAAACAGCAGATTCTCAGCATCTTATTTTTAATTGCTAAAAAAGTACATGTCTGTTGAAGTAGTAGAATAATACAGTACTTCTTATGCTTTGATTAAGCCTGGGATATGCTTAAACTTGAACGGACAATTTTTGGATTTAACTACAACCCATCTTCTTTGCTTTAGCAGTCTCCAGGTTCACTTTGCTAAAATTCAGTGAAGCCCCAATTTTTGGCAGCATGACCTTTGACATTTATCTTTTTGGATTTTCTGAGAGGTTGGAAATAAAATTAAGTTTAAAATAGCCTCATAAGTCTCTGGTAATATCTCTCTGGTAACGTAAGCCCTTTATCTCCTTTGCTTCAGAGGTCTAAAAATGATTCTGACCTAAACAGTATCTACCCATTTAGGTCAACAGGGCAATCTGCATTGTTGGCAAATCTTGTAGAAAATAATGAGGGAAGGGCAATAGGCATTTATTCTAAGAAACCAGAAAATACTCCCCTTCCTCCAATTTCAAGTGAAAAATGTCATTGCATCTTTATAAATTGCATGACATATGTTGCTTAAGCCAGGTTGGATCTTGTACCTTTCTGCAATACTAGGATAAATTGGAATTAAGAATACTTTTTTTTCTGAGAAGATTTGGTTCAATAAATACAATTCTTGGAAGTGTAAACATATTGTAAATCACAACTTTAAAAATACAAGATTTTCAGCTATAGAGACTCAGATTATCTAAATATGAGCTTTGGTCCTTAGGTTGGATCCATGCTGTGTATACTCCTATGGATACCCTAGTTTTTGGAGGAAACTTTCTACACAGTTTCAATATCCCTATGCAGTTACGAATTTATAGTATTGAAGACCGTACACGGGTAAGAGGTTTTCAGAAGCATTTTTCAAAATTGTATACACATTACTCATTATAGAATATTACTACCCCTATTAAAGTTCAATTTTTCAATCACAAAAGCACTAGGTAAACCAGTAAACCTTAAATTTCAAGGGATAGGACTTATTTCTCTGACTTAATCAGAGAAGCAGCAGTATAGATGTCTACAGGTGAAACTCGAAAAATTAGAATATCGTGCAAAAGTTCATTTATCAGTAATGCAACTTAAAAGGTGAAACTAATATATGAGATAAGACTCATTATATGCGCAGCAAGATAGTTCAAGCCATGATTTGTCATAATTGGGATGATTATGGCGTACAGCTCATGAAAACCCCAAATCCACCATCTCAGAAAATTAGAATATTACATGCAATCAATAAAACAAGGATTGTACATAGAACAATATCGGACCCCTGAAAAGTATAATCATGCATATGTACTCAATACTTGGTTTGGGCCCCTTTTGCAACAATTACTGCCTCAATGCGACGTGGCATGGAAGCTATCAGCCTGTGGTACTGCTGAAGTATTATGGAAGACCAGGATGCTTCAATAGCGGCCTTCAGCTCTTCTGCATTGTTCGGTCTCATGTCTCTCATCTTGGCAATGCCCCATAGATTCTCTATGGGGTTCAGGTCAGGCGAGTTTGCTGGCCAATCAAGCACAGTAATCCCAGTTATTGAACCAGGTTCTGGTGCTTTTGGCGGTGTGGGCAGCTAGAAAATGAAGTCAGCATCCCCATAAAGCTCGTCTGCGGAAGGAAGCATGAAGTGCTCCAAAATCTCCTGGTAGACAGCTGCATTGACCCTGGTCTTAATGAAGCACAGTGGTCCAAAGTCCTGTTACTCAGTGGTCCAAAGTCCTCTTTTCTGATGAGAGCAACTTTTGCCAAAAGCACCAAAACCTGGTTCAATGACCGTGGGATTACTGTGCTTGATTGGCTTCTCCATTCTTCCTCCATACTCTGGGTCCTTGGTTTCCAAATGAGATGCAAAAGTTGCTCTCATCAGAAAAGAGGACTTTGGACCACAGCAACAGGACTTTGGACCACTGTGCTTTATTAAGACCAGGGTCAACGCAGCCGTATACCAGATTTTGGAACACTTCATACTTCCTTCCACAGACGAGCTTTATGAGGATGCTGACTTCATTTTCCAGCTGCCCACACTGCCAAAAGCACCAAAACCTGGTTCAATGACTGTGGGATTACTTTGCTTAATTGGCCAGCAAACTTGCCTGACCTGAACCCCATAGAGAATCTATGGGGCATTGCCAAGAGAAAGATGAGGGACATGAGACCGGACAATGCAGAAGAGCTGAAGGCCACTATTGAAGCATCCTGGTCTTCCATAATACTTCAGCAGTGCCACAGGCTGATAGCTTACATGCCACATCGCATTGAGGCAGTAATTGCTGCAAAAGGGGCCCAAACCAAGTACTGAGTACATATGCATGCTTATACTTTTCAGAGGTCTGATATTGTTCTATGTACAATCCTTGTTTTATTGATTGCATGTAATATTCTAATTTTCTTAGATGGTGGATTTGGGGCTTTCATGAGCTGTACGCCATAATCATCCCAATTATGACAAATCACGGCTTGAACTATCTTGCTTTGCATGTAATGAGTCTATCTCATTTATTAGTTTCACCTTTTAAGTTGCATTACTGAAATAAATGAACTTTTGCACGATATTCTAATTTTTCGAGTTTCACCTGTACATTAGGTAGTTACATTCTTTTCTAATATTTTTTAATACTTTTCTAATTTTTATTACAATGCCCATAATGGTCGGGCACAGATGATCCACTTAACTGGATTAAATCAAGATGTCATGTAATCCCAAAATCAGTTTCTATCATATCAGCTAGTCCTGAAAGGTCAGAAATGAAGCATTATCATAATCAGCTTTTGTTGATTATTATCCAGTGCCTGGTACTGATCTGAAATACAGAGCTGAAATTACTTTCAGTTTAACTGAATTCTGATACCCACATGATTTTTTTTATCTCCCTTATTTTTCACTGCTGTATTATCCTTCGAATTGATGCTTCTGCTTAGGCTTTATTGTGCTAAGTAATCTAGGTTTTAGTTGATTCTGTTATCTATTCAATAAGTTACCAGTCTATAAACTAGCATACCATTTCTGAAGTCTGTAGAAAACTTTTATGTTTAAACGCAACCAAGTTAACAAGTTTAGATAATTTTACTGGTGAGGGCAGTTTTATCCATAAGATCTTCTTTGACACAGAAAAGGGGATAGGTTTTACAATCCCTTTCCATCTCATTTGTTCTTGATGTTTGAGAAGCCTTTCAGAAGAGTGTGAAATTATAACAAGGGCAAGTAACAAAAAATAGTTCACCTTCTATCAAAACTGTTGGATCGAAGGCCTTCTGTGAACATGAAAGACCAATGTTATTTGTAGGAAGGATGTCTCCATGTAGACAGACTCAGTAATTGCATAAATTCTAAAAAGCTAATGAAGCAAGGCCTTTCCTTTATAAAAGTCATGCTGGATTTTTTTTCCCTCTGATACGCTGGTTGCTCTTCAGATCAGAAATCTTCATCACTCTTTAATGTTTAACTTTTATGCACATTGAGCTATCCTTCATAGCATTCTCTAGTTTATTTGGGACCGAAGTTAAGATGACCTAGATCGTTTTTAAAGATTATATAGACTCTTTTGAAGTCCTCAATAAGAAAGCTAATTTTAATAAGTTTATATTTTAATTAAGAGTCTGGAAAAAATGCCACTGGCCCCACACTGAATTGTAAAGTATGAATGAATTAATATTGAGAGTACTACAAGACAGCAATTTTCTACATACTGGGGCATTTGGATTTCCCTATAGGGCTAAGTGAGAAAAAAGTGGGGTTATTAAGAAAATTGCATAACTAATTGTCTAAAAAATGTTGTTTTCTTGTATCTTGCCCCTTTACAGGTCCCAATTAAATTTCGTTATCCCTTTTATTATGAAATGTGCTGGTATGTACTAGAACGCTATGTCTATTGCATCACTAACCGTTCCCATTTGACCAAGGACTTTCAGAAGGAATCACTTAACATGGGTAAGAGCTGCTATTTTAGCTTTCATTTTTCTGATTTTTATATTACACACACACACACTTCTGATTTTAACAGATAACCCTTGAAGGTAATGCCATTACCAGAAAAGAGTCACATATCCATTCACCAAGTGATCTAAGAGATTATAGTATGACTTAAACCTAGCTATATGTTCACCTCAGAGGTGGGTTGCTAATTTTTTTTACTACTGATTCGGGTGTGCTCCCTCACGTGCATGCGCAGAAGCATCCGGGCAGGTGAGTGGAGCCTCCCGCCCCGCTACTACCAGTTCAGCCAAACCAGCAGCAACCCGTCTCTGGTTCACCTTTATTTATTTAATGCTTTCTCAAAAAACTAAAACATTTAATCTGATAAGATTATTCCTTCCTTTGTATGCAGATATGGAACTGTGCAATGCAGAGTCAGGAAATGTGGATGAAGACGATGCTGTGGGCGGAAAGGAATCACGTCGTCCAACCACCAGAAGGTCAATCCTTACCAGCCCAGTAGCTAATGGTGCTAATCTAGACTATGATGAAATAAGTAGAGGCTGTCGAAGTTTGCCAAGTCTTAAGAGAACTCTCTCCATGGATTCTGAATCCAGTCGAGGTTCCCAAAATGGCCAAGCATGGGATTCTCACAGCAATTGTTCACTTAAAGACAAGAAGGTGCACCTAACACAGTTTGAGCTTGAAGGTATGCGTTGTCTTGTAGACAAGCTGGAATCTTTGCCTCTACACAAGAAGTGTGTACCCACAGGCATAGAAGATGAGGATGCTCTTATTGCAGATGTTAAGGTAAGATGGAAATATTGTCTTTTTCTATAGCTGTGTCAAGTTAAGGAACAGTAATAACCAATTGAAATATTTAATAAGGACTGGATGATATAGCCAACTGTGCTGCACTACTGCAATCTTGTTTAACACTGGAATCAAAATAGCTATTTTATTTTGTACTTATCAAAATTCCTGACATTATTCAATTTGTCTTTGAAAATGTTTCTGCCTTCCCTGCAGTACTAACTAGAAATAATGCAGATTTGTCAGTCTGGGAATAATATCCGTGTTTCCCCAAAAAATAAGACCGTCTTATTTTCATTTGGGTCCTAAAATAAGCACTAGGGCTTATTTTTTGGGGATATCTTTTCTTCCATGTACGGGAGACCCACTTCTGCTTGCTCGCAGAGGGGCAAGAGGCTGCATGGCACATCTGTGCTACCACCATGAGGCAGTGGGGATGGAGCTGCCCCATGTGCTTGCACTGGGTTATCTCAGGGCCCCCACAGCCAAGTTACCCATGCCCTGACACTTGCTTTGCCTCACAGTCAGGGCACCAACAGCCCCATTCAGCAGGACCCTGCATGGTTGCCGGCCCACTTCTGCTTGCTCGCGGCCTCAACGGAGCAAGAGGCCAAGCAACACACTGGTGCCGTGGTCACAAGGTGAGGCGGGTGGAGTTACTGCACACGCACCTCACCAGCTTACTTTAGGGCCCCCGCAGCCATGCCCTGAAACCTGCCTCACCTTGCAGCCACTGCACCGCTTGGCCTCCTGCTCCGTTGCGGCCATAAGCAAGCAGAAGTGGGCCAGTAGCCACATAGGCTCCTGCCTCATATGGCTGCTAGTGCTGCCACCACGAGGCAGGTGTTGGGACGTGGATGGTCTGGTTGTGGGGGCAGAGGTAAACTAGTGTGGGACACATGGTGCAGCTGCACCACCTCACCTCGTGGCCATGGCACCACAAACAACCAGACAGAATGTAGGTGGCCAGCTCCGCATGTTCTTAAGTAGGACTTATTTTGAGGATAAGGCTTATATTAGGCACAGGCATAAAAAACACGCTAGGGCTTATCTTTGGGATTTGTCTTGTTTTTAGGGAAACAAGGCATACCATTTCATTTGCATCCCAAAAGAAGGTTCAAAAATTTTTACACATCCCTAATATGGGCACAGTTACCAACTTACATTTTGGTAATATTTTATAACAGGGATATCAAACTCACGTCATCACAGCAACATCACATGACGTACTAGGACTTTTTTCCCCTTCTTTAAACCGGGCATGGGCAGCACGTGATGCATCCAGCCCCTGGGCTGGGAGTTTGACAGCCCAGTTTTATAACATGTATCAATAGTGTTTCATATATGATACTTACTGTTACAAAATTGTTTCATGGAAATGACACAAGGAAGTTCCTAAATTTTATCAGTATGAAATACTTCCTATAGAAAGGCAACTATGTATCTTCCATGTATTTGCCATTCATAGTCCCTGAATAATTTGAGTATATCTCTGGAAGGATTTGTTGGAACAGAATCCTTGGTAAAAAAAAAAAAATACTTTTATTTATGCTAAAAGTTGCCATTGTTAGATTCAATAATACTAAATATATGCTCCCAGCCAGCCAGCACATAAGCACAAATATCATATGGACATAAAACTGTGAAATATTACTACAAATTAGTAATTTGTCATTTGCCTGAAAGCCAATTAATTTTTTAAGAAAGCAGAACATAGTAGAGTATCCAGTGCTCCATTAACTTCTGATAACCTCTTAAGACTGGATTCACCATCTGTTAAGACTATAGCTTGCTTATGAAAAGTTTGCTGAATTGTCTGGATTTGCCTTATATACTAAACCATAAATCATAATTTGCCAACCAATATCTGGATTCAGATAATACAAGTCAAACCAAGTCAAATCACATTAGGGTATTATATGCATCAAAGCACAATAACTTGATTTGTGTATTTTTGCTCCTTCTCTCTGGATTTTTTTCCTCTTGTGGTTATTTAAAGGGGGGAAGGATTTATTTAATCCAAGTGGTCAGCAAAGCCACATCATTCAACTTGAAAGGCAAGACTGAAAAATGTTTCCTTATTGGAGGGTTATTACAAGGGTGCACGTGTATGTGTATATAGAACCGCAAGCCATTATGTCTCCTAGAGATAACAGCTGCCATTTGTTCAGTTGTTGTTTTATGGGTACTGCATGTCATTTGATCTCTCTACTGAAAAATGGTGACAAATTCAGAAGTTTCCATAGAAATGGTAGTGTCCAATTACATTGTGTAGTCTGATAAAAATAAAGTGAGCGCTCAGTTAGAAATACTGCTTAGTTGTATAATTCCAGGTAATGTTGCTGGTGGAACCCACAAACAATTCATAGTAAAAAAAATAAAGCTATGAAAATGTTAAAACATTATTCCCCCAATGTTTTACGTGTTAATTAAAATGCTGTGGCTTGTTCCAATATACCTGTAAACAACTGTGTACATTTGAAAGGGGGAAATTTTGAATTACAGTCTGCAGGCATTTTATTTTACAGCATCTGTAGGTTGCTCTCTTGTATTCAGCAAGTTAGGGGATATGGCCACAATTCTGCTTAAGGCTGTTTAAAATTTTAGTAAGTTTGAATGCAGTCATCTGTTAATAGTTCATATACATGCAAACTAAAACATTAATGTTTTAGTAGTATAGGGAGGAGGAACCGACCAGGTGGTTCCGCCCCAGGCGACTCATGGAACCATTAAGGTTCCAGACGGAGCTTGGGGTCATTCCTGATACTTTCGCCCACAATCCGGTAGAGACTTTGGTTGCTGCTTGGCATTCGGCAGCATCAGAGGCCCTCGACCAGATTGCGCCACTACGGCCCCTCCGAGGCGGCGGATCCTGGAGACCCCCTTGGTTCACCGAGGAACTCCGGGAGATGAAGCGCCGGAGGAGATGCCTAGAGCACCGATGGAGGTCCAATAAGTCCGAATCCAACCGAGCAATGGTAACCACCTGCACCAAGGAATACACCAGAGCACTTAGGGCAGCGAAAAGATCCCATATAGCCACCTTGGTTGCGTCCGCTGAGTCCCGCCCAGCCGCCCTGTTTAAGATAACCCGCTCCCTATTAAATAAAAGGGAAGCGGGGGAACCCTTGCAGGGCAGAGCTGAGGATTATGCCCAATTCTTAGCGGACAAAATTGCTCGGTTTCGGTCGGACTTGGACTCCATCCCTGCAGTTCCAGCCGAGGCACAAGAGGATCAGACGGAACATCTCTGGGTTGAGTTTCAGGATGTTACCCCCGGGGATGTGGACAAGGCCATGAGGGCTGTGAGTGCCTCCACTTGTGTACTGGACCCGTGTCCCTCATGGCTGGTTACCAGCAGCAGTGAGGTGACACGAGGCTGGATCCAGGCGGTCGTGACCGCCTCTCTCCGGGAGGGGAACTTCCCCGCTGCACTGAAAGCGGCGGTGGTGAGACCCCTCCTAAAGAAGCCATCTTTGGATCCAGCTGTCCTTAATAACTATCGTCCAGTCTCCAACCTTCCCTTCCTCGGGAAGGTTGTTGAGAAGGTGGTGGCCTTTCAGCTCCAGCGGTCCTTGGAGGAAGCAAACTATCTTGACCCCTTCCAGTCAGGCTTCAGACCCGGTTACAGCACAGAAACCGCTTTGGTCGCATTGACCGATGATCTTTGGAGAGCCAGAGATGGAGGATTTTCCTCCATCCTGGTTCTCCTTGACCTCTCAGCGGCTTTCGATACCATCGACCATGGTATCCTTCTGCGACGACTGCGGGAGGTGGGAGTGGGAGGCACCGTACTGCGGTGGTTCTCTTCCTACCTCTCGGACAGGTCGCAGTCGGTGTTAGTGGGGGGACAGAGATCGTCCCCTAGGCCCCTAACATATGGGGTGCCTCAGGGCTCGGTCTTATCCCCCCTACTATTCAACATCTACATGAAACCGCTGGGAGAGATCATCCGCAGGCACGGGATCAGATACCATCAATATACGGACGATACTCAACTGTATCTGTCCGCCCCGTGCCAACTCAATGAAGCGGCAGACGTGATGAACCGAGGCCTGGAGGCTGTTATGGACTGGATGCGGGCTAACAAGCTTGTGCTCAACCCAGAAAAGACCGAGTGGCTGCTGTGTTTCCCTCCCAAAGATTCCACTAATATTCCATCTCTCAGGCTGGGGGGTCAAATTCTATACCCCTCAGAGAGGGTTCGCAACTTGGGAGTCCTCCTAGATCCACAGCTATCGTTTGACCACCACCTAACGGCTGTGGCTAGGGGGGCATTCGCCCAGGTTCGCCTGGTGCGCCAGTTGCGACCCTACCTGAATCGGGAGGCACTCACAACAGTCACTCGGGCCCTTGTGACCTCTAGGCTGGAATACTGCAATGTGCTCTACATGGGGCTGCCCTTGAAGAGCATCCGGCGTCTTCAGCTGGTACAGAACGCGGCCGCGCGAGCGATTGTGGGTGCACCGCGGTTCACCCACATAACACCTATCCTCCGCGAGCTGCGCTGGCTACCTGTCGATTTCCGGATGCGCTTCAAGGTGCTATTAGTCACCCATAAAGCCCTGCATGGTAGTGGATCTGGATACTTGAGAGACCGCCTTCTGCCAATTACCTCCCTGCGACCAATTAGATCACACAGATTGGGCCTCCTCCGTATTCCATCGGCCAGCCAGTGTCGGCTGGCAACCACAAGGAGGAGGGCCTACTCAGTAGTAGCCCCGACCCTTTGGAACGAACTCCCCGTGGAGATTCGTACCCTCACCACCGTCCAGGCCTTCCGCACAGCCTTGAAGAACTGGCTAGCCCGTCAGGCCTGGGGACAGAGATAGTTGCCCCTCCCGAATGATGAATGCATGTTGCCTATTGTTTTTATTACATGTGTCTATGTTATTGTTTGCATTTCCCCCTCCCTGATTTTATGTGAGCCGCCCTGAGTCCCCTCAGGGAAAAGGGCGGCCTACAAATGTCAATAAAATCAAATCAAAATCAAAATGTATGTAAAATACGCCAACTATCTGTTGTACTACAATAGCCGGTTGCATATTTTGAACATTAGTCCCTGCAACATAGGCATTTACGATTTATTGCTTGTGATATAGCAGCTTTATAAATCCATATCTTTAATGTTTGTGAAATCACTTTTATCCGTTTTAGCCTTCTGAATATACCAGCAAACATATTAAACGCCTAGTTCAGGGAACCAGTAATACAAGGGTAGCATCCAGCAATACCTGTTTGGCTAGTACACACACAGCACAAACTTGTCTCTCATATTCTGTATCGCAAGTTTGTGCTGAATTTCGAAAACGTTTGATTCATGAGCAAGGGGGGTAGGGGGGGACGAACATCAGGTACAAGTTTCACTTTTACAACGAGCTTTCCGTGCAGTCTTTTAAACTCACATTTTGAATATAAAGCGGATGGGTAGCTGACGGGCGTTAAGAAACTAGCTGTACCTCTCGGCCGTTTCACGGATCTCGAGACCTTTTTTTCCATGTTCTAATCTAGGCGGTTCAAAAGAAAAATAGAAAGAAAAAGACATTGTTACTGTTCAAAGGTCCCCTTCTTGAGAGGAATTTGCTTGTGACCAAAAAGAGTGATGCAAGGGAGGGCGGGGGGGGGAGAGAAAAGCGCCGTAGCTGCAGCCACCCCAGAGAAGGGGTTAATCAAGCTTTCCTGTTCTGTTCTCTAAAGTCTGCCAGAGTCTCAGCCCTTGGGGCCGCTAGCCCTGGATTCTCCAATTGCAGTGGTGGGGGAGGGGGAAGGGCGTCAGCTTAGGCGACCGCTTCGACCAATTAGCAAGCAGCCAACCGCTTAGTCTAGCCCCCCCCTCCTCTCCCCTCCTCCCGACTCTGCAGCAGAACGGCTTCCCGTTCTGTTCTTCTCCGCTCGTTCGCTCGGCCTCCTTTCTCTCCTGCCATCTTCCGTTGCAAAGCATTGCTGGGAACTGCATGTGGGTGACGCAGCAGCATTGTTTGCAGGCAGAGGAAGCTTCCGCCGAAGGGTTCTGGAAGGAGCATGCTCCGGCGAGGCAGCTGCTCGGGCTGACAAGAGTTGTAAAAGTGGCCCCGTTTCACCGAAATCCTCCCCGGGAGAACGAAGGATTGGATGGGAACAAACTTGTACACTTCGGGGGCAAAAGATCGAAAGCGAAGCGGTAACTGGGCAGAATAGAAAACAAAGAGACTAGTAGGAAACTTCCTTGCGAGACTCTCGGCTGCTTCGGTGGAACGGAGCGCGCAAGGTCAGGCAAATCCGGAACTGTGGGGCTGGGTTCAGGATCGAGGAGTGGACTTCTGCTGAATGAGCGGATCCTGGCGTTCCCGCGGAGAGCGTTTGATCGGGGTTTTTACCGGCGGCATTTTCTTTCACGGTGCTTGTCTGCATTGGGGGGAGGGGGAAGTTTGATTGAAGGGGAAATGCAAGGCCGTTTATCTTGGCTTTAGAAGGCAGCAAGACCCTCTAACTCTTACTTCTAAACAAGTTTGCCTGCGATCTGTTGGCTATTCGAAAGTAGAGAGTAGTTCCGCTAATACAGTCTTTTTCTACCCTCTTTTCTCTTCCTGCTCCCGAATGGGCTTTTTCTAAAGGTCCGTGGGAATTGGTGGAACTGGGTGTTGTCCTCCTCGGAGCTTACACGCCTCTGCGGCTACCCCTAAAGTGCCTCTGACTGAAGGAGTTTGCGTGTGTCCCCCTTTTTTCTTTTTGCCCTGAGCAGCATGTGTGTTCATGCCCTCAAATGCCGACCTTTCCTCTTAAATATGTGCCGTAAGGAAGAGGGCGGGGCTTGGAGACTGCACGTTCTGCTGGGCTAGCCGCGACAGTCACTTCCTTCCACCCACGGGTTTTTTTTTCCTTGAAGGGTGGGGAAACAGCTGCAAAGCAGGGTGGATTAAAAATCCGTTAAAAAAATTAAACCCAGTTAAGCTTTGTTAAAACAAGCAGACCTTTTTTTTCTCTTTTGAATGGCCTTTTGATCTATATTGAAGTTTGTCTTTGCTTTTAAAGGGGATTCTATAAAGCATTCTTGTCAACTGCATTGTAACTTCGTAAAATAAACCCAAAATAAAATATCATAAAAAGGTCATAAAAGGCTGCAATTCTGTTATTTAAATTACAAATGTTGGGTAGTGGTTCTTGACCTTTAATTGCTATCTGGGATGTGCACTAGTAAAAATTGTGTTATCAGTGTAGCGATCCAAGTGATACAACTTTATTCTGACATACACATATGATTTTAATCCATGCATGTTGCAAGAATACTTTTAATACATCCTTGAACCAGATAACAACCACCATGCTTATTTATCTGATTGGCAGATTTTGTTGCTGTTTCTGTGTTGTTGCTGAAGTGCCATTTTATTTTAATTTTAAAGCTCTTTACATATATCTGTTTAATTTTCTTTGTGAGGAGCTTCCAAAATTTTTAAACAGATAGAGGATTCTTCCCCTTGACTAGTCAGCCAAGGTTGAAAAGGAACATTTCTTTTTCCTGTCTTCTACTTTATTAGGTGGAAAGTGACTTGGTTTGGTTGGTTAAGAATTATTGGTTTGGGCTAAACCAAAACAGTACTGTATGTACAGTTTCTGTGTCATAGGGAAATAGCTCTGTCTGATTGGTTTCTAGTTTTTGCTTCTGGAAGTTCATCTTACAATTAAACATCACTTAAATTGTTGCTTATTTTTTACATCTGTAAATAAAATGCTATCAAAATTCTTCCTTTGAATAGATTTGTATTTGTCATTGTGTAAAGGTGATAGTCTGCATTATTACAGATTCAGGAGTAGGAGAATTCAGTTTCTTCTTTTGTTGCATATATGTTCATTACTTAGAGCAATCTTATTAATCAGATAGATTAGATATATATGTTTATATTTGGTTTAGATTCTCAGTGTTGGTTTCCTCTAATTCTATTAGTCTCTCATACTAATAGACATTTCACAGCAGAAGCTTCATATGGGAATATGAATTCCTTGCATTGGTAAGTGCCAGCAAGAGCAAGCCCAGCCCATGCAGTGTTCTTTCCATCTTGGCAGCAAGAAACACTGCACTCCCTGCACAAGGCAATGCCAGTAATGTAACCATAGTAACCCCAAGTAAATAAAGCACATCTGAAACGGCAATCAAGAGTGGGTGGATGTGGGGTGGACAGCAGAAGCACCAGAAACAAGGAAGAAAAAAACCATTTAGGAAGAGATGCAAAATCACCTATGATTTAGCCACGTGCTGCTAACACTGAGCAACAGACTGTGACTCAGGTTATTTAGTACTACAGTATATGAGAAAGACAGATGAACATTAAAGCAACATTATTAGGGAAAAATAGCTTTAATACCTGCTGTTGAATGTTAAGACCAAATTGTCTGGTTTAAGGTTAAGTCTAATCACAGTAGTTCAGCACTGATGCATTCCTTTCTGTATGAGTTGGACATTGTAATAGTATGGGAACAA
This sequence comes from Thamnophis elegans, assembly GCF_009769535.1. Classification (NCBI taxonomy): domain Eukaryota; kingdom Metazoa; phylum Chordata; class Lepidosauria; order Squamata; family Natricidae; genus Thamnophis; species Thamnophis elegans. The sequence continues at coordinate 67,063,092 of NC_045541.1, read as the reverse complement.
TAAAAATTGGATTGTAAAAAAAAGTCCATATATCTGCACAATTTTCAGTTTTTTTAACTGAAGATGGTATATGCTTTTGATAGTTGAAGTAGATCATGGATAATACTATGCAAAATCTTCATTAATAAATGGGACTATTTATTTTTATAGAAAGTTACTGTAAGGATGATAATTAAAAGTATATTGAATAATTTTAAATTTCTATATGAAGTTTAAAGATCTATTTTTATTTTCTTTGTTCTGCTATAGCTATTGCTTGAAGAGTATTCAAACAGTGATCCCAAACTGGCACTTACTGGAATCCCTATTGTCCAGTGGCCGAAGAGGGATAAGGTAAATAATGGTTCTCTGTGTTTGTTCTAAAACTGGAAAATTTGTGCTGAAAATACAAATCCACTGTGTAAAATCCAACCTCTTATGTCAATTAAATAAGCAAGAAACAGACTCTTGCTACTGCTTTTATTCCTACAAATGCACAATTGTAGAAATGCATTGCAGAAAGTAAAATTAAGGATAATGTACATAGCAGTATTTTTGAAGTGCTGATTTCTAGGAATTATTGCCCAAACTCAGAATTAGTTAATGATAAAATAATCCTGTTATTTAGACATCTTATCTTTGGGAGCAAACGGCTTTCCCTTTCCACGCATAATTTTTTTCTGTTCCCATGTTTAGAGCTTTTCTGTGATTGAATGTCTATTACCTCCCATAGACCCGTTAGATCACACAGGGTCGGCCTCCTCCGGGTTCCGTCCACCAGCCAATGCCACCTGGCTACCACCCAGGGGAGGGCCTTCTCTGTAGCAGCTCCGGCCCTTTGGAATGAACTCCCCGCGGAGATTCGTACCCTCACCTCTCTCCAGGCCTCCCGGAAAGCTGTCAAAACCTGGCTGTGCCAGCAGGCCTGGGGTTGATGAGTTCCCCTCCCCTCTCGACTTGTATGGCTGTATGATTCTTGTGTATTTTAATTACATGTATTGTGTTTATGTCCCCTTTCCCCCTTTTGAGTTGTTCGCCGCCCTGAGTCCCTCCTGGAGAAGGGCGGCATACAAATAAACTAAATCTTAAATCTATTATTGCATTGTGGTCTTTTGAAAAAAGAATCTTTGGTATTCTATGAATCTCTAGATTTAATACCGTTTTTTCCCCCACTGACAGCTGAAGCTTCAGACTCGGCCAAAGTTAAGATTACCTGCCATCCCTATCACCAAGCCCCATACTATGAAACCAGCTCCACGACCTGCAACTGTGAGACCCACAGTCTCTCCTATTGTATCTGGTGCACGAAGGAGGCGGGTGCGATGTCGTAAATGCAAGGCCTGCCTGCAGGGTGAATGTGGCATGTGTCATTACTGCAAAGATATGAAGAAATTTGGAGGGCCTGGTCGCATGAAACAGTCTTGTATCTTAAGGCAATGTTTGGCGGTAAGTGATGCTACAGGGGAAAAACCAGTTGTCTTTGCAAAAGAAATAAACTTTGATTTGTGCAAATCAAGGGAATGAAGCCTGTGATTCTTTTTGAAAATATCCCTGAATCCAAACCCGAAGCTATGAAGTCCAGATAGAAATTTCTGGTATGATTTCTTGTTTTAACTTTGTAGCCCAGACTGCCTCATTCTGTCACATGCGCACTTTGTGGAGAGGTAGATAAGAACGAAGATTCCCAGGACTTTGACAAGAAACTAATGGAGTGCTGCATCTGCAATGAAATTGTTCATCCTGGCTGTTTGCAGGTGAGAAGCTTTAAATTCCATACAAACAACTTGATTTACTTTGCTATAAATATGACATCAACATGAATCTTGTTGGAAATTATTGCTGAGTTTCTCTCTTCTGCAGATGGATGGGGAAGGGCTACTGAATGAGGAATTGCCAAATTGCTGGGAATGCCCAAAGTGTTACAAGGGAGATGAGCCAGAGAAAGGCCAGGTAAAGAAGTTATTTTTTTAATTGATTGTGCATAGTATGCTGCTCTTGAGTAACGAGACAAACTGTTGTTTGCAGAGGGGCTCAATATTTCATGTAGCTTTTATGACTGGGAAGGTGAGATTGGTGCAGCATCTCAGTTTCTTGATTTATTTATGTGTATTGAGAACAATTTGCAGAAAGTGCATCATAGTTCTAGCAAGTGAGCTTTGGATGTTGTTGTGGAAAACACCTGCATCTATTAATGAGCACAAGGGGGACTGCATTGTTCATAATAAGCAAATTGCTTCACAGTTGTGTCTTATGACCTTCCTGGAATCTAGTAAATTATGATATTTTGCCAGGGGGGATCAGCATCCAGCTATTAAATAGTGAATACATGACAGTGCAAAAGTTGGGCTGTTGGGCCTGCTACCCCAACAAAGATCTTTCTAGTTAAAACTATCCAAGGTGGTAATTCCTTTCTGAGCATTGCAAGAGCTATTTCAAATGGGGGAATATTTGCCCTCTGGGTGGCCCTCCGATACTTCATTCTAGTCCTAAGTACTGTATTTTCAGACTATAAAAAGGAAAAGAATATAAGATGCACCTAGATTTCGAAGAGGAAAAGAAGAGGAAAAATAGTTTTTGCCCTCCCCGTCCTCCAGGAGCATTCTGCAGGCCTCCCAAACCCTCTGTGTGTCTCGTTTTTTGTGGAAAACAGGCCTGTTTTGGCCTCTCGGAACACACACACACACACACCAACGCATCCCTTTTTTGTACTCCCCAGCCCCCAGGAGCATTCTGCAGGCCTCCCAAACTCTTCACACATGCCTTTTTTACCAAAAAGGGGACTGTTTTGGGCATAAATGGGATGCACCGGAGGCGGGTTGTTGGGAGGCCAAAAACACGGCTGTATTCTGTCTATAAAACGCACATACATTTCCACCCACCTTTTTGGGGGGTGCGTCTTATATTCTGGAAAATATGGTAACTCAGATCATAATAAGGAGTCCTTGTATGATCCATTTATTATGACATACTATATGTGAAATATTGTTCAGCAAGGGAAGAACTTGACTCATAATTTGAAAACTTGCTGGAGAATTAAATCTTGACCAAAAAAGTAGCATCTTCCTAATCTGTATGTTAGATTAGCAACTCAAAGAAGCTGTGTTTCATTTCAGTCTGGAAGAGTAACTGGCTTACTATTTTCATCCACTCATCTGCTTCTTCTGGTACATGTATGCGATACACTATTGAAACTTCCTAGTTATATTTTGTACCTTGGCATAGATAGTCTTGAGTATATATTGCTTTAAACTTTGGTTAAATATAGTAAAATACACACATTGTACAATCAGTACAGATAATTTGAGGCCAATTGGAAGAAGAAAATATATTGCATTCAAATGAATTAAAGGGTTTGTGGAAGAAAGATGGTTCTTGTTAAAGTCAGTTAAATTTATAGGACACTCAACTCCCAGCAACTTTGGGTGGTTAACAAATTGTTAAAAACATTTAAAAAGCAACAAAACAAAAAGCATAGAAAAGGAAACAGAAAAGAAAGATAACAGAAAAATTCAGATGGGAAAAAGGAAGCAAAGGAACACCAACCATCTCTCCAAAGATCTGGGCAATGTGCCATATGTTGAGGGCCCTTTGAAATATCAACAGAGTGAGGGCTGTTTGAATCTTGGAAGGGGAAACCACATCCCAGATAACAGGTACTGCTACAGAAAAGGTGCAATTCTGGGATCTACCATTCCTGCCAGATTGAACCAGCCAGGCAGATGGAAGACAGATAGTCTCTCAAATAAATCCTTCAAAAATTAGTAACAGGGAAGTTAGAACTCCATATAGAACAGATATTGGAATATACTTTCCTTAAAAACCTGAAGAATTTATCATGATCAAACCAATTGCACCCTTTCCTAGTCCTGTAGGCTTTGCTCACAGTCACTCATGCTTTGGTCACTTCCCATCTAGATTACCAGAATGCTTCAACTGGTCCAGAATGTGGCAGTGCGGATAGTAATGGGGGTTCATAACAAGGGTGGGTTCCTGCCAGTTCTAACCTCGTCTATAGAAGAGGTTCCACAAATCTACAGTCCGTTTAGAACCAGTTCCAGCTCCCTTCCCCCCGCCCGTCCGCACATCATCAAGATGAAGAGCGAGAGGAGGAATTCTGGGAGTTGAAGTCTGCAAGTCTTAAAGCTGTCACGTTTGAACACCCCTGGAGTTTTTTTTCTAAAAGGTTAGGGGTGCAAGGGTCTTGTAACTTGACAGCTTTAAGATTTGTGTGCTTCAAATGCCAGAATTTCTGAGCCAACATTTTGGTTGCTAAGCAAGAGCGTTGTTAAGTGAGTTTCACCACTTTTTACAACTTGGCCATGTCCACCCAGTCACATGGCTGGCAAGCCACTCCCACCCGGTCACATGGCCAGCAAGCCACTCCCACAAAGCAGGCCACACCTACAGAAGAGATTCTAAAAAAATTTGAAACCCACCACTGGTTCATAGGTTTGCCAACATAACACTTCTATTGTGCAAGCTGCACTGACTTCCAGTTTATTTGCAAGTGAAAATAAAGATACTGGTCATCATCTTTTAAGTCCCATATGGCATAAAGCCAAGTTACCTGTGGAGATCCCTTTTCCCTAAGGATATTTACCAGTCCGACTAGGTCGGATAGGTCAGGAAGCTCCCCTAAATAGTATTTAATGGGAGTTAAGAAGCATATCTTTCCCATGGCAGCCCTTACTCTATAGGCATCTTGTCCCCTGAAGTTTGAGAAGCTTCCATCTTTTTAGCCTTCTGTAAGGCTTTAAAGACCTAGCTTTTCCCCCGTGTAGGGAGAGGTTTAGATAATGGCACATTAACGGGGATTGGCGCCAGATTTTTCTTGTGATGTTTTATGTATTGACCCGTTATTTTTTTATAGTTTTTTAAATGGTTTTATATGACTTAATTTTTGATCGGAAGCCACCCAGAGTTGGCTGAAAGATGGCAGCTATAGAAGTGTTTTAAATAAATGATGACTGCAATAATATAGATCTCAATGTGTTTCTCTGAGCTTCTCCCTGAATAAGGTGTAATTCTACCATAGAACTAAATGTCAAAATTTAATATGAAACAGAAATAACATAATTTGCATTACATCTATAGATCCTGATGCCTAATCAATAGTCCAGGTTGGAAGTCCAATTTGTTTCCATTTTATTTCACAAAAGAAAATTACATAAGCTAGAAAGACATACTTTGTGAAGAAGAGCAATTTTAATAATGCATTAAACACATATGTCAGAGGTCAAAGCAGTAAAGGAGCAACTTGAATCACTTTCATGAACACCAGTTATAAAAGGAGAAGAAAGGAAACAATTTTGTGCTTTGCACTCTAACGTCTTGTCTGGGAATAGCAGGAAGGGAAGGGAGGAAAAACCCAGACAAAAAGGCCGGGGTGTGGGGGGAGTTATGAGGAGGGAAATTAAAAAGTACTGCAGTAGAAAGCTGTGGAGATAAGGAGAAACAATGGGAAAAAATTAAGGAAACGAAAGAAAGTACAAAGTCTGCTAAGGAAAAGGGGATAAAAATAATGTTCTCAATAAAAAATACAGACACTTCTGTACTTACAATCAAGCATTCTGAAAAATCTAAAAAAAACCTATACCAGCTATATTTGCATAATTGGTAAATTAGCAGTTTGTTCCTGCTAAGAAACTGGCAACTCTTTCCACTGAAGCAGTACCAGCCCCTTAAGTGCTGTTGTGTGCCCTTTTTCCTTTGTGCTTCCTTTTCTTCGTGTTCCATCCACATAATTTTATCTCTGCTTCCTTTCTGTGCCACACAGGAAGTGAAGAGTGATGACACAGCATGTCTTTTCTCCTTTTGCTCTCGATATCTCACATGATCCTGCTATCCTTGCACTTTCCCTAAGGGAAAAGACATGTTTTATGTTTTTTTTTTTAATTTGAAAGTATCAAAGTGCAAAGAGGACTTCTCAATCTCTGCTGAGACGTTAGTACACTAAATGTCACACTGGGACCGCCAACCATTGACCTCTTAATGTAGTAACTCAGTGTATATTTCCCATTCTCATTTATTTTTCTAGTTGAAAAAATGTAGGCGTCTGCTTGGCAACCATAGAAAGAAAAAGAGAGGGATTTTGAGTATCACATTTATACCTGATCTAGGGTATTCATTCCAAGGCCAAAACTCCTGCTATTTGATATTTAAATGGTAACTTAATATTGTTCACTTTTTAGAAACGGAAAATGGATGATGGTGACGACGACACAGTTCAAGCCAAAGTCCTGCGTCCCTTGCGTAGCTGTGAAGAACCTCTGACTCCACCACCCCACTCCCCTACCCCAATGCTGCAGCTGATCCATGATCCTGTATCACCTCGAAGCATAGTGACGCGGTCCTCTCCAGGGGCAGGTCCTAGTGACCATCATGGTGCCAGTCGGGATGAACGCTTTAAGAGACGACAGCTGCTTCGACTACAGGGCACAGAACGCACAGTTGTGCGGGAAAAGGAAAACAACCCTAGTGGCAAAAAAGAGCTTTCAGAGGTAGAAAAAGCCAAGCTTCATGGTTCATATCTCACAGTCACATTGCAAAGACCTACCAAAGACGTGCATGGCACTTCCATTGTACCCAAATTGCAGGCAATCACTGCCTCCACTAATCTGAGACACTCCCCCCGTGTGGTCATGCGCCAAAGTTCAGCCAGGACACCCCAGCGGGGTGGAGATGAAGAAGTAGTAGAGGAGGAAGAGGAAGATGAAAGCGCAGATGAAGAAGATGACAATGCTGAGGAAAATGGGGCAACCAGGCTAAATGGACAGGGGGGCAGGGCATCAGATGGTGAGGAAATCTGGATGCAAAAGGAAGTATGGATGTCTGTCTTCCGATACCTTACTCGCAAGGAGCTTTGTGAATGTATGCGTGTATGCAAAACCTGGTACAAATGGTAAGTGTATAGAAATTACCGCCAGAGCAGTTTTTACAGCTCATTTCTGTAATGCCTTTATTTTTCACAGTGTCTTACACAATCCTTACATACCGCCCAAAAAAATTAGATCAGGTTGTATTTGCTGGGCCTCAATGATAGATTTATGAATAAGCAGAAATGGAGATACAAAAAAAATAAATATATTTATGCAACAATATTTGTCTATACACAGTGTCTAGCGTATAGATATTGGCTTCATGCTCAAGTGACAATTTGGGGGAAAGAATAAATGTACAGATTATAAGCAAGTGTTTTGCTAGTAATAGCTAAAAATGGAATTGTTCATTGGAAGGATATATTCTGGACTTATGTGGTGTAATATTTTACACACCACAATCTGGGCATGTAAGTATGTTACAATATTCTAAAGAGAATATGCCATCTGGTACATTTTAAACTCCCTGTATTCTGAGTTTTACATTCAAGCATTTATATATCAAAGTAAAGATCTATCAGTAAGTTATATATAAAGCACTTTGCTTTGATTGTTCATATCTTCTTTCAGTGCAAAAGGCTAACTGAGCTTTTCATTGTACAGCACTTAATATTGGAATATGTAGATATTCACTGAGAATATGTTTGAGTTCATATTACAAATCTCTGCAACTGAAATATTCAATCTGTGTGTATTGTTACGCAATTCTTTGGTCTCTGCATAAGTTTCAGATCTGCCTCTTCAGTCTCTCTGTTATGGAAAAAAATCCTACCTCGGCCTGCCATAGGAACTGGTTTATATATTTAGGTTGAAGTCAAATAGCAAGCATGAACCATCATTTAGATTTTTTCTCGTTCTCTGTGCTTTGAATGAGATATTTTCATTTGTAGTGAATATCTATCTATAGGAATTAGGAGGGAGTAAATGTGTCCATGTTTATCCAGAAAAAATGTTGTAATCACTGCAAAGCTTCATAGATCCAAATGCACTGTTTGAAAGATTATTGTACAGCAGTGATGTAAGTACTGTAAAAAGCCATGTCCAAACTTACCTTTGTAAATAGAAAATGTTAACTTTCATATAAAAAAGCATAAAGATATATGTGGTGAAGAATTGGAAGGTAACTATGGCCAAGACAGAAAAAATAAGCTACTTATATCCATATGATATTTCAAGCTATATCTTTCCTATCTAGACTTTGTTTCAGAGTATATACTGATCCACTACACTATAATAACCTTAGTCTTGCCCCAAAAGATAGCTGTGAGAGACTTGTCAGGAACTGTTTAAGTATATATAAGTGATGTAGGAAAGTATGTTCTCTATCTAAATCTATATATTTGATAGGTGCGGTGATAGGAGATTGTGGACGAAGATTGACTTAAGCAGGTATAAGTCCATCACACCCATGGCTCTTGGTGGTATAATCAGGAGGCAACCAGTCAGCCTTGACCTCAGCTGGACCAATATTTCTAGAAAACAGCTTACCTGGCTCATCAACAGATTACCAGGTATATACCTTTTTCAGGTTGGATGCATCTTTCTGTCATAGCCTCACATTAAAGGTTTCCCATTGAACAGATTAATCTCCTGTGATAGTTGATCACTAAAGTTGTTTGTGAATACAGTTTAGTATTCTGAATATCATAATATGGCATTCCTTTGCTTTCCCAAATATAACCATAGATTATATTTGTTATTTGGCCTAACTCTTTAACAAGCTATGAGACAGATGTTAATAGGTTATCAAAGAAGCATTGTTCTCATAATATGGATATTGTTCTTATACTGTGGACCTCAGCAATCGTCAACTATTGCCTCACCATTATAATATGGAATGAAAGTTCAAAGTAGAAGTCCAGTAGCTAGAAAATATATAGAGAAAATTATTGAAATTTTTTTCACATCTATCTGTCGTTCAACAGGCCTCAAAGACCTCATCTTGGCAGGCTGCTCCTGGTCAGCAGTATCTGCTCTCAGTACCTCTACCTGCCCCCTTCTCAGGACCCTCGATCTTCGGTGGGCAGTAGGAATCAAGGATCCTCAGATTCGGGACTTGCTGACACCTCCATCAGATAAACCCAGTATGTTTGTTTTCCATTTGCATAAAGCAAGAATTTCTGGAGAGCTTGTGGGTGGCAGACAGATTGATAATGAGTAGGAGAATTAAAAGGGAAAGTTTGGGTCTGAAATATACAATAGTTGTTTTTTGTGCCCTTTCAATGTTATTGTGTATCGTACAATAGGTCAAGACAATCGCAGCAAACTCCGTAACATGATAGACTTCCGATTGGCCGGGCTGGATATTACTGATGCCACACTCCGGCTCATCATTCGCCACATGCCTGCGCTCTCACGACTTGATCTTAGTCACTGCAATCACCTTACAGACCAGTCAGCCAACCTGTTAACAGCTGTGGGATCTTCCACACGAAACTCACTCACTGAAATTAATATGGCAGGTATGTGCACTTGCATTTTTAGGAAAAAAAATACATCTCTGCATTCTACCCTGGCAAGAATCACTGACCTGCATGACCTCTGGCTTATTGCCCTGTGGTTGCAGAAGAGGGCAGTTTTAAGTAGATAGTGACCCCTTTTACTCCCAAGTCACAAGATATGATATCTTTCAGAACCCAAAGTCCCATGAAAGTTTGAGATGCTTATCTTCCATATTTCATAGGCTTTTCCTCCAGTCTTTATTAAATGTGGATAGAACAAATCTCTCACCAGATGTAACAAAAATTACCCTGCACTCGGATAGTATTCCAATATAAATATTTTTTAAGAAATGCATTTGAAGTAGCATGTTAAAATTAAATCCTATATATAGTACAAACATTTTATTGATTGTTGCACATCCACATTCAATAAAAATTGACATATACCCCAGAAGGAAAATAATGCTTCACAAAATGATCAGAGTTCAATAGTACTTGTCTTATTCCATAACAGCTTGTCTAATTGCTAATTGTGTCAGCTTGAAGAACTGTTCTGTTACATGCTTAACTGATCAGGAGATCAGACTGTATAAAAGATTAAGAACCACTAATGGAGAATTAGCCTTTAAATGTGTGCTTCAGTATTCTTGGGCATTTATATCTCTTCTTCTCTGTAATATTTTTACACATTGAAGAAGTGAGTATGAGAGCCAGCTTGGTGTTGTGGTGAAGGTGCTGACCTAGAAACCAGGAGACTGTGAATTCTAGTCCCAAAATAGGCATGAAAGCCAGCTGGGTGACTTTGAGCCACTCTCTTAACTCACCTCACCGGGTTGTTCTGGAGAAAATAGATGGTGTAAAAGGAGTATTATATGTGTTTGTACCTTAAGTTACTTATAAAGTAATAAAGGCAGGATAAAAGCTAATAAAGAAATTAATGTTATGTGTATCATATTGCCTTACTTTCCATAGGTTGCAATAAGCTCACAGACCAGTCCCTGCTGTACCTGCGACGCATCTCTAATGTCACTCTGATAGATCTGCGTGGCTGCAAACAAATCACCCGCAAAGCCTGCGAGCACTTCATTTCAGACCTGTCAATCAACAGCCTCTATTGCCTGTCAGATGAAAAGCTGATCCAAAAAATCAGCTAGAAATTTGCCACAGAAAGACTGAAGAGAAGAAGGAAAGATCCCAGACAGCCCCTCTTGGAGAGCAGATCCTCCCTCAATTTACCCCATCTCTACAGTCAGGAGAGATGCCATCCTGATTGTGATTGTAATGACCCTCCTCTACTTGGGACTTCTGTAAACCAGAAAATCCCACCAGGCAGTTGAGTAAGTGGCAGCAAGAAGAGATGGACAATTGCTCTTGTTGGGGTACTTGCTCATCAGCTACATGCTCTTAACTTTTTGTAGTCGCTTTTTCAGGGGGAACATGACCTTTTCTCTCCACCTTTTTCCCTTCTCATAAATCCTGTGAAAACAGATTATACTTCCTCATCAGATTATGGGAAACGTGACCTGGATGGTATAAAACAGGTGCATTTCTGCTCCCTGTTTCTTTACTGTCTTGGTATGCAATTTGTTACTAAGTCTTCAGATTTACTAAGACTTGAGAGTAACTGCTCTTGCCCACTATGTTCTGCTAAGCTTCCTTTTTTCACTCACCAGCAGCTGAATGGGCAGCTACTGCTTTGTGCCGATTACTCAGAGCTCCAGTGTCGGCAGTAGTGATGCCTGCTTTGTGGTGAGGGTCTCTCCATGTGCCCTCGGTTCAGCTTGCAAGCATCGTCCAACGTAAGGCTAGTGAGGGGATGGCAGAACTTTCAGAATAAGGGAGCCATGTTCTTATCCTAGATTATCCCAGAAAAGGGAGAGGGTGTCAGACAAGCATGTTCTACCTTTCCTGCTATGAAAAGATGGCAGTATTTGTGTAGAGAAAAAGCTGCAGTATAGATTGAAGGCTTCAGGGGCATCTTTTGGGATTTCTAACACCAGCAGAAATGGTCTCCATTGTTCCATATGTCTGCTGAAATTAGCATCCTTAGAGATGCTGGCTAGAACAAATGCCTACATCCTGGGGTTGCATAGCTGTTGGCTCTTGAGCTGGGAGACGGGTTAATGCTCCATTAGCTGCCTCTCTTCCTTTGCAATGAATGGCCGGTCCAAAGAACTTCTCTCTTGGGCAGCAGAGAGCTTTTTGCACTTTAGAAAGAAAGGTAATATTTTGGATCCCTATTTTATTTTCCCCTGCTTGAGTGACTGGACACTCCTTCCAGCTGTCTGAGTTTGTCAGGGTTTGAATGCACACTTTGCACTCTGCTCTCTTCCCCATAGTGATAGCACAAATTGGACTGCCCTTCCCCCTTGCCTCCCCCTCTGATCTTCAAATGGCAAAAAAAGCAGCTCTCCAGTGTCTGTGCAGCAAGGGAAAGGAGGAGAGTGGTTGCAGAATTGGAGGAAGACCCAATGCACCCTTGCTGCTGCTTCTGAAGCAATAAGGGAGGGGGAGGAATCCACCCATAACTCTCCAAATCGCCCAGCCTAATTGCATTGAATGCTGTGGCAACTGAGCCTCGGGGAAGACTTGACTTCCCCTGCACTATTGGGGATGGGGTGAAGGAAATACATTTAGATCTACTGAAATCCAATGGTCCCCCCCCCCTCACTTCCATATGAGGAGCAGGCTTCTTTGCCAAGAGGACAATGCTAGTGTGATGAGTTCCAGAGTGCCTCAATATACAGGAGCTTTGCTGCAAATTGAATTTTTCTGCAAAAATGCCCACTGATCTCCTAGAAGTGGAAACTTTCTGCCTTGTTGTATTGGCTCCTGTGGAAAAAAATTGTAGAACCAATCTTTTTGTGCTTTTTTTTGTTTGTTTGTTTCCAAGAGGAAGGTGAGAATAGCCATAAATAGGAGATTCAAGTGCATCTGCCCAGATAACTCCCACATTGAGTTTTCTACACTCTGGGTATTTTGTGTTTTTGTTTTCTCAAAAGTGGGAGCACCTTCATAACTCTCCATGTGCATTGATCAGCCTGAGAAGTGCTGAACTGCAGCAAGTTGGCATGACAGGAGCATTGGTCTGGGAGGAATCTCGTCCTGCGGCAAGAGGGATGAAAAAGCATCAGCAGACTGATTGGGGAGGGTATTGTGAGTTTAGGCTTTATTATCCTACAACCTTCTCAGAAATGTCCCTCAAATGACTGTGGCTTAAAAGACTTAAAGTAATTGTGAAACTTCATTGCCTAAACTGATCATCACTTCAGAGGGCAAGTGGTGACACAAAGGAAAGAAAAATTATATATAAAATCACTTGGTGATTTAAAAAAGAAACAAAAGAAGACAAAACATGCTCCCTAAATAAAACTCCCTAAGAAAGTCACTATTGTCTAAAAGGGTTTGGTTGTTATTTTGTGTTTTTCTTTTCTTTGGTTTGTTTGTTTGAAGAAATTGTAAATATATATTTTTTGTTGCTAACTTAGAGTCAATCTCCAATGTTGTGCTTCAAAATTAAATGTAAGCATTAAGGGTAAAAGAAACCAAGTCTTGCGCTCTCGCGGTTGACATGTTTAGGGTTGGGGAATATTTGGGGTTAAAAGGGAGGGAACCTAGTTGGGATTTTTCATTTTCTAATCATTTGCCAATAACAGTTTTAGAGATTCTTTCCTCAAACATATTACCACAGATCTGAGGCACAAATGAAAGGGGGAAGAAAAGATACCAGCCTCTGAAGGGAGACTTTGTTTCAATGGGGTGGATTTTGGAATAAACATTTCAAGAAAAAAAATATGTGGGGTCTGCATATTGATTACCCTTGATTTGAGCAGCATTGTAACAGCATGAATGAGAAAACTCAGTTATCTAATCCACTATGCATTTTTCCTTCCCACATTTACTCTCTTATGAATTCTGCACTATTAAAATGATATATGCTAGCAATATTTTAGTCAGAAAAATTTTAATATATCAGTAGCAGGCATTTGCTCTTATCTGCATAACTTTGAAAATCTTAGTAATCTTACAATGCGTTCAAAATTAGCAGTTCTATCAAAGGGCAGTAAGTTACATACACAAAGCACTGAAACCATTTTTACAACCGTTTATTTTGTCTGGCCAATTCCAGCTTCCAAAATTGAAGAAAATGCTATTTTGATAGTTTAAAGTATATTCAAGGTTATCCAAATTTGGGAACTGTAGGCTCAGTATTCTAGGCCAATACCTGTGATTTTGTTTTTTTTGCAGTACATTGATGACAGTTGAACATATATGAAGCACACTTCTTGGAATAAATATTCTGCATGAGCTAGAGGAGTTTATTCTGAAATGTTATAAAAGCAGTGGAATATGGCCATATACTAAAATTTTCTATCCATATTTAGTACCTTTTGACATTTAAGATTATAAATAATGTTTAGAGTCTTTATTTTCTTCTTGCTTTTTAATCTCTCTGAATTCTTGAGATTCTATATGAAGTACAATCTGTTTATTTTATACAAAAGAGTAAACATAATATATTGTATAAGTAATACTGGGATCTTATGTCTTCTGGATACAAGGTGCTAATTAATAGGAATTGAATTTATAAATATTTAACATGTATTCTGATGGGATGTAACACCTGCATGTAGTCAACACATTCAGATTATTCATGCTGATTTGTTTTAATTTATGGTGGTTATTCTTATTAACCTATATCTATCTGATCTTTTGTGCATCAAAAGCTACAACATGCTAGTACAAAAATAGCATATTAGTTTTCTTCAAAACCTACTACAAAACCAGAATTAAGCGAACAGCTATGATTTGGTATTTAAATTTACTTTAAAGCTATCCTGGGAATATAATCAGTGCAGTAAGCAAAAATAAAGAATAAAACAGCAAATCTCTGAATAAAATCTGGGGAAGAATGTTGGTGAATGTTGCTGCCAGCAAGTACAAACCTTAACAGATTAAGGGAATGAAACCTGATGGTTGAAATTATCTCTGACAGGTCTCTCATTGATTATTAAATATAAACGGATCTATGTGGCTTTAAAATGACAGAAAAGAGTCACACAGAAAACTCTTGGAATGTTTGTAGACGGCTTCTGATTAGACACAAAACTTGGGAATAGTTTCAGGAAATGCCATATAAATAAGCCAAGAGCAAGGAAAACCAGTTTGGTGCAGTGGTTAAGGGATCAGTCTAGAAATTAGGAGATTTGAGTTTGTAATCCAATGTTAGACATGAAGCCAGCTGGGTAATCTTGGGCCAGTCCCTTTCAACCCTAGGAAGAAGGCAATGGTGAGATCATTTTTGAAACACCTTGCCAAGAAAACTGCACAGACTTGTTAGGCAGTCGCCTGGAGTCAGCAACAAATAAACAAAAATAAGAACAATAGGATATGGTCTTATGATCCAGAAAAGCATTTTATTTAGTAAACTTCAAAACCAATGAGTTTTTAGAACAATACAAAGGACAAAGTAAGTGCTTTCCACAAATATGTAAAGTCATATTGAAATAAGGGGTGCCCTGGGTATAAAATCAGAACCTGAAGTTTTCTTCAGCTGGGAAATCATCAATTATGGACTATTTCCGTGATGATGGCACGTATGCCGGAAGTGGCATGCAGAGCCATCTCTCGGGGCACATGATTAGTCACTCATTGTTATTTTGGGTTCCGGTGCACCGGCCAGTTGGTCTTCACATGTGCGGGAGGGATGGAAACCAAAAGATCAGCGGCCCAGTGCGCACCGGGAAGATCTTCTAGTTTCCGGTGTGTGCATGTGCATCAGTTAGCTGGTCTTCTCCATGCGCATGCACGCCAGAAACCGGAGGACGAGGTGGTTGATACGTGTGCTGGAAACCAGAAGATCATCTTCCCAGTGGGCTCGTGCACACTTCTGGCACACACACTTCCGTTTCAGCACACAGTGCCGAAAAGGTTTGCCAACACTGGACTATGTGGTCTAGTAACTAACCTATCAAAGGCAGTATATATGTGGGTACATACTCTGCATCTTTTGCAGGTTTAAAATTCCTGCCGTTTTCTCCCGTATGTAATATTTAGGTGGTTGGCTAATTGAGTTCCGCATTTCTGTTCTTTAAAAAGTTATTGGTATATTTTCTGTGTATATGAGTGTCTTCCTATTAAGCCACTGCCATCTTTTTATCCTAATTAATATTTCTATTGCTCTCTCCCCCCATTTTTTCCTCTCTATCCTCCAAAAATGTATCCATTCTACCATAACTTCAGTTTCCTCTCTAAGCAACAGTTACAAATTATTTCCCATCTCTGGCAATTCCTTAAATATCACTCCAGAATCCAGTTGTCTAAATTCAGAACTTTTTATTCTCATTCAGAGCTGAGATATTTGAGGGCAGTGCCTTTTTTATATATTACAATATCAAGCATGAATGACTGTCCTAGGTTGGACAATGTACTAGGTGATATTATGCTTTGTTTGGTTTGAGCTATGCATGTTACATGATTTGCAAGCCATGGTTTATGGGTTAGTACACTCCAGCCATTAAAACTAGCATACTGCAAATTGCACTAGGTTTTATAAACAGTTATACTTTTGGGGAAGGGTTTGGGTCTCACCTCAATAGAGGCCAAAAAAACTAAAAATGGCTGAGGACAAGTACTTAAGTGTAAAATCTAATGTCTACAGGTCTGTAAGTAAGCTCCACTGAATTAAATGAGAACTGAACCTAAAAGGATACACACCAGGTTGCATGGGAAGTCTGAAAAACTTGGCTGAACAACATGAGAAACTGCAGTTTATGACATCCAACAAGTAGCCTGCAAAACTAACAATGGGTTTTTAAGGCTTGCATGTGCTTTTTGGTGTGCTCTAAAAAGGAAAGAGTGAGCTAATTTTAAGAAATTTCCTGTGAAAAAGTTACTCTCCAGAAAGAATACTTTAAAAGCACACTATCTGTAGTTCACAAGATTTCTCAGTCAGTAGTATGCAGACATCAGATGGGACAGATAAAGAATTAGCACTTTAAACTTGAAGCACTTTACATTTTACCTCAGATGATAGCAACATGGAATGCCTGTGTATGTCTATATATCTAAATAGAGATACAGAGATTTAGAGATTCATTCGTCCATTCATCCCTCCATCCTTGGGAAAAATGCCTGTTTGTTTATAGTGGGACCCAAGTTATTTGATAGAATGAATGATGGGAAGATAGGAAAGGTTGAGAACTACTGCTTTAGGAGATTATACACTTAACTTATTTCTCAAGCTCACAGGCAGAAGATTCTATTTTTATCATATTCTCTTTTAGCCAGGGTGGGTTTTTCCAGTATCTGATGTTGCTGTATGGAGATCCAGTCTGGTTCATTGGTTATACATGCTTAACCATGCTAAATAAAACTATACATCTATTCAATGTTTGTTTTTTAAAAATAGCCATGTTATTGATAAAAACCTAAAGTCTTTAAAATGTTAAGCTTTTGTAAGTAAACATTTTTCAGGTTCAAATTTACCATACTAAATGTTTAATCTCTACAGTGCCGCTCTTTAAAAAGTCCAAGCCCTTTTAACATTCAAAGGAGAAGCAATTTTATTTTTATTTATTGGGGGATATTTCACATTTATTACTTTTTATAAATTATTGAAGAAAAACTAGCAGAAGCATTCCCTGCCAACATTTCTTCATCAAATTAAAACAAGAAGATAGCCATGGGGAGTCCATTTCCTGATTAGAAGTTAATATTGAAAGCACAAATCTTTGAACTCTACCCATGCTTCCTTGTACAGAACAGAATTTCTAGACTTTCCTGCATTGAGAGAATCTCTCAGGTTGGAGCTTCTCAGAAAATTTTTAAGATGAATGGTAGATAGCAAGGGTAGGAGATCAAGAAAATGCCAGTAAATCCCCCTTCCCATGTAACTGGTAGATTATTTAGCACTTGAATCATTAAAAATTGGATGCATACATCCAATTTTAAGGATAGGCGTTTGAGAACAAGTTCTCTAGTAGGTTTAAATAACCAAATGAATTAAAATCTTTTAGATAACCAGGTCCTGGTTAAGTATGAGCCATAATGGCACGGTGGTTAGAGTGCAGTACTGCAGGCTACTTCCGCTAACTGCTGGCTGCTTGCAATTTGGCAATTCGAGTCTCACCAGGCTCAAGGTTGACTCAGCCTGCCCTCCTTCCAACGTGGGTAAAATGACCCAAATTGTTGGGGGCAATATGCTGACTCTGTAAAACCGCTTAGAGAGGGCTGTAAAGCACTGTAAAGTGGTATATAAGTCTAGTTAGGTTTGACAACTGACTGGTAGCTAGAACACTAAGATGATTGAGTACATCTTACCACTCCAAGAAGTCAATTTAAAGCAATCTCATTTGTGTGTTCAAATTTTCTGACTCCCACCAGTACTGAATATTTGCATTTCATTTCATTTGCATTTTACAGTAGAACTAGCTTGGAGGTATCTAGAGCATGGATAATTGTTACCACATCCAAGTACAAGCACTCCAAGTAACCATCACTGTCACTATTATAAGTGTGGGAGGGGGGACTTGGGTCCTTTTACTTTTTAATTGGGTGTGATTGCTGTGCCATGCCATTTTGTGACTCTTGGTTGATTTTTCAAGTCATACTGATGCCTTGTTTAAAACTAAAATGGTTATTAAAATGCTACAAAATGATAATTACAAGCCAGCACTTGTAAATATTGCTTACGGCTCCTGCTGCTACCTGATCAGGATGTGCACACAAACTGCTGATCCTTCAAGAGGAATGCAATTCATCTAGAACTAACTGCATATTATCGTCCAAAGGGGCTAGTTTTACCGAATCTCCTTTTTTCCAGACTTAAATATATGCTCTTCTTGTCAATAAAAAAGCCACTGACTAAGTGCTTATTTAGTTAATGATTCTGTTCTCAAAGCTGTTAGTACCTTGGGAATCCACAAGCAAGTCTTGAAGGCAATAAGCTTTTTCTCTTAGCAACCAGTACTGAGTGACATTCCACCTCCAATACTGATGGTTATAGATAATTACAGCTATTAGTCATTGATAGTTATATCTTCCATTAATGTGTCTACTCCACTCTTTAATCCTGTGCTGATAACATAGTATATTGTGATGGCAATTTTTACTGTGTATTACAGTGCAGTGTAAAGCTATCCTACTGGTCTTGAATCTTGACTCATTCAGATGCATTAAGTGGCCCATACTTCTAATTATAATTATTATGGTTGGTCACACAGCAAGATGTTGATTTTGGCATTTTTATTCACCTATCAGGTCTTTCCCAAGGACCTGGGAGAAAGAATGAGTGTGTTAACTCAAGGGGACAAACACCTAATAATACTCCTGCCTCTTGTTTTCCCCACAACCACCCTATGAGATGGGCTGGGCTGAGAGTGACTGGCCCAAAGAGACTAGAACAATTTCCTGATTTCTAGGCCAGCACCTTCACCACCACACCAAACTAACCACAACTGAGCTTATTTATCCTTTGAGGGAGAGAGTTTTGATCAGTATTCTGAGTGTTTTACCCAGAATTGTGTAAAAGCAAACAGGAAAATGATAAAGTACATTTATTTTGTAGCCACTTGGTAATTATTTCAACATAGATTTGGCTTAAAAAAGATATAAACACAAAGCCAACACATTCATAAACCTACCCACAGCAGTCCTGTGATTCCTATCTTAGTGAATCACCAGCTATTTGGGCCCCATCAGGGAAGATCATGATGTTTGGATTTTCTAAAAATGCGTATTCCCCAAGCATAGAGATTTTTTTCAAGTTCTTTCTCCAGTTTTATCCATCCTAAATACTTGGAAGTCAGTTGCCTGACATACCTGCTCAGAACCTAAGCAATTCGGAAGCTCATTAATATTTAGATAGTAAATCTCTAGGGGATACTAGGGGTGTAGATTAGCCTGAGTAAACATGGAAGCATGGCTGTACTGCTAGCAAGAAAACTGCATATAGTCCTCAAATTACACCATTCATTTAGCAACCAAAATTACAGTGGCATTGGAAAAAATGACTCAGACACATTTAACAACAATCACAGCATTGGCACAGTCATGGGCTCAAAATTCAGGCCCTTGGCAACTGGCATGTATTTATGATGGTTGCCTCGGTGGCGCGGTGGTTAGAGTGCAGTATTGCAAGCTACTCCTGTTGACTGTTGGCTGCCTGCAATTTGGCAGTTCAAATCCCACCAGACTCAAGGTTGACTCAGCCTCCCATCCTTCCGAGGTGGGTAAAATGAAAAGGCAGGCTGTTGGGAGCAATATGTTGACTCTGTAAACCCCTTAGAGAGGTCTGTAAAGCATTGTAAAGTGGTATATAAGTCTTAAGTGCTATGGCAGCATCCCAGGGTCATGTGATTGCCATTTGCAACCTTACTTGCCGATTTTTAATAACCAAAGTCAATGGAGGAAAGCGAATTTACTTGACTGTGTGATTCACTTAACAACTAGGGGGAAAAAGTTACAAAATCAGCACATCTCACTTAACCGCCTCATTTTGCAACAAAAACTATGTTTTACTAACATAGTTTTTGTTGCAAAATGAGGCGGTTAAGTAGTAAGTAAGTCAAAGACTACTGCACAATTTTTTAAATGGATAAATACATCCTTCAGCCCAGCTTTATATAATCCTGCCTAAACTCAGAATTACAGAACTTAAATCAGGCTTTTGCCATACACAAGGGGAGTTGATGCAATCATGCAAGTGAGTATTTTTGGGGAGGAGATGGGATGAAGCTGGACATTTAGGTAGAAAAATATGTTTATTAGGAAAAAGAGCATACAATCAATAACTATTTACTATCTGCTTGAATAAGATGCTGATTTTCAAGATATATAATGAATGATGTTGAGTAGACCTCTGCTTGAGTTTCTAATATCATTTTAGAAAAACTAAAAATAAACGCCTAGGGTGATATTCCCACTTTGTCCAATCAAGTAAATTACTTCATTTTTGACATCATGGGGCTAACCAATGCGTTAAAAAATTACATAACAGCTGAATACATCTTCTTAATGACTTTTTGTACTTTAGTGTTTCCCAACAATGGTCATTTATAGATGTATAGAGTTCCACTTCCAGAATTTTAAGCAATGGCCATCTGAAAATGTTGGGAAACACTGTTGCAAATCCATGAGAAAAGCACCAGCTACTGTGCACCAGTTGTGCCATTACATTAAGCATGGGATCCATTTACCAGACATTTCAGGTGGATTGTTATGTCTTACCAAAAGTGGATTGCTTTCCAAACTTAATGCTCTCCATACATATTGAAACTGCAAATCTTAAAATTTCAAACTAGCAGGGCTGGGAATTCTGGGCCCCAGTCAAAAGACAACTGGGGGCATCAGGTTGAGGGTGTATTTACAGGTTGTGCTGTAAAGATAATATACATTTGAGAATTACTTATGTCCCAACATAATCTTATCAAAAATGTTGGTCCTATTTACAATAACAGTAGTAAAATAAAACATTTTCTCTTAAGTACATTTTAAAGTTTATAAAGGTTCTCTTATTTTTATATGTTTTAAGGACTTACCTTGAGTCCCGCCAATAGGTGTATCTATTGCCAATTAAATAGGTCCTTCTAGCTGTGATCTCCCAGATGAGCTTATGCTGTTCCATCAAATTTAATTGAATTAGCAGCACACTCTTTGTCTCTAGAGTCACAGTTAAACCTGAGAGGATATAGCTTCAACAGTTGCTCAGTTAATTAATTGTCAAGAGGGTGTCTCTGAAAGCAAGATTAAATACAAATATACATGTTAAAAATAGCACACTATCAGATAGCCAACTTTGCTTTAAACTTGAGGTTGCACCAGTGGCTTGTTAAACACTTCACAGTGTTACAGATTCTCTGCCCTCATAATTAATATTGGCATTACAGCATCCATAGAAATTACACATCATAGGAAGGTGGTTAATACAGGAGAACTGAGAGTTGCCGGAGAGTTATTTAAAATACAGATAGTCCTCGACTTACAACCCCAGTAGAGTCCAAAGTTTCTGTTGTTAAGAGAGACATTTGTTAAGTGAGTTTTGCCCCAGTTTACCACCTTTCTTCCCACAGTTGTTAAATGAATCACTGCAGTTGATAAGTTAGTAACCCAGTTGTTAAGTGAATCTGACTTTGCAATTGACTTTGCTTGTCAAAAGGTCACAAAAGGTAATCATATGACCTTGGCACACAGCAACAGTCATAAGTATAAACTAGTTGCCATTCATCTGAATTTTGATCACAATATTATGGGGATACTGCAAAGGTCGTAACTCTGAAAAATGGTCATAAGTCACTTTTTTCAGTGCCATTTTAACATTGAACCATCATTAAATGAACTGTTATAAGTCGAGGACTACCTGTACTCCAAAGTGCCTCTTTGTTTGAAAGACACCTATTATTTTCTGACAGACTATAATCATATTTAAACATACAAATAATCCTCAGGTTACAATGGCAATTGAGACCAGAATTTTCATCACTAAATCATGTAGCTATAAAGTGTGACATTATGCATCACATCACTTAGAAACAGCAATTTTGGCAGTCTCAGTTGCCATCAAGAAGCAAATCATTAAGACAGGAACTCACTTGATAGCAGCTTCCAACTTCCTCCCAGCTTCCCAATGGCTGCTTGTGCAAAGGTGGCAGGGAACATTGGAAATTGAGATCACATGACTGTAACATTTTAATGGTTACCATTAGAATACTGCAATTTAATTATAAAATGTGTTTAAAATATTACACTTATTAAACTTTATTTATGTTTAACATTAACTTAAATGTCATTTATGTATAGCAAAGCAATCTTTACTTCCAACCAGTTGGATAATTAAATGTTTAGAATCAATACTATTGAAATAGGATTTTTAGAAATATTTTCTCTGGCAAGATCAGAAAAAGAAGAAAAGCAAATGAAATAAAAACTAAAATTTAACATTTGCAATGATGAAGAATTAGGAGGAACACCATCAAATATTTTTAAAGGCATTTTAAGGGACAATTATGCTGCAATGCTGGGGAAGCTCTCACCTAAAAAGCATTATCAGGATGGGCTTTGCCAGTTGGTAACGAGTTAGATTATCTATGAGAAGGTATGACTTCTCTTATTCTAAAAAGAGGGGTGCTTTTACCTCCTGATTTCCTATTCTTTACCACCTGCTGGCTTTCCATTACAAGTTGAATTCCTTGTCAGGAAAGCTGACCTTGAAAATTAAGGTAGGAAGGTGAAAGAACAATATTCTACCTTAGAGCCTATTAAAGCATTCTCTGGCAATTATAATTAATTAAAATCCATTCTCTGGAATTATAATTAATTAAAATGATAATTTCTTGGCCAAGCTATGACACCCATTTCCACCTGCTAAGGTCATAGGATGATATCAATTGTAAGATAGTGTTGGCTTAATTTGGACTGACCATGGTAAATGGCACTTGATCTTCTTTCCAACATGGACAAGCTGCATTCTGGATGAGGCCCTTTCTACACTTACATCTTAATCAAGGGATGCCCCACAACTTATTTGTTTCTCCCTTGCCCCATAATGTTGCTTTCATCTTGTCCTTAGCCCAGGAAGCCAATCTTAGGTTGCCCTTAGCTGTATCTGTGCTAATATTCTCCCCGTATTCTGACTCAAGGGACTGAATAAAAAATAATATTTTTTGTCCATTATGACCTTGGATGAATGTGGGGGATTTGCAGTGGCTGGGAACAGAGGCAATGTACATAGGAATTGTTATTGTTCAATCCCTTCCAACTTGTTGTAATCTAATGGACATAATTTCACCAATTTATTGTGGTTACACCCTCAAAAGCTTTGTATCTTGTATAAAGCAAACATAGATCTCTTTCTGAAACTTCCTTTTCTTCCCCATTGTCCACTGGATGTTAACAATGCGATCTCAGGTATCTGATTCTTTTGAATCCAGTTTGTACACCTGACATTTCTCATTCCATGCGCTGTTGATATCTAGATTGCAAAATCTTGAGCCTTATCTTACTAAAATGTGAGCTAGGACAGCAAATTTCATGCAGGTAGTTTTATTCTGATTCAAGGATATGTCGAGAGCACTTACAGTGGAAAAACCCATTAGATAAGTAAAGGAGACTGTTTAATGTGGAACCTACCATGGGGTGAGTGTGGGTCCCTAAAACATTGATTTGCCCTCTCACATTCACATAGAATGATTTCATGTTAGATACAAACGTAAGATTATTTTTAGATTTCCCTGCTGCAGTAACACCTACTTACTATATTATGTTGACAGATGATGAGAAGCAGAACTGCAAGAGCAAGGAGGAGAGCTGTGGATAATTCCAAGATTGGAATGTAGATGCCTCACTAAATTCTCCCAAGGAAAAGATGACATGGATGATTTTACTGGGATTCTCCCAAATGTATTTTCAGAGGAGGTTACTGCTGCTCTGATCGTGAGGAATGGTTTTAAAATATTAATTCCTACATTTTAAATGTTCTCGTGCAGATAGAAATTAAAGAAGAAAAGGCAATCTTTTTTTCCCCCCGCTGTTGCAGCAAATAATCCCACGGCAACTTGGAAGAGAGTTTATTGCTGCAGGAGCTTTTGGACGTCAAGCAAACCCAACGTATCTGATGAAATATTCAAGTGCTAGTTTCCCAGAATTCATGCTGCTTCAACAATCTGCACAATCTCTGCTTGATTACTTTGAAGTAAACCCCACTGAGATTTACTCTGATGGCCCAGGATTCTCTTTCCTTTGAAGTGCTTGAAGAGTTGTCAAGTAAAACATTAGACTCTTCAAGTTTTTAAGGAAACCAGCAATTTTCTGAAGGTTTTATTACCATTTCCCCCCACCCCCCCCCCGTGCTGTATTTCTATTTTTTTAAAATCTTGTCTTATATAACTTTTCCTGCATATACATTTAAATTTTCCAAAGTATTATGGACATTATCTCCATATATTTATCTCTTCCTATAAGATTTAAATAGCTTCCTTATTGTTCACTATATCCTTATTGCTTTACAAGGAAGTAGCACTATTTATCTGCCCTTGTTCTATGAAACTTATTTTAGCCAAATGTTTGAATATCATTATGCAGATGTATATTCTGTTGAGTTTAACAACCCAAATAAGAACAAGAATGGTAATACTGTTAGATTAATAATCTATTTCACACAAATCAATGGAAATCAATCAATTAAATATCATAGTCAATGTGGGCTAAAAGCATGGCTTTTCTGTTCAATTTTAGTGATCTTTATGAATGACAGTAAGGAATAGGGGTAAAGGCATATTGTATAATTGATTTCTAAAATCGTGTTTAAGGAAATATTTCATGAACAATTCTTTATAAAATCTTGACAAAAAACCTGGATTTACTCCTGTATTGGTAACATACATTTTAAAAAATATAAACCATAGGATAAAATTAATAGATTGTTCTTGTAATAAAAAATAACGCTACCCACTCTGGATTAATATTGTAACCTATTGCAACAGAAAATGGAACTATGGTTGAGAAACAAAATAGTCAGATTAATAAATTACAGCCAAGCAATGTTCAAAAATTCAAATATTTCTCAAAAATTAGAGCAAAAGCCAAAGTATGACAAATGAAATTCAATAAATGTGAAATACATTGGAGAAAAAATTATAATTTCACATTGATAATGATAGTCTTTATAGATGATAAACAAGAAGTGATCTTGAATTCATGGTAGAAAACCTAATGAAAACCTGAGTTTAGTGGAATCTACAAAAATAAAATTTATACTGTTTATAATTTGTTAAATCTTTTAAGCAAGATTAAAAACTAACACAAACTAAACTACCTACTACAGCTAAGGAAGGAAAAAGAACAAACAAAAATCCATAAGTGCAAAACAAAAAAAAAGGAGAAGAAAAAGGGGAAAAAGGTATAAAGAGGCTTCCAATATTCTTCACTGGGTAATACACACAAATATATTTTAATTTTTCTCTCTGAAGTTACATCATATTTTTTATAATCTATTTTGCTTAATTATCAAAACCATAAATCACAAATTCATTTTTATTTATTATTTATGGTGCAGTGGTTAAGAGACCAGGCTAAAAAGAGAGAGCCTGAGTTCATGTTCTGCCTTACAAAAATTGCACTGGTCATTATTAAAACAAGAGCAGAATGCTGACATTGTAATAACCTTAGATTTGGAGTACTATAACACAAGCTGGAGATGCTACCTAATAATCTATGACAGCAAAAAGCTAAGATTAATCCACTTATATTCACTTCTGATGTAATAGTTAGTCCATTTGTATACTCTTCTAAGCCCTGTTGCTACAAATCGGTTATGTCATCAGAGTAAATCAGCCAGTGATATGGAAGAGAACTTGTAAAGAAGTGGTTGTTGTAATGATTATCTCTTTTGTGCTTGAGTACCAAACACTGGAAACAAAGGCATGTTTATTAAACCACAGTGAAAGAAAACTTTTGTTACTATATATAGTGTTCCAAAATTTAAAAATATAATTAATAAAGAAGTATTATGATACATATCAAAATGTAAAAAACTCTACCCCTATTCCAGACCTTTGTAAGCCCACCACAAAAATTCAAACAAAATTTTTATATAAAGTTTCTTACAAGGAATAAGAATAGAAAGGGAAATTGAAGTTGGGCAGTCACAGCAGAATGTCATTTTATTACTGTATAATCTCTAAGAAAAGTGGAGTTATTATTTGATGGCAAGAAGAGATGTCTATTGGATTGGATTTGGACTCATTTATACATAGAACAGATCTATTGCAATCCCTGAGCAATAATTATTACAAGCTTACGGTAAGTTTCACTGGATCTAAGACACAGACAATAGATTTTCGTGTAAGTATGTTGTACATTTTCTTATGTTAAAAAAAAGGATTAGGAAAGTTTTATGAACTATTTAGAACTATTATGCATGCTGTGTAAAGGTATATTGGTACATTATCAATAAGAGATACCAAGAACCTTTTGGCTGCATGCTGGTAGCATTTTGGCTGAAGCTTTATAAAATGCAGAATTATTTTTATATTTTTTATTATTCTGGTGGACATTAAAAGCAAAGTTACAATTAATATAAAACTGGCAACTTCCTTGTCAAGTTGCTCTATCCATTGTTATAGTAGTGACTAGACCAGATTTTATATTGTTCACATAATTTTAACATGCCATCCATCCCAATGTGAATTAAAATGCAAAAAAAAAAAAAAAAGACTTAAGTTGACCCACTTTCACAGCCTGTTATAGCCAGGTGCCTAACGAACTATACTTAGAAATGTACAAAAAAAGTATCTTGCTGGGTTAGATCAAAGGGCCTGGCTAGACTACAACAATATTTCCCATGTGGCTAACCAGAAGCCTATGGAAATATTCCGGTAGATCACTAGGAAAGCTATTACGGTATATAGGCAAATGATTTATACCTGTTGCTTACATGTACTTAGTTGTTTAGTCCGAAGAAAAGGTGAACTGTTATGCTCCATATATCCCGTTTCATATTCGAGAGCTGATCCACGTCACTATTCACTCAACTGATGCAGAATCAATTCATTTGAAGCTCGTGTAGAATTGGGTTGCTCTTCCAAAATCCTAAAAAAGCTTTGAAATATTTAACTAGGAAGCTGTTTTAAGAAAAAAAAACTTTATTTTTCAGATGGAAGAAAATATCAACTGCATTTTTCAGTTTTCCAGCTTTCAGAAGGGCACATATTTGATCTCAGCTGTATGTGCTATATCTATCGTAATAATGGTGGTCACTCTGGTATGCAAAATGCAAATAAAAAGTAGAGAGGCAGGATTGTTTAAGGAAATTACTTCACAGCCCATGTGATAGACTCCTTTAAAAAATATCCGGTTTGAATTTCATATTAGTCATAGTGATGACCAGTTCATACTGAAAAACCAGATTAACAACTTTTTGGCATGAAGGGGCACAAGGGATCCATATGATCACAAGCAAAAAGGAAAAAGGAACATGATTGATACAGTTGATTTGTGTTTTTACCAGCTGATTCTGTTACATTGGATGGATGTTTCTTTACTGTGTGAATTGAGAAAAAAAATAACCGAATTTCTGGAAACAGAAGTATACAAAAACTCTTGTTTGTAACATTACATCTGTGATGATACTCCATTTCTACAGGAAGGTCAACACCTGCTTTTGCAACCATTACGATAGTCTGTGTGTTGAAACCAGAGAAAGATATGCTGAGAATTTCTTCTTTGATGACAGTCAGCCTAATTTGCCTTATCTTGATCCCAAGGAATATCCAAATTGTACGCAGATAAATGTCCTAAATTGTTCTTGGCATAATTTCAGAGAGCACACAATGTCAAACTCCTGAAGCAGTTCTGAGGCTTTTCAATTACTTATTGACAGGACAAGAAAAAGTTGCTATCTGTCCTTAACCTGGTCCTTCAGCTCTTCCACCAGTGTATTCATCAACACTGTAGCTGAGTCCATTCACCTTCCTATCAAGTTATCCTCCTCTTGTAATTCTTTCCCAGAATGTCTTCTCCAAAAAGCTGGCTCTTCACAAGTAATGAGTTCAAAGTAGGACTATTTGAGCCTGATCGCTTGTCCCTCTAGTAATAACTCTGGGCTGATTTGATGACCCATTTGTTTTCTTGGCCTTAATGCGGCACTTCTCACCCTCATCAGTCAGCTCCACGTCTCCTGCCTCCGTGCGTAAACATAGCCGGCTCCTTTCTTTTCTCACACTTGCGTGAATGTCTTTGTTAATCAAGAGTACAGCACCTATTTTTCTTGCCTCACAACTTTCCCCTCTGAAGGAAGATGCTAGCCAAAGGGCCTGTTGCGCATGCCTATGCAGCAACCGAGAACAGTACGAATCGGCCCCGTTAGGCCTCGGAGCGTTTCTCGATTGGAGCGTTGTGTCGGTCCCCCCCCCCCCCCCGGGCCTCGCTTCCCCATTGCAACGAGCTGCCTCGGGCTTCTCTCGCATCGAGATGGAAAGTGCTTGGGGCGGGAAGATGGGGGGGAGAGGCTAAAGCTGCCGTAGAGCAGGCACGTTGCAAGCCCGCCCGCGGTCGCTGGAGGGCAGCACTGGGGCGACGAACTTCCTTCGGCGTCCAAAGCAACCTCTCCTTATTGCCCGCCAGCAGCGCGGGTGCTGTTGAAGTTGCCCCCAAAGGATCCGGAGCGCTGCGTCCAGAGAGAGACCTTTGCTCCTGCGAGGCTGCGGGGGAGGAGGAGTCCCGCGGGCGAGGAGGAGGAAGCAGCCCGGCTCCGCTCCTAGGCTTCGATCCGCGCCCGGGCGTGAACCGAGCCTGCCTTCCCTTCCCAAAGCGGGGCTGCTTTGACGGCGCCTTTTCCTCCAGGCCGGGCTTGCGCTCCGCCTCGGGGAGAGAGAGAAACCCCGACGGACCCAGCGCTCGAGTTCCAAAGCAGCTCCCTCTCCGCGTTGACAGGCAGCGAAAGCGCAGCCCTCCCCTCTTGTACGGACACACATAACTACTGCGCGCCTAGCCCCAGAGAAGGCACGGCAGCGGCGAGCAGGCGAAGGAGCCAGCGGCGTCGGTGCAGAAACAAGGTGGACGCGCGGCTTCCCGCACAGGCATCATGTGGGTCTGTTGGTAAGAGGGGTGGGGGGGAACCGATCCCCGCTCCTCCGCCCCGCTCCCTCTCCCGCGGCACGCGCAGCGGCACCCGCTCCGGCAAGGCAGAAGGAGACGGGCCCCCCCGGAGGCCGCGGGGAATAATCGGAGAATTGATTGTGGGGGGGAAAAGGAAAGCAGAAGAAGAAAATATTTCCTGGCAAGATGGCCGACTTGGAGGCTGTGCTCGCCGATGTGAGCTACTTAATGGCTATGGAGAAAAGTAAATCGACTCCGGCGGCTCGAGCTAGCAAGAAGATCATCCTACCTGAACCGAGGTGAGCTGTGGGGTGGGGGGCGTTGGAGGGCAGGTGTGTGGGAACCCAGCGCCGTGGAGGAGTTGGCTGCCCCGGGTGCCTGCCTGCCTGTGTGAGTGCGCGGGCGCGTGTATGAACCTCCATCTGTCTTGAAGGCGCTCTTGAAATGAACCGTGTCAGCCTCCCTCACCCCTTCTGAAAGACGTGTTGTCCTCGGAGGAAAAGATGGGAGGAAGAATGGCATCTCTCCTGTTATATCTTTTGGGTTACTACCGTGGGCAATAGGAAGGGGTGTCACGTGTCCCCGTTCTTCCTTCGGCCCAATTTTGAGGCTGCGGGGTGCATTATTCCTTACAACAGCAGACTCCTGGCCCACCTTTATAGAGGAATAAGCCTCTTCAACGACGGCACTGCTGTTTTCCTTATCTGAACGTCACAGTTCCCCCTTTTGTTGTTTTCTGGTGTATGTGTAACAAGCGGTTATTAATCTCTGCAGAAGCAGGCTGTAATAAATTATATGATGATTTTTCTGAGCCATCTGGCATCTGCTCCTCTGTGAGTCCAGAGAGCATGCATTAAGGCTGGAGCTATGTTCAGATAGCTCAGCCACTTGCATATATGTTTTTGCTGTATTCTGTTCAGGAAGTGGACCCTTGTCGCTTGGCTCACAAAAATCTCTTCTAACACTTATATACAAATGCTTACGTCTATATTTCTTTAGCACTGTGGATTGGAAATGGGATTGTGCTTAGGCGTTCATGCCCTTCTTGTCACTCTAAACTTAAATGGGAATTAGAGCTGCACAAACAACATTGCAATCCTGTGCAAATCTTTTGCAAGGTCACCAAGGTGCAGTTTTTCTCAAAACAAATAAGGAGGAATGCGCTTGGTAGAAGATTTGCTTCCTATGTAAGGATTTTACTGTCAAGTGACACCAAAATAGTCTTGGCACATGAAATCCAAGGGCCACAATTTAGTTTGGCCAACCCTTAACTCGCTTCCCAGCAGCTGTTACCAAGGGCAACTGGGTTGGGCCTGACAGGCATTCTGCACCGACAGCACATAGGGAAGTGCAGGCTGCCTTCTATTCTCCCCCTTACCTCCCTCTTCTTCTGCCAACCTCCATATGACATCTGGCCTATTCTGCTCTACTCCATCTCATCCAATAACCTTGGGCTTTCTCAACTCAGGCCAATGGCTACTCAGACACAGTTTCTCTCCACTCCCCTACCATTGAGGGGTGGATGAATGGATGGCCTCTGAAATAAAGCAGAAAGCACCCTTGGAGGGGGAAAAATGGCAGCTGCTCTTTTAGAAGATGAAGCAGATGTGTAACCATGGTAATGCTTGAAAGACCCAGAGCCTTTGTGTTCTTCACATGCTGCTGGTTTCAATATGGAAGTACTTGCCCACATGGGAACTTTAGGTGCTGTTCCTCCACAGTCTTAGAAGGAAAGAATCTTAAAACAGGGAGAGTCAATCAGCAGCCTTGGATGCCCAACTTGGATAGTAACACTTCTCTGGCAACTCTCTTGGTTAAGTCACAGCCATACAGAATATTTATTAATCAAATTTATATAGCCACCCATCTCACTGGAAGTAACCTGGGCAGCGTACAACAATT
The DNA here is from genome assembly GCF_009769535.1 of Thamnophis elegans. Lineage (NCBI taxonomy): Eukaryota > Metazoa > Chordata > Lepidosauria > Squamata > Natricidae > Thamnophis > Thamnophis elegans. The sequence continues at coordinate 67,032,299 of NC_045541.1, read as the reverse complement.
TAACAGAAATAGCAGAATTAAATTATATTTATCCTCATTTAAGTACCAATTCCATTTGTATTAAGGGTATTACTGGTGGCATGTTCTAATGAGTTTAGAAGAGTTTCTATTCTAAACTCATTAGAAAGATCTTCAGTTTTCTTAGTCTTGCAGCTACCCTGATGTAGAAGTATGGGAGACAGATGATCTTAAGGGTAGATCGAAATACAGAAGAAGACACAAACAAGATTTTCATTTTAGGAGGTTGTCCTAAAAAAAATTAAAGGCCAAATTACTAATCAGTGGACAAGGCCCTAAAAGAAGGTTAGGAATTGAAGAAGCCTGCAGAGAAGTTTTTTCATAGTCCGAACAGGAGCTGTACTGGAGAATTCCAGTCTGATGGAGTAATGAGGGCTAAGGTTTGCAAATTCAGGGATGTAATTTAAATGTCTTCTGAAACCAGATATTGGAAATGCATCAAAGAGGTAGGCCTTGGACATAATTTAGCCAAAATCACATTGCAGAAGAAAGCTTATTTGTATAATTGTTTTACGCATATTTTATTTTGCTTTGGGCAATCATGGATAGGGCATAACATCTCAGAAACTGTTCTGATATTTAACCAGTCCTTAAATATCTAGATTGTCTTTATAGATCAGAAGATGTGCTGAATAGTTGTCCCCTGTATTGATTTTTGGGATTGCTTTGCTTGACGTGATCTTGGCATGGGAGAGCAATCCCAGTCAAAGCTGAGTGTCACATTTCTGAAGGCCAGAATGTTAATTCTCAAGCACCTAGGTACACATGATTTATGGGAACCACTGGCAGTGAGGACCCTGCATATTCTCTTCTCAAACATTTCTTCATGGATAGTTGACCAAGTAGCTTTCCATTATTTTTTCTTTATTTGTTTGCTTGATCTGTATTGTGAAATATGAGAATTGTTGTTTTCATTGTGACAATTGGAAAACCACAGCACTTAGAATCTTGTGATTTATTATTTATTTAATTTTTATTGCACCTCAAATAACTCAAGACAGTATTAGGCAATAAACATTTTATAAAAATGCTGCTGTTATTTAAATATTGCTGTTGTTAAACAAATAGTTGCTTCAAAAATAGTGCTGGATTTTAGGTCAGAACTGTTTTTCTTTTAAACAAAGGGATACTTCAAGAAGATATAATGTCAACAAGTTGGACAAGACAATTACTGAAGTTAAACAGTTAATGCTCAGGATAACATTAATGAAGGTTGACCATACCAGATGAAGCACATTGAGGTTTTTTGATATGAAAAAGTATAAATCACTTAATTTAATGCCAAATCTCTCCATTAATGTTATCTGTGCATACTAAAAAAGAGAAAAAACACTAAAAATAGTATAGATAATCATTTGATTTCTGAACTCCCACTTCTTTGTACTCTAAACAATTTACAGTATTTATAAACATAGATGTAGAAACTATGCTCCTAAGTATTTGTACTTACTTGCTGTCTGATATATAGTATATATGAAAACCATTCTTTCTTATATTTACTAAATTTATATTATGTATACGGTTAATTTTGCTATTGCTGTGTATACTCCAAGTTTGAGTTCCCAAAGAGATAACTTTTGTACTATGTCTTTTTTCCAATGTTGTGCAGTTTGTCCTCACAGGTGTAAGTATATATTAATGAATTGTGTTTTTCATTGGTATGTTCTGAAATTATACATAATAAAAAGAATTGTTTTAATTTTGAGTTTGATTTCTGAGATTCTCTGAATGATTGTGTGCATATTTTCCAATCCTCTTTTTTATGTCGGGGGAGCGGTTGGTTACACGTCCACCACGTGTGGTATTGGAGCAGTATTTCTATTCCGATCTGGAGTAAAAATTCTGCCTAAGATTGAGGTAGATCTCTACTTCTGGCAACAATTGGGATCAAAATGTCATTGCTAAGCAAGGTGGTTATTAAGCGAGTTGCACCTTTTACAATCTTTTTTGCCACCGTTGTTAAGCAGATGATTACAGTTAAATGAATCATAGGGTTGTTAAGCAAATCCAGCCTTGCTTGTCAGAATCTAGCTGGGATAGTTGCAAATGGTAATCAAATGATCCAGGGATACTGTACCTATCATAAATACATGCCAGTTTTCAATTTTCATCATGTGACTCGGGGTTGCTCCAAGTGTCATATGTGTGAGAACTGGTTGTAAATAATTTTTTCCACTGCTATTGTAGCTTTGAATGGTCTCTAAATAAATGGTTGTCAGTTGAGAACTAACTGTAATAAATGGAGGACAAAGAATAAAGCAGACAAAAGCTGCAGAGCAAATGATGCTCATTAGCATAGTAGGAATTTAATTTTTTTTCTCTGTATATTATTTGTTATGCTTGTTCTTGATATTCCTGAAAATATTTGAAGTCTTTCTTGGTTCATAGTACCCTTAATGCAGGCGTGTCAAACAGAAGGCCTGAGGACCGGATACGGCCCGTGGGGTGCTTAAATCTAGCCTGTGGGCTGCCCTGGAAACAGTGAAGGACCAGCCCATGGTGCCTCTGCCAGCAAAAATGGAACTCAGGAGAGCCGCATGCAGCCCTTGCGCGCTCCATTTTTGGCTGCAACAACGTCCTGCAACACTCAGCCAGCGAAAACGGAGCTCAGGAGGGCCCCACACAGCCCTCGCAAGCTCTGTTTTTCCTGGCTGAGTGCTCAGGCCGCCACAGCGCCCCCCAACACAAGTGATGTTGAGCTGGCCATACCCCCTGGCCACATACCCCAAGGTCAAACAACCCTAATGTAGCCCTCAATGAAATCGAGTTTGACACCCCTGCCTTAATGTCTCAATTTTTTTTATTGCCCCTAGGCTCGTAACTTGTATGGATTTTGACAAGAGCATTGAGTGTTACTGTGTAGTGTCTTGGGACTTTGGGAATGTGGATCTGTTGAGCTACTTTAGAGCAAGATATAGTGAAATGGCCTTAGCCACATCCTGAATTTTGTAATTGATTGTTGAATCTAAATTTCTCACCACCCAATCTCACTACTCTAGCTCATAAACCACACAATATTAATAATTTAGACAAGAAAATTGCTGCCATACTAATTGCAAGAGATAATGTTCAAAACTGCTCAGACTCATATTGTTCTCTTGAGAAAGCATACTCAAAATTTTACAGATTACATTGAATTCAACTTTATTCCAAGAAAATCAAAATTGTGCAAATAGTCCCCCTTGAGCAATTACCTTCTGTGGTGGGTTTTTCACTACAGCTCTTCCTCCAATTGTACATCCTCTGATGTATATGACTGCAGTTCCCATACTTTACAGCAGCTGGGACTATAGGGCATTCTCATTAGGAGTCATGGGAACTATAGTTCAACTCATACAAAGAGTGGACAAGATTGGGCTATATCAGAATGCAGAATTGACACAGCAGCCTTTCATAATTCTAATCATCCTCTCTCAGTAGATTCTGATATTCTACAGTTCCTGTCTTAGCAACTTTAAGTGTCGTTTTCGCATCATTTCCGCCTAGAATCGAAGAATCATTGCAGCTTTCAGGAAATGGTACCTCCTCGGGTTTTAAACCCGTTGGATCGTCTACAACAGAAGCAATTGCAACACAGACCAAGAATTGTAGCAATTTAGATCCCGTTATTTGCAGTAACCACTTGATCAATGTCTTGCAAGTTGTACAAAGACGCTAGAAAGGTGTTACTATAACAGGGGCATAGCATTTTTGAAAGGGCAGAATTTAGCATTTCATGTTGAAAGAGAAGATTATAAAACAACTAATAAAAGTTTTCTTATCTATTTGTTACTGCATTGGAGCTTGTTGTTTTTTTCCTGTTAAGGGAAGCAGGCTATTTTCTATGCATTTATTTCCTTTTTCTGTGATTAGTCATGGCAGGGGCCCTCATCCACTGCTGTGCTTTGACCCCCTAAATGATAAATGAATTTGTGTGACCTCCTGGGATAAAATTATCGTTTTCAGCATGATTGGGCAATGAATTCAACATTTTTAAGAAATGCATTTTCATCTATCAAATAAAGAAAATTATAGCACTTTATCAAATAAAAACATTACATTGCAAATAACAGTTTACAATCTTATTTTTGATAAGAATGATCTTTGCATAATTTCTGAGGTTTTTTTATTTTCAGTATAGCCACTTTCCTTTGTAGTAGCATGTTTATTTTTAATCAATAGTTTACTCCAACAACTGTAGAAAATTCTGACTTTGCAGAACAAGGCAGAGCAAGACAGAGCTCGGCTTTATGTATGTGTACCATAAGCGTTGCACACCTAAAATTGAAGCCATATCAAAATTATTTCCAGGTTTTGGTGTTGTGATCATTATAATTTGGGTCAAAATGTGGGAGATCCAGGTTCAAGTCTGTTCTTAACCTTAAAAACTCACTGGATGAATTTGGGCCAATTATTATCCCTTAATGCACTTTTTTTTAGAGGGGTGACATTGTAGGGATATGATGAAGTATAGTGGCCATATAAGCCACTTGGGGTTCTTGAGAAGGCATGATGAGGAATAAATTTATCAAAAGGGTAAGCTCCCTGACAGTGTCTCTTGGCAGAGCAGAAGCAAATTTTTGAGAGTGATCCAGTTTTTAATATACAGAACAGAGAAAAGCAAAGCAGGAGTTCTAGTCAGGGTATACTTGCCCTTTCCTCGCTACCTGTTCAGCCAGGGAGCTGCTGGCTTACCCAGGCAGAGAAATGATCCAGATTCAAGTGTGCAAGCTGGAGGAAATGCAGAGTGGGCAACTTGTCAGAACTTGCTTCAGGTTTCCTTGGAAAACGTGGCTGCCAGTTTGTCTAGAATGAATGGGAGCACATTTTGATAAGATCCATCTTTGGATGTGCAAACCAGTGTTCTTGCAAAGCTAGAGCTGTTGGCTTGTCCTGACAAAGCAAAGGGCAATATTTTATTTATCACATTTAGAAGCCACTCATCTCTCTCACAGAGAGATTTGTGTGGTATATAAATATATCTGGCAAAAATCCTGATATGCCTGCACACAAACCTCAGGAAAGTTGCTCACCCCTTCCATAAGGTACAACTTACACTTTAACAGCCTCTGAGTTAATGAGTCAGTACTGAAGTGTTTTAAGTCTCCCAGTCCAAAAAATATTTTTGAAAGCAGCTCCAATATTCAGGATTACTTGCAAGTAATTTCCTATTTCCTTCCCAATGGCCTATGTGTGAGTAAAACCATTTTCAACATCTGGCTGATTATTTTTAGTAGTAAATATCTCTCATTAAATGCCTGTACTGGAAGAGTTCAACGGAACTAACATTCTCAGCAGCTTTTGCTGTGCTGTATAACCTTATTTTACTAAGAAAAAATTGAGGCAAGGAGGCAGTCTTAGGACCAGATTCCTAAAACTTTTATAATTACTATTAAACCTTAACAGCAAATGCTCAGCTTTTGCATTTTGACAATTGTCATTGGAAAAACTATAATTGGTTTTCCCACTGATGTGAAATTACTAGAAATTAGGAGTTTCTCCTCTAACATGTTTTTTATTAACAGTTTATGGTTCCAATAATCTTCCTTAAAACTTTTCTGGTTGTCTAGACCAATTGGCTAGGGAATTCTGGGAGTTGAAGTCCATATATCTTGCTAAGGTTGAGAAACACTGGTTTACTTTTGTTTACTTCAGGAAATTAGGCAAGCCTGTTTCTGTATTCCAGCTTGGCTTGAGCACAAAGTAGCTGTCTAGAAGCTAAGAAGGTTTAACTTCCGTACATAAATGGAGTAATAATTGTACATTCATAATCTGACCAGAGAACCACAGGCATAAAAGGCATGTTAAATTAGGTTTAGTTATGAATTATAGGTGTTAGGAATGCTGCCTTGTCACATTTGTGATAGATTAGAATACTTTGCACCTTTTAAGATGGATACATTCTTTTCATTAAAAAAAATCCATCTAACATAGTTTCAGGTTCAGAAACTATATTAGATGGATAACATAGTTTCTTGAAGACAAAAAGTCATGAAATCACATAGTTTTAGCGTAAACATGGGTAGGTGATATTGACGCTATTGAGGAATTTTTGAATAACTGTACTGAAAACTGAAATAGGAGGATGCTAATGCAGATTTTTTTTCATTTTTAGAAATAAAAAATGAGCTCTCACACAGTTCAGAAATTCAGCTGTTCTCTGTGAGGGAAATAAAATTGTACCACAGAAGCAGATATTTACAGAGGAAGTAAGGCCTTGGATTATCTCAAAAAGATTGCAAAAGTTTAAAATTAGAGTTTCAATACTTTGTAATACATTAACTCATCATGTCAAACTAGTGGAGAAGCTATTATACAGTAGTATGTTTTCCAAATTGCCACCTAAAAGTCTTGCCAACTCATCATTGAGGTACCTTTGTAACTTGAAATTTCTGGATCATTTTCAGCCCAAATATACTCTTTTCCAATATCATGTTTGGCAGTTTACATCTTCCTTACAGATAATCTTTGATGTAAGACAAAAGTAGGTAGAGGGATTTTGGCCATTAAAATGCAGTCATTAATTGAGTCATTATGTGACTGGACCCAATTTTATGATCATTTTTAATGTGGTTTTTTAAAATGAATCATATGGTTGTTAAGCGAATCTGGCTTTCCCAATTAACTTTGCTTGTTGGAAGCCCACAGGAGGTTGCAAATTGTAATCATGTTTCTGCAAGACACAGCAATCATCATAAATGCAAGCCATTTGCCAATCATCTGAATTGCAATCACTTTATTCAGTGGTGGGATTCAAATTTTTTTACTACAGGTTCTGTGGGCATGACTTGGTGGGCATTGTGTGGCTTGGTGGGTGTGGCAGGGGAAGGATACTGTCAAATCTCCATTCCCTCCCCACCCCAAGGAAAGGTTACTGCAAAATTCCCATTTCCTCCCGATCAGCTGGGACTCGGGAGGCAGAGAATAGATGTGGGTAGGGGCACTCAAAAGTGGTATTTACTGGTTCTCCGAACTACTCAAAATTTCCGCTACCAGTTCTCCAGAGCCTGCTGAATACCATCTCTGGTGGTGCTATGACTATAATTTTAAGAACAGATAGTAAGTCACTTTTTTCCAAGGACTGTCACAACTTCAAACAATTGCTAAGCAGTTGTAAATCAAGGAATACCTGTAGTAATTTCTTTTGATAAACCACCTAGAAAAATGAGCATGGCTCTATTTCAGTACAATACTGAAATAAGAGGTAGAGGGGATCCTAAATATTTTATTTTGTTTTGTTTAAAATTAATCTCTCAGATCTAAATGCCATTCTAGAAATGCCGCATTTTCTTTATAGTAATTATCTACGACTCAATGCTAAAAGAGTGTAGCAGAGTACATTGGAGCAGGCATCTGTGTCCCTCCTTACCAGAGATTTATACTGTATTTTCCTGGGATTGCAGAGTTACTATGTTCCCCCAAGAAAATACACAGGTACTGTAAGGAGACATCTACAAATACATTCATTTCCAACGCATGGCACTTTTTCAGCTTCATATTTGTACATCCCTATTGCAAATGTGCCTTCTTTTTTATGGTTAGAATTAGCGCAAAAGAGGAACTGCATTCTTCTTTAAAATTAAAACAGAATAGTTAGTACATGAGTGGTCAAATATTTTCTGTTGAAGTTTTCCTTAATCTAGTGCTCTGTAGATATTTTAGACTCAAGCATATTGCTAGACGACAATTTGTCAATCACATTTGGAGAAGTCTCTTTAATAAAATTAGCACCAAAGTAGACACACCTAATCTGCTGTTGAGTCTTCCCAGTATCAGAAATACTAAATTTGCTAGTTTCTAAGTTGCTTTGGGAAAAGACTTTGGATAGAATACATCAAGCTAGAAAGATATTTCATAATTAACTTCTCTTGTGTGCCTTCTCTTGGCAGCATCCGCAGTGTTATGCAGAAATACTTGGAGGATCGGGGTGAAGTTACCTTTGACAAGATATTTTCTCAAAAGATTGGTAAGTATTAGAATCTTTGCATGGCTATATGTTCAGCTACATGCATTATCTAAAACAAGGAAAGTTCAATGGAATTGGAAATCTGCAGAGCTGCTTACTCAGGGGCTGCAGCATGACACAATGATCTGTAAATTACCCAGGCACTTTTTAGCTTAACATATTATGTGAACTGTGAGATTACCTTATGGTTAAGTGTGATTGTGTTTGCATAACAAGTTGAACTACATACAAAGTCTAAAACTGAATCAACAAATGGCATTATATGGTAGGATGTTGCATGAAGCAAATCATCACCTCAAGCTATAAAATAATTTTGTTTTGACATAACATATTGTGTGAACACATCCAGTACAGTTTGCTAACCACGATTTCAAGTTTAGAATGATTTGCAAGCAGCCCGAATTGTGCAATTGCAGCTTAATTTACCTTGGATAAACAAGTTAGGCAGACATAACCAATATATGGTTTTGGCTGTTAGAACTCAAGCTTCTGACCAGATTTCAATCTATCTAGCTATGCATATTTTTTACTCAGTTTTTATTTCATATTTTTCATTCAGTATAATTTTTATAGTAACAAACACATAGTGGGCCAAAATAAAATTGAAAGGGAAACTCATAATGCAAATTGAAGAAAGGTTCTATCTTTTGATTCAGGGAGAAGATATAATCTTAGTTTTTTTAGTCACTGCTACAGTTTAGAGCAGCCTTGGCCACCTTCATTTAAATGTAGAGTTAACAAGTCTTTTGCCTCCCCTAGCCTGATGCTCCTTTTGGTGAGGATTATAACTTTCATTGTCTTAATAGAAGTGGTAGGGCTGTTCCAAGATGACTACTTGCAAAGGAAACTGATGTTTTGTATCTTGAAAATTGTATGAGGGAAAGGGCTTTTGAATGGTAGGATGTATCCCATCATAGAACTGCAAACGAGGATAAATGCTGTACCAGGTTAAAAAGTGCTGCCTGACTTAGAGAAATCCATTCAGTCTGGTAACATTGCCTTCCATATTGATTGATGCACAGCAAACCAGATAATTCAAAATGAGCTTAAAGCCTCTATTAAAAAGGGGAAAAATAGCTAAACTCTGCTTCCTCTTGTCCTCATTACAATGGTGTCTGTTTCCTCTTCCGTTAGTTTGGAAAAGTGCTTGCTTCACTTGGTAAATATTTGTGGTGTTTGCATGACATGCTTATCTATGTTAACTATCATTTATTGGATTAAGTCACCCAGTTTTCTGGGTTCTTACAGCAGTCCAAATAGTGTGTAGCATGTCAAATCATGCACTTTCTGCTGTTGGAAGAGGAAAGCATTTAAAATATCTGGATTGGAAGTACATGAACATGCCTTTCCTCTTGCTATTCCAGGTCTGTCGATTATGCACTGCACAACCTTTATAGGTGTCTGTGCTTTTAAGAGTTGCACAGCAAGCAGAATATTTCTCCCTGCAGATTTTTCTCTTCACTGCAGTTAACAGAAAATCTGCACTGGAGGAAATTTCTCTTCTGCAGTTCTTAAAGATGCAAGAACCTTTAGGAATCAAAACTGTCAAAGCTTTTCTTTCAGAATGTCTATACCATCAACAGCTGTGAAAGTAAATATTTCAGCAGGTGGAATATTTCCCTCCATAGAAAAATAGATGGGGAGAATTTACCTACTGAATTTCTGTTTGTCTTTTGTTGAAGACATAGGATCCTGCTCAGAATTAGGGGAGGGAGGAGTGCGAAACCATTACGCCCAATATTTCTGTCCTTCTGACAAAAGGAAGGGTCTATTTGCTCCAGCTATAAATAACTGAGAGAAGACTGTAATTTACATAAAATAAAGTTTCATAAAAGATATAGAAAACACAAATTTGGGACTGAGTAGTGACTGTTGGTCAACAACTCACTGGGTGATACTGGACTGTTGCCCATGCTCAGCCAGACAACAGCAAGTACACTAGCACTGTTTCCCCTTTCCGTTAATACACCCCGCCCCAACAGGAAATGCTCTTGCTTCCTCCCACACCCACGGCCACTTGTGGTTTCCGCATGATATATCCCAATTTTGCCTATTCTCTCTCTCTCTCTCCTGGTTGTGTTGCTTTCTCAATTGTTTTTTAACCTCAGCAATCTCCCCTTGCACTTGGGGACGTGTAGGCCGATAGGGACACTGGGAGCTGTTGAGCCACAAACTGAAATTGAAATTGATCAGCCTGCACCTCAGTGAGTGAGCAGGGAGGGAACAGGAAGCAGAAGATGGTGCCTGCTATGCTTGAGAAATTAATAAGTGGTGCAGGGATTAATAGTTTTTGAATGTCCAGTTTCAGTTGCTCTCTTTTTAACTGGCGGGGTGAGACTCCTGGATTAGTATTTTGATGAAATTGGCTTTACACAACACATGAGGCAAAACTATAGCTTGCTGGTATATGATTCAATTGGCTATGTTTGCACAATAACACATCTTTAATTAACAGAGCCATGAGTTCAGTTCTCAGTGCACTCCATGTTTTGGTCACACATGATATACTGAACCGTCAACTAATCATATGAATTGGGCTTATATAGCAGAGTAGGCAACGCTCACTAGTTTCTTGTTCAGTACTTTATGTAAACCTAACCTGCATACATAATTTACAGTTTAGAGTGACGTTTGAATACAGAATCTTAATTAAATAATCCATGGATTAGGATTATTCACAGGTTTAAAAATGATGCAGTTATATAGGTTGGGAAGCTATAGTTAATTACTTATTGTGATTGATAAATAGCTTTCCAAGTTGCTCTAGGTATATGCTTTTGATTACTGGAATCTTAGAACATTTGTGACTCATGACTAACAATTGAAGAGGAACCAACAAGCTTGGGAACTGTCATTGACTTTTTACTGATATTTTGTGCATTTGACCTGCAAAAATTAACCACGGGAATCTTTTTCTGGCATAAAGATGAAATAATTGAGGAAAGAGGGGGGAAGGGAAAGCAAGCAAATCTAATGACATCTTATGACTTTCCACAGTTTTTAATGTAGCCTATAAAACTGAAATTATATGCTTTTTATAGAAACAAAAATATTTAAATGTTTCTTGTTAGAAATCTCAGACTCCTCTCTTTCTTTCTCGGGACTAGATGTCTGTGGTTTTCGACTTTGTCTAAATAGAGGCTAGTAATCATCCAATTTTTTTTTTCAGTGGGCTGATACATGATACATAAACAATTCCAAATTCATTAATTTTTTCCTCTTATATTACTGTTAAAAGACTAGTAGTAGACCTGCATTGCAAAATTCTGGATGACTGTAAAATGGCAAGATAGCGATACAATATAAGACAGATTTTTGCAGCCCTGTAAAAAAATTTGCAACTGTAAAAAAATTGCTGTTGATTTGCAGAAAAGGTTTGTGCATTTTCATAGAAAGTAAATAGATTGGCAGGGATAAACAATGCCAGATTAGATGAAACCTGCTTTATTTGGAGACAGTAAATCGGTACTTTGATAGACATGTGGATAGTCAACACTATCATGCATCTTCTGGGATTGTCAATCCCAGAGACGCTGAATTCATATCTCATGCCAATCCAAACTATCCATGATATGTGGTTTCATATGTTAGTGAATTTTGCCTTTGTAAACCATTGTTTATGTTTTACTTTGTATAAACCAATTGTAGCTTACTCAAAAAATCATTGCAAAATCAGCCCTGGCTTCAGAGTATGCACTATTCATTTTAAAAGAACTGCTGAGGAAATAGGAGTCAAAGCAACTGTAGTTTCTGCCCCGACTTTCCATGGCATGATTCTTTGCTCCAATATGGCAATTAATTGGATAAGAGAAGAAAAGAAGTTGCCCTACTGCAGGTTTTAATTTCTTAGCCTTGGCAATTGTAACAGATGTTGATTATTGAATGGCTTGTGGCTGTCCTAATTGGAAGTATCTTGTGGAACTAGAAGGGCTTTCTGATCCACCCAGCAATAGAAGATCCCTGCTTTTAAGGCAATGTGGCAATTGTAGATCATTTTATGGCCATTTTCAGCATAATCCTATTCTCTGTGTTATTCAGTTTCTCCCTGCATACATTAAGGTATAAGTAGTCAAGGGTGGCATATGAGTCTTGGATTACTATAGTAGAAATTATAAATGAGACTAGGAGCAGTTTGTTAGATATATTGAAGGAGTTAGTGGCATGTGAGTTTCATATTGCTTACTTTTTGTGTATTTTAGGATTCCTCCTATTCCGAGATTTCTGCTTGAATCAGGTGGAGGAGGCCAAACCACTGGTGGAATTCTATGAAGAGGTGAGGCACTAACTATGGACAAAAAAGTATTCTAATATTCAAACATTACACTTTGAAATGGATAGATATGTTCAAGACTGTTAGCCTACATGTCTATTAGCCTCTTGGAAGGAGGAGGGTATAAGCATTAAGAACAAAATCAAGGTGAAAAGTGTTTCCCAAAAGGGTAAACAACACTGCTGGTGGAATAGATTTTTCTATCCTCATGTAAGCCCCTCCCTTCACATTTCCCAAATCTGCTCCTGAAGCTTGCGGGAACCTAGATTTGGGGACATAGGGAATAGAAACCCATTTGAAAATTACTGAATCAAAGCCCTTTGCTTTGATTGTCTTTATAGCACAGAATATTGCTTTTAGACTTAGGCTTCCTAGAAACAACTAAGTGATTTCGACCCTCTTTTACATATTGAAGGTAATTAGGAGATGAAATGGCCTTCCTTCTCGAATAACTGGAGTTTTGTTCATGCAACAGATGAAGGATCCAAAAGAACATTAGATCATGGACCTCCAGCTGCAGTTTAGCTAGAATTTTAAATAAACAAGCAGATTGGCAAAGCCTAGTAGCTTTGTCAAAACTGTTATCCTCTCAGCACAAACTGGGATATAAATCATTACTATTAATAATGTTCTGCAAGATCTTGTAGGTTTGGAAAATATAATATAGAAAAGTACAAGTATTTTATGTATGTGTATCTAATTTTAAGGAATTGGTGATGTGTTAACTGGGAATGTTTGTGGTTATAGACTGATGCATATAGATTCCAGTTTGGGAAAAGCCGATATGCCTCACTTGATTTAATTAAAAACAAAAGTAGATCATAAGCCAGGAAGAGAAGAAGTGGTAATTACTTTTCAGTACACTGTTGAATTTCTTAATCACAGTTCTTGTCCTTTTGCCTTCCTATCATTATTATATAATTATTGCTTCCATGCTGTTTTTGTTATTACTACCATCCCTGTTGTAACCTGCACCTTCCACTCAAACAAAAAAACCTAAGAAAATGAATCTTGATGACCTAGTTTATAAGCTAAACTTTGGACTTTTTCAGATTTAGATTGTGGTATTTGTAAATGTGGCCTTATCTGCTGGGCCTTGAATCTTTTGTGTGAAAAACCACATTATCTTACATATCCAATATTATCTTGCTCTGTTCTCCCTAGATCAAAAAATATGAGAAGTTGGATTCTGATGAGGATCGAGCGATTAAGAGCCGCCAGATCTTTGACATGTACATCATGAAGGAACTGTTGTCCTGCTCTCATGTGAGTGCTTCGGACACTTGCTGCCATGTGAGAGAGTCTGAAAAGGCCCTTGGGAATGGGCAGAAAGACCGCTTCATAATCACCTTGAACGAGATCCTTGAAAATGTAAGGCTCCCCAGATTAAGTGGGAGGAGCTAGACCACCATCATGATAGGCAAAATCCTTTCTGAGGGTCACTGAGTGGCACACATAGGTCTGTTGGAACGGCCTATCTCAGCTCTTAACCTTTCTCCGTGATCTTTCTTCTCCCCCACCCCTCCCTTGATGCTGACAAGCAGTGGCGCTCTTCCTGTTCAGCGCTGGTATTGTTATTAGTGAACTGCAGGCAGCCACCTAGATCTGGGATGGTGAACCTATGGCACGTGTGCCACAGGTGGCATGTGGAGCCATTTGTCAGTGCACCCGAGGTGCTGCCCTGTCAGCTGGCCAGCGCACGTGCACACACTAGTCAGCTGATTTTTTAAAGCCATTTTTCGCCCTCCCTGGACTCCAGGGGCTTTATTGGAGCTGAGAAGGGCGAAAAGAGCCTCCTCACCCACCCCCCCTGGAGGCCCTCCGGAGGTTTCATGAGCTTCCCTGAAGCCTCCGGAGCACAAAAAAACGGCCCTATAGGAAAACCGGAAGTTTGGGAACTGACTTCCGGTTTGCTTGGAGAATCGTTTTAAGTGCTCTGGAGGCTTCAGGAAAGCCTCCTGAAGGTCCCTGAAGCCTCCAGAGGGCCTGGGGGGGGGGGGGGTTGCCCTCCCCAGACTCCTATAAAGCCTCTGGAGCCTGGGGAGGGCAAAAAAGGATGCAAAAAATGGGGGGGTCACGCCTGTAGTGCGCGCATGTGCACTGGGGTGGTGGTCAGGCATTGCATTATGGATGCAGCATGCCCGCTCACAATCCCCCTGCGCTCCCCCCACTTATGGCATGCGAGCCAAAAAAGATTTGCCATTGCTAGTTCTTTTTGAAATGCAGTGTTGTTTTTGTTGTTGTTGCAGCAGCAGACAGACAATTTCTATCTCTCTACCAGGGACAGCTAACTCTGCTCCCTCTTCTTCTTTGTGTCAGGTATATCATAGCAAACAATATGGAATTGTCTGTTTCCTGTCCTCATTGTACCACATTGACTGTAGAGGGAGCTGGGGAGATGCATTGTGTGATGAAATCACATCCCATTGTGTCTGTATTGAATGAAGGAAGAAGAGGCATGAAAGCATTGTGGCATAGTGGTCTTTTCTAATATCTAGCTCAGTTATGGCTATCAAGATTCCTAATGTTGAAATCAAACAAGAGGAAACAATTGATGGATGCTAGTGAGCGCTTTCTTCAGTGCTCTCATTGGGAGGGTCAGAGATCAGGAAATAAGTATTGCAAGATGATTTTCTTCGTCCTAAAAGGCCCTAACTCGTAGATAGAACACCAACTTTGGGTTCAGGAATTCCCAAGATCAGTTCTCAGCAACTCCAGTTAAGACAGTCAAATAGTTGATAATGAGGAAGACTCATTATCGACTTTGACAGCGACTTTGAAGAGTTGTCCATCACCCAAAATAAGCAATATTAGGCTAGATGGCTAAATAAATTAATGTGGTATAAGGCACCTTTCCATATAAGTGGGTGGATGGGCATAAATAAGATGTTTTCAAGATTGGAAACAAATGAGAGCTATCAACATAGGAAAATTTTATCTAGACAGTCTGCAGACAAGATGAATTAAACACAAGGATCAGGAGAGTAAAGTAGAGTAGGTAAAAATGGCTGCAAAGTTGCAGGACTTAATGCGGAATAAAGAGACACTGCTTACATATTTGTCTGATTCCAGCTGCTTCTTGTTCTGCATTAATCCTTCCTATTTCTCTGTAACCAGCTTCTTTGGAAAAATGATTTTGACTCTTAGTTTCTTTGGCAGAAGTATATACCAAGCAACAAGGTTGGAACTGAATAGGTCAACACATACAAACACACACAGAGACACCTGCCCTACCAGGTTATTTCTCATCCTACTAAATTAATGATCACCCATCCATTAGACTCAATTTGTTTTTCTGTGTCCTTTACAGCCCTTCTCAAAAACTGCCACAGAATATGTGCAAACCCGTCTGAGCAAAAAACAAGTGCTGCCTGACCTGTTCCAAGTAAGTCCTTTTCCACAGATGAGATCTCTGAGCTCACACAAGGCATCATTTGCCCTTGAATAGGCATGGTACCTTTCCTGGGACAAACTGCTGAGTGAGATAGAGCTGTGCAGCTTGAATAGTGTTTCACTGCATCGGATTCTTCCCAGTCTGAACCACAGCTTGTGACCTGCTTTTCCTCATGTTACCACATGTAAAGAAACTTGACTCTGGTAGGGCCCATCTATTTTACAAGTAGTCCTCGCTTTGTGGTGGGTTGTTTAGTGACCATTCACAAAATGATGATGGACCCCCCTTCCCCAAAGGTACTTACCATCCAATTCTGGACTTGTGACAACACATACAGACACATGTCCGCATTTCAGATACTCGGCAACTGGTTTGCCTTTACAGTCCGTTGCAATAAGATCATGTGACAAAATTTACAATGGGGCTTTTCCCGGAAATTGACCTTTTTGGTCAGTTTTCAACCCAAAAACATTGATAGGAATATATTGATTTGCTTTACAGCGATCGCTTAACAACTGCCACAAAAAAAAGGTCATACAATTGGGTCTGTCATGTGAGTTTCTCAATTTATCACTCCTTGATTTATGAGGAAATTCCAAGCTCCATTACACCCGTAAGTTGAGGACTACCTGTACACCTTTTGCTGCCAGTGTTCTTGCATCTCACTGGACAGGGATGTTAATATCTACAGCTGGAACTATTCAGAAGAGAAACGAGGCAAGTGAGTGACAAAGATCATAGGTAGGCTGCTGGTATTTAAATCTGTATCCTCTTTTGCCAGCCATACATTGAAGAGATCTGCCAATGTCTGCGTGGGTCAGTCTTCCAAAGGTTCATTGAGAGGTGAGTCCTGAGGAACATAAACGAGGTTACATTAAAGTGATACTGTGAACTTTCTTTGATTTTCAGCCAGATAGCTCTGGTTTTTTTTTTCTCTGAAGACTTTTTCTTCCTCTAGCATTTAGCTAGCCACCTTTCAAATCCAGCTCAGTATATTGACATGGTCCTCAATGAGCTTTTTGATAGTTTTGTTCTGACAATCCCCCTTTAGGAGCTTTCTAGGGAGCTTTTTAAAAGTAATATTTCTGAACATCTTGGAAATTCCTCTAGTTAGTTGAAACTGTGCTGTGGGGCTCCATATTTACTATGTGCATATGGCAACTTTCCCTTGAAGCTCTTGATATGTCTTGGACTGCTGTCCCATCTTCTCCAGGTAGCATGGCCTATTGCTTTCTTTCTTTTGAGATAATCCTTGTTCGTGACCCGACAAATGCTCGCTTGACAAAAGTGCGCCGACGAAACTGCGATGTGAAAACTGCGATGTCATCAACGCGGTTCACTGACAAAAGGGCGAATGACACAAGCGCGCCCGACTAAACCGCGGTGACAAAACCGCAAGTTCTAAAGCGCGCCAACAAATGAGTGGTAAAGTGCGCCGACAGAAGCGCGCTGTAAGCCTAACCCTAAACCTAAACCTAACCTTTACCTTAACTTAAATCGCGCTTCTGTCGGCGCGCTGTTGTCGGCGCGTTGATGACGTCGCGTTGATGATGTTGCGGTTTTAGAGCCGTGGCTTTTTTGGCGCGCTTTCGTCATGCACGCATTTGTCGGGTCACACATCAATGCGCCGACAACAGCGCACCGACAACAGCGCACCGACAGAAGCGTGATTTAAGTTAAGATAAGGGTTAGGGTTAGGTTCAGGGTTAGGTTTAGAGTTAGGTTTAGAGCACGCTTCTGTCAGTGCGCTGTTGTCGGCGCGCTTCTGTGCTCATTTGTCGGCGCGGTTTAGAACTCGCGATTTTCTTGCTGCGGTTTCGTTGGGCACGCTTTTGTCGAGCGCTCATTTGTCGGTGAACCATCCTTGTTTAAAGAGAGTTGAGGGAGAGAACCCATAGTTGACAGAGACCTTTTCCCAAGGAAAGTTATTGGAAAATTTCACTAAAATAAGTCTTTAAAAGCAATGTGGAGAGATGAATATTCTTTTTATTCATTGTTGCGTAACTGGGACAGGGGTGGTTACAAAAATGTAGTGATATCTTTTCAAGTTTGAAGATCTACATAGGATTTAGATCCTATGAACATAATGAAAGTGCCTTCGGAATAAATATACATAAAATCATTCTGTAATTCATTCGTTCTGTCTCTTTCTCTGTCTGTCTCTCTGTCTCTGTCTCTCTCTCTCTCTCTCTCTCAACAAAAACATGTAAAAATCACAAAATGTATAAAAACTATGATTACTTTACATAAACTATTAACATTGTACAAATCGTACCATGTATGATAGTCCAAAAGAAGCCTAACATGGTTATAGATCAAGATAAACAGATATGTCTTTAGAGCCCAATTGAAAGTTTACTATGACGGAATCTCAAAAAGATTAGTCATAGCAGGGGCCATCTTCCAGAATGCCTTGTGTCTTCTAATGTGATGTCAGAGTCGATTTAAAGGCATGGATAAAGCTGAGATTTTTGACAGCCTATTCTTAATTCAGAGCTTTAAAACCAACATCAGCATTTTAAATGTATAATAAGACTGGTGCTACTTACATGCTACTTAACGATAGAAATATCTTAGTTATAGTGCATTGGTAAAAACAATTGTTGGCTACCTGATTGTCTAAATTGTCCAGTTAATATGCAGTCTAAGAATCACTCAGCATACTGTATGTTTTTGTTTTTTTTTAATAGAGAATGTGACCCAGCAGTTTTATCGACAAACACTTTTGGGCTTTCAACGCTCAAAGTGTTTGTCCATAAAACAAATTGCCATTAAGTAGGTCTCAGAGGACCTTTGAAGGTCCCAATCCTTTTAAATTTGGCTCTATGACAAGAACATCCTTTAATGATTAAAAAGACTCTGTTGGACAACGTTCTATAAATGAAGTGATGGCTGAGTTTTCAATAATAGCAATAACCAAATATCCATTCCTACCATTTTCTGCTTGCATTTTTCTTACAGTCACATTCTAATTGTGTGACATTTCATTTATTTTAAATTTTAGTCATTTTTATTCATTCATGTCAGCAGCACTTTCAGATATAGAGATATAGCATTCTCCACATTCACACAGTGTGGGGAGGAGGGACATGAAAGGAGATTCCCCAAAGTTGCTTTGGCAATCTGGCACCCTTGGGCAAGAGTGTTGTCACCAACAAATCCTTTCGACCCAGAAGCACTCTTTGGTTGGAGAGTTTTAGTCGTAACTTTAGCCATAATGTTCTCCCTATAGATCACTTCTTCCTATTCATTACAAAAACTCAAGATTCAAGGTGTTTCTATCACAGATGTTGGGAGAGTTGTAAGTTGAGACATGAACATATTTGACATGGTAGTCATGCCATCTATTGCTACAACAACATTGTCTTAGTTTGAATGTTAATCTTTCCCCAAGCCTTGAGCCCGTACTCTAAATCACCTCCTTCAGCCTAGACAAGAAGGCAAGTAGGATAATGCAGGCAGTCAAGATTGGCTGAGTGTTTTTGGCTGATCAAAGAGAGAGTCGATAGACCAAGACTATCTTTACCACTTAGATTGCTATATACAAGCTAGCCAGCTAGACACATTTGGAAGAGGTAAATATCTTCCCCCACCATTCAGTCAGATTTTAATGATGTGATCTAGGTTGGCATCCTGTTCCATAATTTGGTATGATCATGCCTCATTTCCCATTAACCATATCTAGCATTCATTAACTGCACCCGGATAACTAGAGGTAAACATCCTTAGCTGTGGGAAATGGCATTAAGATGTCTGAATTACTGCCTTTTAAGCTCCCATCGCCACAATGCCCTCTGGTTGGGCTGATTTTAAAATGCCTCCTATATTCTTTCATTGCTGGTATACTGAAATAGAAATCTTGTAAATAGAGATTTTAGCTTTAAAAATGCACTGGCTGGCAACTGTAGTCAACTGCAAGAGAAATTGTTTGTGTATGTTGTGAGTTATGTCTCTTATTCTGTTTTAGTGACAAATTCACACGCTTCTGCCAGTGGAAAAATGTGGAGCTGAACATCCATGTAAGTGGCTAGTGTTGGGAGGATATTTTGAGGTTGTGATAAACCTGTCATGAGACACTTAGCATTGAGTTGCTAATGGTCAGTTTATTATAGCATGCAGAATTTACAAGATTTGCAAAGCAATCATAATGTAGTGAGAAAAGAGATCCCGTCCCTAAAAAGCTCATCGTTTTGGTAGCTAAAACAAGATTATTTATGTCTGTTATTCATTTGGTAAATGAACTAGATAATGGTGAGAGTTAGAGAAATGAATCCAGTGTCATGCTCAATATCTTAAAACAGGAACAGAAAATATTTTGCTTTGGAGTTGCTGGATGTACAACTTCTTGATAATGCTAGCTGGCATCTATCAACATCTTGGGAGTTACAGGTTATTGGTTTCTGTTTCAAGATATGAGTTTATATACCCAGTGATACCTCCTTTAATACTAAAAACTCACAAGCAATGGTGACCAAAATGAGGAAAAGTATGTGTTGACATTAGTTGAAATCCAGTGATAATCAGCCTACGGATATGAATGTGCTTAGACAGCGCTATGGAAACAAGATCATGCTGACTTCAGGTTAACATTCTTCTTTTGCTTTCTCTTCTCTTATTTTTTTTAAAATGCTGTTTCATGGGATCTAGCTGACCATGAACGACTTCAGTGTCCATAGGATCATCGGACGTGGCGGATTTGGAGAGGTCTATGGCTGCCGGAAAGCAGACACGGGAAAAATGTAATATGCGAGATTGTCTTGTCATGCTCTGTGGTGAGAATTGCAGGAGAGCAAGTAAAAATGATGCACAAAGGTTCAGCTTCAGTAACTGGCAGTTCCCAATTCCTTTTTTATGTAATACTTTAATTGTTGCTAGCCATCTATGCTTAACATCACTAGATGTAAAAAAAAAAAAATCCTCTCTGAATCTTATGACTATTGTGACTAAGTCATCAGGTGGGCCCTCTGGTAGCTCTGGACTGCTATTCCCCACAGATTACATTGAAGACTTTGCTTGACCCAGGTGCCAAGTAAGCTTCCCAAAATCTTTTGCCAGCTTGCTTTTATTTTTGGGACACGAACATTTTAAGCACCAATTCAAGAGTTTCAAGGTATACATGAACTGCTGAAACAAATACAATCAGTATCTTGGATTTTATTATAAAATATTTTGTTGAATTCCAGAACAAATCATTGCAGTTCAGCATTTCAAAGCAGCAGAAGCAAAATCCAATTATTTCAGTTTTCAAATGAAACACAACGTAGCAGGATCCCTGGGGATTATTTTTGATCGAGTAGGGCACGACTGCTACATCTTACTCCTCTCTCCTCAGCAACTCCCAGTGCAGTTCATTCCACCAGCCTGTTCATTTGCTGCCTCTCTCCCAACTTCCCAGCATCTTCCCTCCCACAGTCATTGCCAGTCTCCTTGGCTTAATTCCCCAAACCACTTCTGCTGCCAACAAATGCATTTTGGGCCATATCTAGAACAAAACAGCTTCATTTTGGTCTGAGGAACAGACATAAACCTCTAAAATCCATGTTTCAGGTTAGATGGAGATCAGCTGTTGTGTGCACATCTCTTATAATTAGAATAAAGACAAGCAGGAGAACCAACAAGATACAAAATAAGAGTAACAAAAGTATCCAGACAGATTCAGATCCTTCAGACATTCCCCCCCCCCCCAAGGTTATGCTCCTCATCCATTAGCCAGACAATGCTTCCTTTCAAGTTGAATGACCATAAAGAGAATTCTGCAGGATAAGAGAAATGTGCTGGTCCCAAATATGCATATTGCTAGCTTTAAGATGAACAAAAATTGCCTTCTGTTATGTTGGCTTGCAGGATTCAAGGAAGTGTTTTGCCTTCTCACAGTAACATTTGCCTTGTTTATCTCTCAATCTATTGCAATGCAATCTATGTGGTACAGTCTTTGAAGATGCCCAGAAACTACAGCTGATCCAGAATGCAGTAACTTAATTAAAGGCACATCCCAATCTGCCTATTTTGGGTGAAATCCATATGGCCCGAACCCTCGAGGGTTTTGCAGCAGGCCTTGGGTAGCTACATCACAATTGCTGTTACTCCTTATAGTTGGACTTTTATTAAAATTGATTTCTTTCTATTGCTCCTCAATGGCAAAATCTGCCTATTTTTGGTGAAATCCATATGGCCCCAACCCTCGAGGGTTTTGCAGCAGGCCTTGGGCAGATACATCATGATTGCTGTTATTCTTTATAGTTGGACTTTTATTAAAATTGATTTCTTTCTATTGTTCCTCAGTGGCAAAAGAGTAAATTGATGATGATATAATATATATTTTTGTAATCTTGTTTATTCAATAGCATGTGTAACCTGGTCAGTATCTAAAGAAGCATAAGTATCACTTATTTAAGAAAATTCCAGCTTCCTTTAAAACCTTTACATTTTCTCCACAATACATCCCTTGTGGACTTGATCATGTGCTTCCTTATTGCTGCCTTGGAAAATGTCCCTCCTCCAAACAAGTTAATTCAGTCATTGTCCTGCCAGGCCAAATATAAGGCAAAAAGAAACTGTCTGCTTTTCCTCCCATCCACATCCTGAGCGGGAGCCAGTAGGGAAATTACCGAAGAGTTTTCCAATTGTTGGCAAGCTAGACAGTTATTGTTTAGGGTTGTTATGGAGATAAAAGGAAAGCTTGGAAAACATAGGATAATATAGTGGCATCTGTGATCATGGAGAATGTGTTTTCATTTTAAATATCTGAAGTTCCTAAACGGAGGGACAAGTTTCTCTTCAGGAAGAACATGATAAGGACATTATGAGCTTCATCGGAAGTACTGTCACATGGTTATATTTGGAGGGACATCTGCAGGGATGATTTCATAGATAGGAGCATCATCAGATACTTTTGGCAAAAAAAAAAAAATAACACTCTGATCATTCAATTTCTGACCTCTTCTGTTTTTTGATAGGTACGCCATGAAGTGTCTAGATAAGAAGCGTATTAAGATGAAGCAGGGGGAGACATTGGCTTTGAATGAACGCATCATGCTGTCTCTTGTCAGCACTGGGGTGAGCTTGGCTACTTTGTGAGGAATTGGGAGAAGTGGGAAGAATGCACAAGCTCTGAACCTACACCCTATAGGTTTTTGGTGGAACGTCTAAAAACGTTCCAAGTGACAGTTTGGGGACTTGAAGTCAAAGCTGGCATGGGTGAGATAGATATTTTGCTGAACTCACCTAACATGGAGAGGGAAGAAGATATGTAAAGGAGGTAGTGTTGGTTTGTTGATATTGGGAGTGTAACCTAGCAGCAAAGATGACATGCGTGTATGCTGCAACATCTATGCCAGAAAGAATAATAGGTGCAGTGCAGCATGCACTGAAAATTAGAAGAGAGCATGTGTTGTGTGTGGAGTAGGCTGAAGAGAGAAAGGAGGACAGGGAGGTTTCTTAGCATGTAGGAAAAACAGGAGGAAAATACCTGCAAGTGTTTACAGGATGGGGTTGTGGGGAAGCAAGGAAGGTTACTATATATTGT